>NC_059434.1:13863411-14217911 GCF_021028975.2 Sphaerodactylus townsendi
CAGAAGATAATAGCAGCTGGAGATTGATTAAGCCCCAGGGAAACCACAGATGCTTGGCTGGTGGGCCACGTTGAGCAGAATTCACACATTAACAGGGATCTGTTTCACAGGCCGTTTCCCCACTTTTAAAAATGACGTCGGTTTCATCTGACGTGGACCTTTTCAGCGCGGGGATTGTGTTCCCCGGCTTCCCCACTGCCCCGCGCAGAGCGCGGGGTCATCAAAAGGCACCGTTTTCAGCTGCGCCAGAAATGACACGCGCTGAGGGGCGTGAGAGCGGCAGGGTCGGGACGGCTGGATTGTCACCGCCCCTGTAGTGGGGAGTGCCGCTGGACCCCGCGCTACTTGACAAGAGTAGCACGCAGCAAACGGTGAGTGGGGAAAGGCCCACAGACCCAGTTTGGTAACTATCCATTTGACAACAGTGGACTCCCAGCATTCTCTATGTGAGTTTGATTGCACAAATGAAGTTTCTTTTGACTGGCTCCCATTTGTGTTTTCCTCCTCGTGTAGGCATTTGCTGAAAGGTACAAAAAAGACCGGTCAGCAAATAAACCAGAGAACCAATTACAGCTCTTTTTGGCTGCGAAATGCAGAAGGCTTCAGAGACAAAGTCACGACTCTGTTCTGCTCCCACTGGAGCTATGAAAACCTGCCTGCCTCTTTAGATTTGCCTTCTCTGGGGAGCAAATCCCTGCAGCTGTTTTTCAAAATGTGGCAAATTGAAAACTCTCCCCCTGTTAGGAATACAATGCTCCATGATGCGCTTTAGAATGAAACTAAGGTTTCTGCAAATATTTTGATCCATTCACAGATCTTTTCCTATCAGATTGAGCAGTTCTAGTGGGATAGAGAAAGTAAGTGATTTCCAAGTAGAAATGTACAAAATCTGGCCGTTTTATTTTCACTGATACTTCTGTTTTCCACAGGATTTCAATAGATTAACTGATAGTTCTTCATAAGATTGAATCATTTCCCTCTCCTCACACACTACTGAAGGGGTTTTGACTCTGCTGATTCCATTTCCTTTCCCATATAACAAAACATATTTCACCTTACATGAAAAGGGACTGCAGTCTTGTAACCCCCTGTTGTGTCCGAGGACACAACCTGCTGTTCCCTCTGTTGTAGATTTTCTCAACCCAATGTCTATAGCAAATAGACAAATATCCCCCCCCCCCGCCTCAGTTCACTGAGAGCCAGTGTGGTGTTATGGTTAAGAGCAGCAGACTCTGATCTGGAGATCTAGGATTGATGCCCCACTCCTCCACATGAAGCCTGCTGGGTGACCTTCAGCCAGTCACAGTTCTCTCAAAACTCTCTCAGCCCATGCGGAGTCAGGCAATGGCAAACCACCTTCGTGACCGTTTCACCCCATATGTCCCGAGTAGGCCTCTGTGATTGGCAGAGGCAAATTTACTGGTGGCCCCTGGCCCCTCCATGATGCGGCTGGCCTCCACCCAGGCCAGGGCTTTTATGGCCCTGGCCCCTGCCTGATGGAACACTCTTCCATCAGAGGTGCGGGCCCTGCGGGATCTTGGTGAATTCCGCAGGGCCTGTAAAACAGTTCTGTTCCCCCGGGCCTTTGGTGAGGCCGGCCACGGATTCCCCCTCTAGGATGCCCTTCTGTTGCGTGCCATCATTGGCACACCTGATATACTATCTAATCAGTACTGTCCCCTCCTGGCCTTGGGATCGGGCACCATATATTATTGCTGCTGCTGTGTTTTATGGTTATAGATTTGTAAATTGTTTTAAATTACCTTAGTTTTTATGTGTAAAATGTTGTTTTTAGTCTGCTGTACGCCACCCAGTGGCTGTACGCCACCCAGAGTCCTTCAGGGATGGGCGGTTTAAAATCTAATAAAAATAAATAAATAAATAAATAGATAAATGACTTTTATCATCATAAGTCAGCTGTGACTTGATGGCACTTTCTACAGTCACTCTCTCAGTGCTCCAAGGAAAACTAGTGACAATGTTCTGACATTGCAGCTTTAAGTCCAGGTTGTGAACTCCTTAAATAGTGTTTCTAAAAGTTTTCCGTTGTCCGCGAGCAGAGCAAGAGCCTTCTCAGCTCTGGTGCCGTCTTGGTGGAATGCTGTGTCTAGCGAGGCCACGGCCGTGAGGGATTTATCTCAGTTCTGCAGGGCCTGTAAGATGGAACTGTTCCACCGGGCCTACAATTGAGGACAGCAACTTTTTATCCATCTTGGCTGGCCTCCCTCCCCTTCTTCTGCTGTTTATTGTTCATTGGTTTCTATTTAACATTGAGTATATGTAACCCCCATGCTCAGAATGGGTTGACCCAGAAAGGGGTGGAGACTCAAAGCAGCAGAAGGCTGCAGAGCTAGTTTGGAGGAGACAAGGCTACCAGACTCGGACCTTGATTTGTATAAGCCCTTAATACCTTGTTAAGGTAACTGCAATGTTTTTGGGAACTACTGGGAAGGTAGTTTGTTTTTGCTATGTTGTAAATGTTGGAGTTTATTGTTTCAGGGTTTTTGTGGTTGTAATGGGTGACAGTTCTCCTGGAAACCTTCACCATGTTGAATCCTGTTCACCAAGCCCTTGGAGTCTTCAGGAGCCAACCCACTTGCAAGAAGAAATGGACTTGGCATTATAAGACTGTACCTAGAAGGACTTGAAAATGCAAACCTGAACAGGAACTTGAAATGTGATGTTAAATATTGATGTTATATGTTAAAAAATTAAACCATTTTGTTTTTAAAAATTGTTGTTGCAAACTCATTCCAAGTTCTGCCCCACAGAACCCACAAGCTGAGGTTACATATACAAGTAGGGTATTGTAATTCTAGTTGTGTCTCCTTCATGGGATACCATTTTATGGCGCCAGGTTTTCGCTGTTAGGTTGATTTTATTGGAAATAATGATGTTGACATCAGTCTCTTGGAGCCTGCTGTGGCAGGGGAGAGTGGGTTAGAAATCGAAAAGGATGAACAAATGAATGACCAAACAAATGGACTGGGGGAGGGTTAACAAGCTGAACCCCAATCCTGATAAGACAGAGGTTCTCTAGGTTAGTAGAAAGGCAGACCAAGGACTTCAGATCTTGGATAGGGTTATACTCCCCTAGATAAGACAGGTTCACGACTTTGGAATTCCACTTGACCCAGGAATCACCTTCGAATGCTAAGCAGCTAGGGTGGGTCAGAGTACTTTTGCTTGACTTTGACTGGTGCATCAGCTGCATCTGTTCCTGCTCCATCTAGACTGGACTACTGAAATGCACTCTAGTTGGGGCTACCCTTGAAAAATGTTTGGAAGCTGCAGCAGGGGCTGAATACTGAGACCAGACTAAGTTACCCTGGTATTTCAGCAATTACGCTGGCCACTGATCTGCTTCCAAGTCCAATTTAAGGTGTTGATTTTCACCTTTAAAGCACTACATAGACTGACTACATGAAGGATACATACATAAGACAGAGAGCTTTTCAGTGGCAGCCTCATGACTATAGAACAACCTTTCCCCCCCTTTCCCAAATGCCTTACTGTCCCTCCAACCTTCTGGAGTGTCACCCAGGCCAGGGGAAACGCCCCCCCTGCCCTGCGACTCCAGAGCTGTTGCGCAGGGCAGGGGGGGCCTGTCTTCTGGCCTGGGCGATGCAGCGGAAGGTCGGAGGGATGGTAAGGCATTCGGGTAATGGCACAGCCTCTGCACAGGCTGCGCTGTCTTCCCCTTCCCTACCGGGACCGTTCATGCGAACAGTCCCGGGAGGGTGCGTCGGCGTCATATATGCCGACGCACCCCCTGAGTGTGGCCATGCGGAAACGGCCATAGAGAGCATAAAACATTTGACTGGTGCTATCTTTAGACTATTTCACTAAATATTATAGTTTTCCTACCTCTGCCACCAATTGGATTGAGGTTGATGTGAGTCAGTGTTTGGTTTATTCGGTCAGTCAACCAAATAATTCTTCTCATTTTTATTTAACTGTCTTGGTTGTTTTTCAGCTCACTTAACTATAGGGGAGGGACAATATAGAAATTTAATAAAATGCCGGGAACAGAACCCGGGGCCTTCAGATAATAAAAATAAATAACATGCCACATCTACAATGAAATAGTCACATTCTTCCATGGTGAGAGGCATGATTTTCCTATTATGAGTCTATCCTTTTTTATCTGGCAGTCTTGCTTGGGGACATTTTGTTTATTTATTTATCAAAAGCATTTATCTTACACATTCTCAGTTTGATTAACTTTGCCAACTTAATGCAATCAATGGCTCAGTGTTAAAACTGGAAACAGCAAATTACCAGAATAAGTAAAATGATCAGAGCAAAAGATGATATTCAAAAAGAAGATGGCACTAAAATATCATTAGTGATAAGATGTCAGCAAAAGTCCATAAATCAGCATAAGATGCTGTTAAAATAATAAAAGCACTGAAAATGTAACCTAAATCATAAAGCAGAAGCCAAAATAACCATTAGATCATTCATTATCCTTCATAAATGTTTACCATACATCAGCAAAATACAGTCCTTTGGAGAGACGTGGCTTAGTAGCCACATGCCTAGAGGTCATGAATTAGATCCCACAGGTCTGCTCTGCTAATGGAGGTACCTGACTCAAGCAGGGGAAGCATCATATCTCGGTTATAGAACATCTACAGAAGGTATCAGGTTCAATCCCAAACACATCCAGTTCAAAGGATCTCGCATGAAGTGATGAGAAAGACCTCTAGCTGAGACCCTTGAGAGGTTAGGCCTTGGAACCTTAAGCCAATAAATGGACTCTGAGGTATTGATCAGTAGTGTTTATTGATGAGGCACTGAAGCACCAAAGCTTGGCAAAGCCAGTTCTGACAAACCTGACATTTGCCATCCCCTTTATCCCCATTGCAGATCTGTCCCCCCTCCTGCTTTCCCAAGAGGTTGTGAAAAACAGTCCCTGGGGCTGAGGTGCCCCAAGGTCAACGACAGATAGTAGGATAAAGCCACCTGACTTCCTGCCCCACAGGATAATGGATGTAACTCTTTTTCTCATGGGACCAGGGTATCAGGGGAAGCCTCGTTATCTACAAAGCATGCGAAGCCATAAAGTAAAGATCAAGGAAAGAATGGTCCAGATGTCAGTGGTTACATATATCTTTTAGCAGCATTGATTTGTTGTTTTAAGCAGCTACCTGGAGTTAGGAACGTATCTCAATCACATAGATACTATCTCCCTGGCAGGTTCTCCCACTAGAATTGACAATGCTGACCTTGATAGACCAAGGGTCGGATTCAGAATAAGGCAGATTCAGAGAAAGGCGACACTGTTGAGGAAACAGGTCCACTGGATCCTACAGAGTGGCGTCCATCCCACTGGAAGAGCACATGAATTGGAGTTCAGTTTCTCCCAAATCAAATAAGCATTAAAAAAAGATCTTCACTTACACATGTGCATTCAACAAGACCCACATTTGAAGAACCATGGCCCCTTCCGCACATGCAGAATAATGCACTTTCAATCCACTTTCAATGCACTTTGCAGCTGGATTTTACTGTGTGGAATAGCAAAATCCACTTGCAAACAGTTGTGAAAGTGGATTGAAAGTGCATTATTCTGCATGTGCGGAAGGGACCCTAGTATGAGCAAAGTTTGAGCTTTAGCCATGGGCCAGTAAGTAATTTAAGTGGGCCACTAAGTAATTTACCGTCCTTGGATTTCCATAACCTTCCACCCTGGTCTGCGCTGATAAAATTCCTTCAGGAACTTTTTTTTTTAAAAAAGCACTAAATATGAAAAAGGGGCAGGACTTATGGAATCCTTTCCAGTTTGTTTTGTTCATCTGAACACATTTTCAATCACTCAGCGTAACGCAGTATTTTAATCCACCTTGCTTTCCCTGGCACTAACAGATGGTTAATTATTCAGCTCAATAAAAAGGAAACCCTTTCAAGTTAGCTGCATTAGATCTCTATATTCCTGATGGGATGGCTTTCCACAGCCACTTGGATCAACAGATAAATGTTTCTAATTAGCTTTAAAAATGCTGGCCTTTAATTTAATAGAGAGGCCCCTTTTGGTTCTCGCCATATAGAAATGGTTAGCAGTCCAGATAAAATAAATGTTAAACATCGTTAAGGGCTGAACCATTTTACCTTTTCCTGAGGACAACTTTGCCTGGGTGCTTTCATTTTATTTAATTTTAACACAACTTTCTATTTGCCTGGTGGATTGGACTCCTTGTATAGTGTAATCTCAGTTTGGGCATGGTCCAGCTAGGTGTCAGAATGTCCTTTGACCAGACAATTGAAACACTTGATGAGCAAAGATTTCTTTGCAGGCAAGATAAGTCCCGTACAGTGCCAAGATGTCTCTGCCGGTCCAGCAGAGACTTAAGAAGAAGAAGAAGAAGAAGAAGAAGAAGAAGAAGAAGAAGAAGAAGAAGAAGAAGAAGAAGAAGAGTTTGGATTTATATCCCCCCTTTCTCTCCCGCAGGAGACTCAAAGGGGCTTACAATCTCCTTGCCCTTCCCCCCTCACAACAAAAACCCTGTGAGATGGGTGGGGCTGAGAGAGCTCCGAGAAGCTGTGACTAGCCCAAGGTCACCCAGCTGGCATGTGTGGGAGTGCACAGGCTAATCTGAATTCCCCAGATAAGCCTCCTAGGCCTATATAATATACAGGCAGTGTACACCAGAATTCATTTGGATAATGCAGCAATTCAATTTTGACTTTCTTTGGTTTTTCTTCTTTGGCTTTTCTTTTGTTTTAATGCATCCATTTGATTTTGGCAGCCCCATTCACAGAAGGGAGGCCAATTTCCACAGCCCCTCCCTTTCTAATGGCAGTAGCCCAGCATACCACATTCCGCTCAGTTCCCAAGAACTCTTCAAACCCTTTGAAACAAAGGGGCATGCGCATTATTTTAACTTCATTTATATCCCATCTGAAGTGGCCTGCATCATTTTCCTCCCTCTATTTTCCTCCCTCCTTCACAACAACCTTGTCAATTAGGCTAAGAATGTGGGAGTGGCCCACAGTCACCTGGCAAGTTTCCCTGGCAAAGTAAGGATTGGAACCTGGGTCTCTCAGATCTTAGATGGACCCCCCAAATCACTGCACAATAGAGGCTGTATGCAGTGGTGGGATCCAAAAAATTTAGTAACAGGTTCCCATGGTGGTGGGATTCAAACTGTGGTGTAGCGTCAATGGGGCTGGGTGGGGCATGATGGGGCATGGCCGGGCATTCCAGGGGCGGAGCATTCCTGGGCGGGGCTGTGGCAAGGACGCAGCCGCTGTGCTGGTTCTTGGGCGGGAAACGAATGCACGCAGGCGCAGGCTGCCACGCACGCCAGTGCACCTCCTGCTAGACTGCTTCAAGTTCTGCGCGCTACTGCTGAGAGGAGGGGCGTAACTAAGGCAAAAATCACGTGGCAAAATCACCAATTAGTTGCCCCCTCTCGGCACACACAAATAATTAGTAACCTACTCTCGGGAACCTGAGAGAACCTGCTGGATCCCACCTCTGGCTGTATGCGAGTGACTGTAGCAAGAAAGGAGAGGCAGGAACGCCTGTTGCCGTGGATCAGATCCATCTTTATGTCGATTCCACCCCATCCCCATTCTTGTTAGTCTGTAAATCTCTTTGATCTGATCTTTATTTTAAAAAACCCCATCAGAATTTATTATTATATAATAAATACTAGGCACATTTTCCTGGCACTTCTTGTATATAAGTCCACTAAGACCAGCTCTGGAAAACAAGACTTGAGAAAGAAAAAACTTAGGTTCACCAACACTTTCTGGATATGTAGTCCCAAAATGAAATGACTCTGCTTCGGACTCTATGTAGAACATTAACATCATGGGTGGGACTTGCTATTTTCCCATATCTAACTTCTGGGAGCCACATGGGGTAGTGGTTAAGTGCTTGCACTGCCAGTCATAGGGTCAGGAGTTCGAGCCCCCTGTGGGTCAGATATCCTGGCAGCTGGCTCATGGTCATCTCAACCATCCATCCATTTCTTGGTCGGTAAATAAGTACCTAGCTCATAGCTAGGGGGTAAAGAATAGCCAGGAAAAGCAATGGCAAACTACCCCACAAAAGAGGCTTGCCTATGAAATCACTGCTCGCAGAGCAGTGTCCCCAGGGTCGGATACGACCAAAGGGGAAACTTTACCATTATATCTAACTTCTATTACCTTTTACACATTTCAATGAACTTTTTCCAGAGCATGTTGTAATGCTCTTCTGGGTGCTGGGAGTGAGATTCCCACACTGGCCTTTGGAAGCAGATGTTCCTGTAGAGCCGATGTAGTGGGAAACACTGGCTCATATTTTAGTTTTCTGTGAGTGATGCAGGGATGATAGGCGTTTAATTTCACCTTTGCCGCACAGAGCCTTTGGCCACTGTGGCATCTTGATGACTTCGTGGTAAACAGTCTGCTTGCTGATAAGAATTACACAGTTTCATATGCTGTAGTGAAGTTTTTTCTACAATGCTTACAATGGAAGGTTTTGATTGGCAAGTATATTAGCTAAACAATTTTATTGCATTGTTGGTATGCAATGTTATTTGTTCTGCTGTTTTACTGTGCTGGTCTATGACGGTATTTAATAAACTGAGCTGAACTAAGCCCCCTAAGAATACATCACCTACATAGCTTGTAAAGGTTATGTTACGGAGATCACATTTCCTCAGGGTCAAAAACCCTTCACCGACTACCAAGTGGGTTCTGGGCTCAGTTCAATGAACTGCTAATAATTCTTAATAGTCACTAACGGAGGGCCTACATGTACACCTTTTGCCTAATATTCCTCCCTACCAGTTGAGATCTTCTAGAAATCCTTGTTGCAGATATCCTTCATCAAGGGCTCATTCCGCACATGCAGAATAATGCACTTTCAAACTGTTTTCAGTGCTCTTTGAAGCTGTGCGGAATAGCAAAATCCACTTGCAAACAGTTGTGAAAGTGGTTTGAAAATGCATTATTTTGCGTGTGCGGAAGGGGCCAAGGGCAAGGTGAACACCA
Organism: Sphaerodactylus townsendi; assembly: GCF_021028975.2. NCBI lineage: Eukaryota > Metazoa > Chordata > Lepidosauria > Squamata > Sphaerodactylidae > Sphaerodactylus > Sphaerodactylus townsendi. The sequence continues at coordinate 13,872,403 of NC_059434.1, forward strand.
GGGTTTTTCATTTGTGGCACAAAAACTCTGGAACTCACTTTCCCAAGAGTTCTGTTGGTGTCAAACCCGTCGACCTTCATGCACTTGGTAAAGGTGTCAGGACTGCAACTCCTAGCATGCACAGGCTTCTGCCTTTTCCCAAAAAGCACGGGAAAGCAAACTGAGAAGCTACATCCCACCAGAGCTTCACAGTCAATGAGAGGCCAGAGGGTGGGTGGGGGAGAAAGCTGATTGGTTGTTGTTGAGTTCAGAAATAAAATAAGTACTGGAACCAATGACATGAATCCTCAGTTCCAGCACCCTGTAGTTAGGGCAACATAAATCAATAAAGTTCCTTTTCTAAAGCAAGTTCCTTTTCTAAAGTTCCTTTTCTAAAGCAATACAGTTCCTTTTCTGAAGCAAGCTTTGTCTGAGTGCGTTCAGCCTTACAAAAGATGATCTTGGTTAATTTGTGCCTAACCATTATGTTCTGATTGTGACTCTGTTTTACAGATACAGAAAGGAGGCATGTAAATACAGGGAAGAAAATGTCAGCCCCAGAGTTGTTCTCAATGTGTTGTACCCCAATCCATATAGCACAGAAAAAGACTGTGGTAGATCCAATGGTGTATTTCCATGGCATATAGACCTCAACCCTTGGAGCACAACTTTTGTGGTCCCCCCCCCCGGATAGCCAAAAATGCTCCCCCAAAACTGCTTCTGGGAATCCTGTTGGATCCACTGCACACCTGCTTTTCTTGATAAAGGGCTATTAAAAACATCAACCTTCTTCTCTTTTCTTCTCTTCACTAGAGCTAACTGCTCTTTCAATACTGTGCTTCTAATTTTATTACCATTTTAAGCATAGAGGGGGGAAAAGTAAACTCCAGACACATCTATTTATCCATCTTCAAGTGCATCCATTTAGAGCCGAATTATCTCACTGCATTTATAACTGAAGTAATTAGAACTCTAATGAGTATAATTGTGGACACAAATAACTGTGCATCATGGTAATTAAACATGCCGGGCCTGGTTCTTAGTTGTTTCCATTAGCAAAAGTTCCATTCTATGCAGCCAACCTCCTTAAAAGCAACAAATTTACCAAAACATACACAAAAAGGGCAACTTGTATATACCAGCATAATTAAGCTGTACTACGCATATTTACTTCTGAGCTTCCTCAGATTATGTTTACATTACTTAAATAATTTAATCTTCATGCGTGAATTATTTTCACTTTATGCTTTCCTAATGGTAATACTTTTTAAAGGACAAACTGTATGAACTAATATGGGGAACAGTTTCTACCCAAGGTTACCTGCTCCTTCTGCTGTTCCACTTTTGAGAGCTGTGTATTGTTACAGAGAATCGATCCCCCAAGTGAGTTTGGTCTACACCTGAGATGGGTTGCACGAATTGAATACTTTGTTTAGTATTTTTCTTTTAAAGAAGAAGAAGAAGAATTTGGGTTTATATACCCCCTTTCTCTCCTGTAAGGAGACTCAAAGGGCATTACAATCTCCTTCCCCCCCCTCCCCACTATTTATTTATTTCTTACATTTATTTATTTCTTACACTACTTATTTATTTCTTACACTACAAACTTACTTATTTCTTACACTTACACTATTTATTTCTTACACTACAAACACCCTGTGAGGTGGGTGGGGCTGGGAGAGCTCCAAAGAACTGTGACTAGCTCAAAGTCACCCAGCTGGCATGTGTTGGAGTGCACAAATTAATCTGGTTCACCAGATAAGCCTCCACAGCTCAAGTGGCAAAGTGAGGAATCAAACCCGGTTCCTCCAGATTAGAGTGCACCTGCTCTTAACCACTACAGCATGCTGGCAAAAATAGGGAAAGAGAATGAGAGAGCTAGAGAAAGTTACAGGAAGAGGAATACCGGTAGGTGGAGGAACACCATTTAAAGCGTAGTATAGTGGCTAAGAGTGGCAGACTGTAATCTAGAGAGCTGGGTTTGATTCCCCACTCCTCCACATGAGAGGCAGACTCTTATCTGGTGAACCAGATTTGTTTCCCCACTTCTCCATGTGAATCCTGCTAGGTGACTTTAAGCTAGTCACAGTTCTCTCAGAACTCTCTTGGCCCCAACTACCTCGCAATATGTCTGTCGTAGGGAAAAGAAGTGAAGGAGTTTGTAAGTCACTTTGAGACTTCTTAGAGGAGAGAAAAGAAGTCATGCCCATTTTAAATTTTTGTGCCTCAGCCAGGTGTCCACTTTGCCTACCTGGAGACCTGCAATGCTAACTTGTTCCTTTAAAACGACCTTTCAATGAATACATTTTCATAGTTGTTTATATGTTAATCCAGTCTCAGTGATGCCAGTAATTTCTTTGTGCACCACGAAATATACCTCACAGCAGAAACCCCAAGCCTATACCTTCCCTACCTGTAGAACACCTGGAAACTGAGGGGAATGTTTACAGTTCAAAACATAGACCCCAAAAATCTTAGGAGGCTATGGGCATCCCGTCAGTAGGAAAAAAGGCTTGCCACGGGTGATTTCAGTTTATAAAAAGCTGATCTGTGATGTGCAAATGGATAAAGTAAAAATGTATTGGTCTTTCATTGCTCTAAAACTGAGGCAGTACAGTATAGTGATTAGAGGATCAAGCTAGGATCTGAAGCAGAGGTGGGATCCAGCAGATTCTCACAGGTCCCCGAGAGTAGGTTACTAATTATTTGTGTGTGCTGAGAAGGGGTTACTAATTGGTGATTTTGCACTGTGATTTTTGCCTTAGTTATGCCCCTCCTCTCAGCAGTAGCACGCAGAACTTGAAGCAGTCTAGCAGGAGGTGCACCGGCGTGTGTGGCAGCCTGCGCCTGCGTGCATTCATTTCCCGCCCAAGGACCGGCACAGCAGCTGCGTCCTTGCCACAGCCCCGCCAAGCAATGCCCCGCCCCGGAGTGCCTGGCCATGCCCCTGTCGTGCCCCGCCCAGCCCCATTGGCGCTACGCCACCGTTTGAATCCCACCACCATGGGAACCTGTTATTAAATTTTTTGGATCCCACCACTGATCTGAAGCCTAGATTCATATAACTATTCTGCCATCTAACATAGCGTAGTGGTTAAGAGCAGTGAACTGTAATCTGAAGAATCAGGTTTGATTCCCCACTCTTCCACATGAGCAACCGACACTTATTTGGTGAAGTGGGTTTGTTTCTCTGCTCCTACACATGAAGCCTGCTGGGTGACCTTGGGCTGGTCCCAGTTCTTTCAAAATTCTCTCAGCCCCACCTATCTCACATGGTGCATGCTGTGGGGAGAGGAAAGGAAATAAGTTTGTAAACTGCCTTGAGTCTCCTTATAGGAGAGAAAGGCAAGGTATAAATCCAAACTCATTTGCCATTCCGCCATAATGGTAAAGGTAACAAAGATGTAGGTAACGTCTAAATAAGCATTAACACATTAAACACGTCACCCACTAGGCAGCCAATTTAGGTTTGGTATTTCTTATATATTAAGGAACAATGCTCATCACATACAATTGTAATCATATATCTATCTCATATGATTACAATTGGATGTGATGAGCATTGTTCCTTAATATATAAGAAATACCAAACCTAAATTGGCTGCCTAGTGGGTGATGTGTTTAATGTGTTAGTGCATAAATCTCTCCTTCTCTTTTCCATCTAGCTCAATGAGTAACCTTGGGGTAGTCATTTTCTCAGAATAACCTACCTCACAGCATAGTTAGGAGGATAAAATGGCAAAAAGAACCATATCTGCCCTACTGAGCACCTTGGGGGAAAGGTGGACTAACAGGGTAGCCACGTCAGTCTGCCAAAGCAAAATGGAGCAAAAGTCTAGTGGCACCCTAAAAACGAAACATTGATGCCAACAGGAGCTTTCCTGAGTCACAATTCACTAATGAGAGGTGACTCAAGAAAGCTCCTGCAGTAATGAATGTTGTTAGTCTTTAAGGTGGCATGGGACTTTTGCTATATTTTAATAAGGAAAGAGCTGTTTGCTGTTTAATGACTCAACAATTACTTCCCAGATCTTGGATAACAGCTGTCTCGGTCCATTCTGACTCAGAATCACGTGGACCTCATTTGGGTCTTGATGCAAATCTTCTTGCTCCACTTCCACCACAGGTTTCTTTCTTGTTTTTAACAAGCACCTCAACAAGATTTTCTGACCTAGTACTCCCCATATAGTTTCTTTCTCGGAGTTAGTGAGTTATACCCTGCTTCTTTCCTCCCTTGCCTTCTGAACTTCTGACTCTGCTTAAATATCTCATTGGGGAGTGATTGTCCCAATTAATTCTCTTTCCCAAAGGATAAGCTGTTCTACAAAGATATGGGCTGGTGCTCTGTTAGAGAACAGAGAAAATTAACACAGGCGGCCAGATCATCAACTTGTTTAAATTACCGGCTTTAGAAGAACAATTCTCTTTACACTGGCTAGAGGTCCAGGCCCACAATGATGACATTATTCATGCTCTCATGTACTATATCCTTAACATATGCTTTTTTAAAAAAGGTAGGTGAATCTTTAAGGTGACTGGTGATGATCTGGAATTTTATTTTATTTTTATTAGTCAAATAAGTTTTGCATATATATTTTTGAATGTCTGCTTGATTCTTGAGCACAGAAGCAATCAGGACCTCTCCATCAATATTGATGTAGTGGATGAACTGGACATCCTTTAGAGAAGAAGAAGAAGAAGAGTTTGGAATTATATCCCCCCTTTCTCTCCTGCAGGAGACTCAAAGGGGCTTACAATCTCCTTGCCCTTCCCCCCTCACAACAAACACCCTGTGAAGTAGGTGGGGCGGAGAGAGCTCCGAGAAGCTGTGACTAGCCCAAGGTCACCCAGCTGGTGTGTGTGGAAGTGCACAAGCTAATCTGAATTCCCCAGATAAGCCTCCACAGCTCAGGCGGCAGAGCTGGGAATCAAACCCGGTTCCTCCAGATTAGATACATGAGCTCTTAACCTCCTACGCCACTGCTGCTCCTTAGTCATCTTTAGGTCGGTTATTGGACCAATTCAGCCATCTCTGCCAAGTTGATGACTGGGTTCTGGCAGCTCTGAAGCCTATCAAGTGCCTCTTGGATCCATGTCCTTCTTGGACAGAGATGGTTTTTGTTGCCCTGACAGAAAATCTCTGGGGACAACTGGACCATGGTGGGTATATAGCAGCATAGCTGCTGCTACGGCTCGACCTGACAGCAGTGCCCAGCACAGTGGATCATGACCTACTAATCATGATCTACTGATCTGCCACTTTACAACACTGGGATCTGTGACATAGCCTTGAAGTGGCTGAGCTCATTTCTTATAGGTCAGGGACAGAGGTTGTACAAGGGGAGAGAACCTCATCACTCCATTCATTGGAGTGTGGGGTTCCTCAGTGTTCTCTCCTCGATGTTATTTAACATCTACATGTGTCCCCTTGCCAAATTGACCTGGAGTTTTGGGTTGGGTGTTCACCAATACACTGATGACTCAGCCAAGCATATTTTTAACCAGCAGTGCATGGTTATGTTTCTCCTCCTCTACTGTTCGCTGTACTTGGCATAACCCTCTGCAATGATCTATCAATATCACTGTGTGGTGTAAGGTGTAGTGTATAGTCATAAGCTTCCAAGTGTTTCTATCCAGTGCATCCAAATCAGCCTCAGTCCAGTTGATAATTCCGGGGGAATACCTGATGATGGGTATAGCCCTAGTGTTGATGACCTTGATGGTATTCCTGCCATTTAATTTGATTTTCAAAATTTTCCTGACCCTCTGAGTGTATTCTCTGCTGACGACAGTCTTCACTTGCCCGTGATTGACGTTATCCAGCTGCAAAATGCCCAGGTATTTATAAGCTGCCTCCTGGATGCATTTGATGAGTTGGCCATCAGGCATTTCAATCCCATCACTCTGGGTGATCTTGCCCCTTTTTATTGCCACAGTAGTGCACTTTTCCAGGCCAAACTCCATCAAAAGATCTGTGCTGAATATTCGGACTGTGTTCACTAGTGACGGGATTTCTGTGTCTGACTTCCCGTAGAGCTTCAAATCATCCATGTACAGCAAATGGGAGATATATATTTTTTAGTCTTTGGCCATTTGGTATCCCAGCTTTGTTTTTTTTTTTTTGTAAATCACTGTTAGAGGGATCATGTCGATGATAAACAGCAAGGGCGAAAGTGAATCACCTTGGAAAATTCCTTGGTTGATGTTGACTGTTCTACAGCTTTCATTTCTGACTGTCGATTCAGTTCTCCGCTGTCTCCTTGCTGTTTCAGTGGAGACTTGTGAGTTTTTGCTGACAGTTGTCGTTGTCGTTGTTGTTGCATTTGTAGGTCATCCTTCCCCTTAGGGGCTTGAGCATGGTGTGAAATCTTTTATTGCAGAGTAACGACTGTTTGAAACAGCTGTCACTTTAAATCTGGGAACTGTCATTTTTTTTAATTCTTCCTGATCTTTGTGCCACGAGATATGAAAGCACCGCAGGATGACAGGGACAAGGAAGAGTTTGGCTTTATCTGCCTTCGCTGCTTTACCTTCACAATTTGGTAAGCTTGTGAAAAACTGGGGGAAGTAGGGTCAAAAAACTGGAAGGGGGTCAAGGCGAAGCTAGCCATGAGCCATTATGAACCAAGTGAAACTGGAAAGGAGGGTAGGAATAATTTCTGTAATGTAGAACATTCTTCACTATCCAAATTTGCCTCAGAAAGCAATTTTGGTGACAAAAACCCGAGGGCGACTTCGGGATGTTCAGAACCTTTGTGATTTATTTATTTATTAGATTTGTTAACAGTTGCCGCTCACCAGTGATGGGATCCAAAAATGTTAGTAACAGGTTCCCATGGTGGTGGGATTCAAACTGTGGCGTAGTGCCAATGGGGCTGGGGGGGCATGATGGGGGCATGGCCAGGCATTCCGGGGGTGGGGCATTCCTGGGCAGGGCTGTGGCAAGGACGCAGCCACTGCGCCAGTCCTTGGGCGGGAAACGAATGCACGCAGGCGCAGGCTGCCACACACGCCGGTGCACCTCCTGCTAGACTGCTTCAAGTTCTGCGCGCTACTGCTGAGAGGAGGGGCGTAACTAAGGCAAAAATCATGTGGCAAAATCACCCATTAGTCACCCCCTCTCGGCACACACAAATAATTAGTAACCTACTCTCGGGAACCTGTGAGAACCTGCTGGATCCCACCTCTGCCGCTCATCCAAAGGGTCTCACGGCAACTTATGACATTAAAACAGTATAAATCGGGGTTTTTTTTAAATGAAAAAGTTGAAAACAAATATAAAATATTAACATTAAAATGTTAAACTATTAAAATGTGTGGCTATCAGCATGCCACTAAGAAAACAACCCAAACACGTGGCTTACAATCCAAAGGCCAACTTAAACAATTCAGCCTTGCAGGGCCTGAAAAGACTAATCTAGTCTGATAGGGAATGGATGTCGTCAGAGAGCGCACAGGGCAGGGGCCGCAACTGAAAAGTCCCTTCTCCTGGCGGCAGCTAATTGAACCATCCCAGGCTGACCAAAGGGATGACCAAAGGGAGCATGGGGGGTTGTAATGGGAGGGGCGCAGAGGTGGGATCCAACCAGTTCTCACCACTTCTCTAGAAGTGGTTACTAATTTTTTTCCGAGTGCCGAGAAGGGGTTACTAAAGCAACCTCCCTGCCCAATAGGGACTGGAGGTGCGTGTGTGAGGCGGTGCCACTGTTTGAATCCCACCACCATCGGAACCTGTTATTAAAATTTTTGGATCCCACCACTGGAGAGCCGGTCATAGGTATGAGGATCCCAGACCGTTTAGGGCTTTAAATATCTTTGTGTGGTGTCTTATCTTTAAATTGAGGGTGTCATGAACATAGAACCAGTCCCTGATATTACAATTGCATTTTAAAAGTATGGGGGCTGTAAGAGACCAATCAAAGTGAGTAAGAGCAAATTAATCACTGCATTTCCAACACGTCATCAGCACAGTGACTATTTTCTTTCAACAAAACAAAAGCGAATGATCTACACAATGAGGCACTGAGGAGTTATGTTTATATATTTGTTCCAAAGATTCTGAATGCAGCCCATGAATAAGTTCTCAGGGTCTGTTTGAGCCCACAGGACCATGATCATTACACTGAGATTTGTTACAGTTCCTAGTTATCTTTACTGTATAATGGTGCTGCTGAACTATAACCAATATATCTTAAAACAATTGTATATTTTGTTCCGCTAAGTCTGACTCATTGTGAAGAAGAAGAAGAAGAAGAAGAAGAAGAGGAGGAGGAGGAGGAGGAGGAGGAGTTTGGATTTGCTTCACTTCACCAAGAGGAAAAATTGAGGGTGGGAAGTGATATCACAGTGCTCTAGGAAATCCCTGTATCTCTAAAGTTATTGACATAGATATTCCAACAGTGTAATGATGTCACTTCCAAGTACAACTTAAATTGATGGTGCAATAATAATAAGAAGAGTTGGATTTATATCCCCCCTTTCTCTCCTGTAGGAGACTCAAAGGGGCTTACAATCTCCTTGCCCTTCCCCCCTCACAACAAACCCCCTATGAAGTGGGTGGGACTGAGAGAGCTCCGAGAAGCTGTGACTAGCCCAAGGTCACCCAGCTGGTGTGTGTGGAAGTGCACAAGCTAATCTGAATTCCCCAGATAAGCCTCCACAGCTCAGGCGGCAGAGCTGGGAATCAAACCCGGTTCCTCCAGATTAGACACACGAGCTCTTAACCTCCTACGCCACTGCTGCATTTAAATGCATTTCATTTTTAAAGTACAAGTGCATTGAGAGCCAGCATGGTGTAGTGGTTAAGAGTGGCAGACTCTAATTTGGATGAATCAGGTTCCATTGCCCACTCCTCTACACGAAGCCTGCTCAGTGACCATGGGCCAGTCACAGTTCTCTCCCATTTCTCTCAGCTGTGACTCCATGGCACTTCCCCCCACCATGACCACATTGCGGCCTCTTTGATGCCAATACCTGATATAGAAACTGCTTTTAACATGCGTAGGATGATTAATATAGAACAGCTTTGTTGGGAGGACAGGGAGATGAGCGTTGCTGATAGCGGTGGGAAAAACTCTCTGCAGCTCTTTCCGGTCTTTCGATTCTACCTTGAACTTGCTGATTAAGAAGAAATAATAAAGCACCTTTGCAACACCGGCTGTGTTTGATGGATTGCTTCTGCTGGCAAGTAGCCAGTTGTATTTACTATCTCCTTGTTTGTTGTCAGCATCTTAGCACTCAGCGTGAACTCCCCAATTGCAAACTGACGGGATAAGTTATTTTTGAAGCTGTAATGAATGCTTTCCTAACATATTATTATGATTGAAAATAGCAGTTTTCAAACGTGTGACCGTATGTTTGTTTCTTCGGCAAAAGTGTGGACTCTTGTAAAATGGGTTGCTATGAGCTAGAGCGATGCTCTTAGACAGAAAAGAATAATGATCGGGTTCATTATATACACCGAGGAAGCATAGAGCAAGCCTTGACGATATACGTAGATTCATTTCATACGAAGCCTTTGCAAAGCGGGCGCTTGGCAGATCCCATTTTACAAATTCATATTCCAGACAAGTTTCTCACTTCTATTACACTGTGAAAGAGAAGGGAGATAAAAATAAAGTACAGATAAAGGATATTCCCAACGGGCTTCATTAATTCATGCTCAATTGTCGTTCTTTTATAACTGTACTTGCTAATTCTAATGACTTTTTCCTAATATCAATAGGAACGCAGTTGTGCTGGGGGAGGGGAAAGGAACAGATTGTACTCATTTCAAAAATCCCATAACAGCCTTCTTGGTGTCGGCGTGTTTCAGAGGAGGTGGACTGTGATCTGGTGTGCCGGGTTTGACTCCCCACACCTCCGCGTGAGCAGCAGACTCTAATCTGGTGAACTAGATTTGGTTCCCCAACTCCTCCCCATGACTGATAGATGACCTTGGGCCAGTCACAGTTCTCTCAGAACTCTCTCAGCCCCACCTACCTCACAGAGGTGTCCGTAGTGGGGAGAGGAAGGGAAGGAGTATTTCAAGTTGCTTTGAAACTCTTTTCAGTTGCAGCAAATGGGGTACAAATCCAGATTCTTCCTTGTTTAAATATTGTTGACGCCCGTGCAGAGTGCAGAATGGGGCTGCAGAATGATTTGTTTTTTTGCTGTCAAGTCACAGTTGACTTCATGTCAGACTTATGGTGACCTGTAGGTTTTTCAAGGCAAGAGATGTTTAATAGTGGTTTGTCATTGCCTTCCTCTGGTAGTCCTTGGATGCCACCCATCCAGATACTAGTCAAGGTCAGGGTTGTGTGCAACCATATTGAGAGTTAATCAGATATCTTTGCAATAAAATCACTTCCACCTTGTTCAGGAGATGAAACCTGAGGTGGGATCCAGCAGGTTCTCACAGGTTCCCAAGAGTAGGTTACTCATTATTTGTGTGTGCCGAGAGGGGGTTACTAATTGGTGATTTTGCCACGTGATTGTTGCCTTAGTTATGCCCCTCCTCCGCTCCTCAGCAGTAATGCGCAGAACTTGAAGCAGTCTAGCAGGAGGTGCACCGGTGTGCTTGGCAGCCTGCATCTGCGTGCATTCATTTCCCCACCCAAGGACCGGCACAGTGGCTGCGTCCTTGCCACAGCCCTGCCCACAATGCCCCGCCCACAATGCCCCGCCCCTGGAATGCCCAGCCACGCCCCAGCCCCATTGGCGCTACGCCACTGTTTGAATCCCACCCCCATGGGAACCTGTGACTAAAATGTTTGGATCCCACCACTGGAGGAATCTCTTTCTACTCCCCCAACAGCATCATGGCTTTAAAAGCTACAGTACAGACTGGGAAGGAAGGCCAGGATGGTAGCATTTTGGACTTGAAATGGCTGGGAACTCATATTTGCTCCATGGGAATAAACATTTGCTCCATGTTATCCATCAGTACATATAAGTTTCTCTAATGGGGTAAAGAGCATATTCTGGAACCATATCAGTTCAGGAGGGAGGATTCAACACCCTTTCCCTGTGAGTCACCAAAGTCCATATGTACCTGAAAATCAAATTCCAAGCACAAAACGCCCCGTACACATCTTGACCAATTCCTTTTCTTATAGCAATCCCTGTCTCAGGTGACTTTTGTCCATGTAGGTCCCATGATCCCCAGCATAGCCTTTTTGGGTGGTCACCGGGGACCACTTTTTCACCAGCAAAAAAGCTGGATGGATCCAGCCCAAGGAATTTCTAGATATCCAACTGGCTTTTGGTCTACTTAGGCATGAAGGTACTTCCTTCCTATGGACTGTGTAGCAGGCTTGAATAGCTGACATATTATCACAAGGCAACCTGTGTAATTCAGTTCTTACTGCCTTGGGAGCCATAATGCTGTTGATAAACCTATGATTTATTGTCTTTCAGAACGCACATACTTGGCAGCTGATTAAGAAAATTAGCAAATTGAAGTTGGCTTTCTGTTGCTTTTAGTTCTGTTTTGTTGGCTTCTCCCAACAGTTACGGTTTGGAAATGCTACTGACAAGGATTTTTTTTTTAATTTTAGCAGTTCTGTTGGTTTTTTAAAGGGAAAAGTGGAAGAGAAAGATTCCGGAATTAATTGGCAATTGGTTGTCAGTGTCAATGTCAAAATACTGGGGAAAATGGTTTACCTCCTAGTTTGGGTGAGGTGTTGAGAAAAGTGTGGCAGTTGATGTATTTTAGGTTACGGGACGATGACATGTATTCAACCGGCTTCTTGACTTGTTAGCACTTCACACACACACACAATAAAACTCTGGATAAGAACCACGGTATGCTGTGTTGTTTTTACCATTAACGGTTTTATGATGTGCCCATTTTTACGACATCAGTCTTGTTTGCTTCTTTTTGTAGTTTTTTTCTTTAAAGGCCATTTACAATTTCAGATAATAAAAAAGAGAAAAAAATTACCTTGTGTTGGCAATGCATTTTAAGTCACATGCATACACATTTTATATATCTATCTATCTATCTATCTATCTATATCTATATATCTATATCTGTATGTATGTATGTATGTATGTATGTATGTATGTATGTATGTATGTATGTATGTATGTATGTATGTATGTATGTCTCTCTCTCTCTCTCTCTCTCTCTCTCTCTCTATCTCTCGATCTCTCGATCTCTCGATCTCTCGATCTCTTGATCTATCGATCGATCTAGATCTAGATATATACATACATATACACACCAGGTTACATATGTGAGAAACAGTCCATATGGAAAATGTGCACACGTGAGATTCAAATGCTAAACCCTCCATTGGACACTCATCAAGACAAATGGTACTTCCCATGAAAACGTGACTTTTTTGGAGGGGAGGGGGAGCTATTTTTTTTAAACGTCACTCTGTACCTGAGTCAGAGAAATGCTTTCCTTAGCAAAATGGTGAGTTGCTTTCCTCCTGGCTGTGCTTGAAACCCAGGAAGCTGGAGTTCATTAGGAACTCCTGCTTCCTGACTCAGCCTTCAGAGAATGGCCTCATTTCTCCAACTCCTTCAGTGCCAAAAGGCTGAAGCTAAAGGGCATATATACGCGAAGCGCTTGGCATTCCCAGCCAGACTGAAGCACAATGGAAAAAAAAATTCCCTGAGGCAAGACATTAGAGGAATAAAGGGTCTCGCTAATTAAACTTAATTGGTAAGTCTAGGTAGGCGATCATGATAATTGGTTTACTCCAGTCATGAAGCCCCAGGGTGAGTGTATTTCTGGATGTATCATCCAAAACTGATGCTGGAGGATACGAGGAGGAAAGAAAAACCCACATTAGCTAATTGTCAAGGAACCGATACTGTATAACCATCTGTCAGGGCGAGGCTGGTTCTGAGGGAAGCTAGACCCGAAGTGCTCTTTTTTCCCCCAATACAGACTTTATCTGGTCATCTATTGAGACAAGGAAAGGAGGCTAAAGGGAAGCTTCTACTATTTTAGATCAGGCAAGGCCAAGATTTTTGTATGTATACAAGGCTTGGGTTGACTATAGCAGGGGTGTCAAAGTTGTGGCCCTCCAGATGTTCATGAACTACAGTTCCCATCTGTTCCTCCCAACATGAGCATTGGCTATACTGGCAAGGGCTGATGGGAATTGTAGTTCATGAACATCTGGAGGGCCGTGAGTTTGACACCTGTGGACTATAGGGATGCTAGCCTTCAGGAAGGACCAGAGGATCCCTTGGAATTATAGCTAATCTCTACACTATACAGAAAATTGATCCTTTGGAGAAAGGACTGAAGTCAAGCTATGCACTGAAGTCAAGCTATATTGCAGGTGGCTCTGCCTCCTATGGTAGAGATTTTGTGGTGGCCATTATGTTGCTGAACCCACCATGACATGTCAGAATTCCAAATGTGACCACAGGTGCAAAAAAGTCTAGGTTCGAGAGGCCCTAGGCAAGATGGCTTCCAGTAGCTTCCCCCTCTCTTGGTCAGAAACGGTAGAGGGGAATACTGAATGTCAAGTTGGGGGAAAGTGGAAGAAACAAGTTCTTGTCTGAAAGCCCAAGGAAGGAAAGTGGCAGGCAGAGGAGCAAAAGTCAGATGTAGACAGACGTGACGTTAATCCAGGGAAGTGAGTGTCCAGTGTTCTGGTCAGGGGTCATATGAGAAGGTGAACCTGGGGGGGGACAGTGAATCCAGGCACCAGTTCCAATAGAGGAGACTCATTTGCAAAGCATTTCCTGTCTTTGTGGTATTTAGATCCCTGATGTGCTGCTCTTGCCAGAGGCGTAGCTCCAAAGGGAAAGAGGGGGTGACATACCAGGTGCACGGCCCTATGGGGGTGTGGCGAGGATGTGGTGGGGCGTTCTAGGGCAGGGGCAGAGGATGCACCAGTGCACTGGGCACTTTTCCTCCTTGCTATGCCTCTGGCTCCTGCCCAATGTAGTTTAGGTAGTTTTCGCATGGCATGTCCTTAGAACTACTGCCCAATGTAGTTTATGCATGGAGTGTTCTTAGAACTACTCTAACAACTACTCGGGACCGCATTACCCCATATGTCCTCACTCGGCCTCTGCATTCAGCAGAGGCCAATTTACTGGTGGTTCCTGGCCCCTCAATGATGCAGCTGGCCTCCACTTGGGCCAGGGCCTTTTCAGCCTTGGCCCCTGCCTGGTGGAACACTCTTCCTCCAGCTGTCCGGGTCCCGCGGGATCTTGGTGAATTCCACAGGGCCTGTAAGACTGAGTTGTTCCCCCAGACTTTTGGAGTGTCCAGCCGCTGACTGAGGTGCCCTTTCTATTCCTCCGGATTCAGAGTCCCCTTGCCATCTAGGGGACCCACTTTTTGTTATGTTTCCCCCCTCCTTGGGAGGGTTTAATTGGGGTTATTGCTGACGCCATTTTTATTGAATCTACTGCTGTGTTTTAAATTTAAATTATTTTAATTGAATAGGGTTTTGTCTGTATATACTATATGTAGAACCTGTGTTGTGCACCACCCAGAGCCCTTCAGGGGTTGGGCGGTATATAAATCCCATGAATGAATGAATGAATGAATGAATGAATGAATGAATGAATGAATGAATGAATGAATGAATGAATGAATCAATCAATCAATCAATCAATCAATCAATCAATCAATCAATCAATCAATCAATCAATCAATCAATCAATCAATCAATCAAATATGGCTGAAGTTTCCCAACTTGGATCTGGCAACATTACCTCCATCCCACCCCCAATCACACACCGGCAAAGAACGATTTGTGGCAAAATACCAATCCCAGGAACTATCCATATAGCTTTTGTATTTAAGTATCGCTGCAGAATTGCATCTGTTCCCGAACTGCATGTTTTTGCACAAAGTCTCTGCAGTGATACTGCACCACTTATAACATATGTATTCTAAACATTCATTCTGGGGTAGGTATAATTGGACTTCAAGTCAAATGAAGATTTGCTGCAGCAGCTGCAGCTCTGTTCAAGAGGTAGCGAGAAGCCGTTTGCTTCCCCTCCCCCCCATGTTTGGAATATCTGGAATAGCAGGGCTTCATATCTGGGCCAATTATCAGGTGTACCACTTCACGAAGCCTTTCAGGCACCAATTTAAATACAGCTGAGTGACAATTCCTCCTGCCAAAGCCTCGGTAATCAGCCCTATGCGAAGACCTCACACATTTATCAAGGATAAGACAAGGAAGATGGATTTCAGGTTTAAATAAAGGTATGTTGGGAGGCAGCAGTGATTAGCTTTCAAACGAAACTGATGAGCAGACATTTGAGCTTTTCTTTCCAAAACCACTGCATCCTCTTACGGGTAGAGTTTTCAGTGTAGTCTCTTGTGCTCAATTACTTCCCTTGGACAATAACCTTGACTTGCTCACAACCTGCATGTGGAAGGCAGTTGTGTTGTATTGTCGGGTGGAATTCTTACCTGGAACCTCTTGGTAATTAGCCAACATGTGGGGGAGGACCAAAGTTGTCATGGAATTTGGATCGAGAATTCTACCCCAAGTGGTAACTAAGCAATAAGAAGACTAGCTGTAGAGGAACAGAGATGACATTTACTTTAGTGTGCAAGGCATAGGAAGAAGCATTGGGATTTATACCCCATTTTCCTCAACTGTAAAGAGTTTCAGGGCAGCTTACAAACTCCTTCCCTTCCTCTCCCCACAACAGACACCTTGTGAGTTAGGTGGGGCTGAGAGAGATCTGAGAGAACTGTGAGTCACCCAGCAGGCTTCATGAGCAGGAGCAGGAAAGTAAATCAGTTCACCAGATTAGAGTCTGCTGCTCATGTGGATGGGTAGGGAATCAAACTGGGCTCTCCTGATTAGAGTCCTCCTGCCCTTAACCATTACACCATACTGGCTCTCAGTAGACTCAGAGAAGACTTTACCTACATATTGGTGCCTCCTCCTGGACCTATTGTATCGAAACACACAGAACGAACACCCTTTCTTCAGTCAAGAACTATTAGATTCTAAGGTGCTCCATTTTTATGGATGAGTTAAGGCATAGGTGTCAAACTCGCGGCACTCCAGATGTTATGGACTACAGTTCCCACCATCCACTGACAGCATCATGCTGGCAGGGGATGATGGGAACTGTAGTCCATAACCTCTGGAGGGCTGCGAGTTTGACACCTGTGAGTTAAGGGGTGGGGAGGGGGTCAAAGTAGAGGCCAAACTTGTTTTCCTGCAGTGATGCCACTGCTAGATCTGTATTGCTTTCACTTCTGGGAGTGTGAGGTCTTGGATGAAAATATCACCAAAGTATGGCTGTATTTGAGATCCACAATTACCACCACTAAGACTTTTGTGAAGATTCTGATAGAGAGAGTCACAGAGGGATTGTAGAATGTACTACTGATAATACTGTCCCTAATATATAATACAGATCCCTGAATATATGAATACGTCCTCACATTCCTGGATATATAAATGTAAGTAACGCTCTTGGAGACATTATAGAAAGCGTTAAGAGGAACATTTATATCTTAAATAGTGGATGTAACCAAAAAGTACACAGAACCAAAAAGTACACAGAGGCCCCTTCCTCACAATTGTTTGAAAGTGGATTTTGCGATTTCACACAGTAAAATCCAGCTGCAAAGCCCATTGAAAGTGGATTGAAAATGCATTATTATGCATGTCCGGAAGGGGCCTGGTAGTCTTATTGTTCACAAGGAGAGCAAACCTCTCTGCAGGGATACAAGACAGTTTCCCCCTTAGAATCAACAGAGTTGTCAAGGTATGATAAGCAGATACAATCACTACAATTAGATAAAACTAAGACAAAATTATGCCAACACATATGTGGCAAAGGTTAGCAGTTTCCTAATACTTGGCAAAAGTTACTTTCATGTCTGCTCAGATACCAAGAAATTGTCCACTTCACCTCCCTTCTTTTCTAGGGTAAACCTGACCTGGTTCAGAAATAACTTTGGACAGAGAGCAAAAGAAGACACAATGGAAGCCTTAGATGAACAAAATCAGTGGTGGGATCCAAAAAATTTAGTAACAGGTTCCCTCGCCAGCCCCCCCTCAGCAAAGGGGGCAGAGGCATACCTAGGCAAACCTGAGCCCTGGGCAAAACCTGAGTTGGATGCCCCCCATGGGCAGCCACCCCACCACGACCCCCCCCCAATTTTTTTTGCACCAGGTCATTTCTAAATCATCATCACATTATAGAAAATGCCCCAGCTCACAAATCTGAACACAGCAATGGTGAAACACACAGGTTCTTTGATAGAGACTGGTGAGATAAAAGGTATGAAAGGCTGAGAATTAATGAATTGCAGTACCTGAAAGGGATTCACCCAGTTCAGGGAGTTACATTATTAGTCGCAATTGCTATATGGAACCTTCACATTCAAAGGCAGTATGCCTCTCAGGGAGGCGAGGGTGTGGAGATGGAAAAGCGGACCCCCTCTCGGCACACACAAATAATTAGTAACCCACTCTCTGGAACTGGTGAGAACCTGCTGGATCCCACCTCTGAACAAAATTTATAGATAACCACAGTGTGTTAAGTGCCATCAAGGTGCTTCTGACTCATGGTAACCATATGATTCAAAGTTCTCCAAAACATCCTACCAATAAAAGGCTTGCTCAGGTCTTTCAAATTGAGGCAAATTGAGGGGTTACTAGAAGCAGGGCCATTTCTTTCCATGGGAAAAAAGACCTTAAAGAATAATGTGGTGACCATCCCACCCACAGCCACAAAATGCAATGTCCACTCTATTTTTGTCTTTATAAATAAATATATAAGTGCCAACTAATATGCCATTTCTCATGGAGCAGCAGTGGCGTAGGAGGTTAAGAGCTCGTGTATCTAATCTGGAGGAACCAGGTTTGATTCCCAGCTCTGCCGCCTGAGCTATGGAGGCTTATCTGGGGAATTCAGATTAGCCTGTACACTCCCACACATGCCAGCTGGGTGACCTTGGGCTAGTCACAGCTCTTCTGAGCTCTCTCAGCCCCACCTACCTCACAGGGTGTTTGTTGTGAGGGGGGAAGGGCAAGGAGTTTGTAAGCCCCTTTGAGTCTTCTGCAGGAGAGAAAGGGGGGATAGAGCCCTACGGGGATGGGGCGGTATAATAAATCGAAAAAATAAATAAATAAATAAATAAATAAAGATATAAATCCAAACTCCTCCTCCTCCTCCCCCTCCTCCTCCTCCTTCTTCTTCTCATATTGTGTCTGTGTGTCTTTAAAGACAGATCATTGAAAATGAAAAAGGGAAAACTATATATTGCCAGAATTGGCAGAATTGGCAGAATGAGCTTAGTACAACCAAGTACAACCATGTACTTTTGGGGCTGAAAGGGTACTCAGAAGCAGAGCCTGCAGAGCAAACATCCTGGAGAAACCTTCAGCAAATGGCTGCAGAAACCGTAAAATGTTGGGCGTGAGCAGCAGAGGAAACTGACAATGGAGCTTTAATGATGGCGTGGGAAAAATAAGGCATCTCCTCAGCTCCTGATCTCTGCACAGCAGGCAGGAGACAACTTGCAGACGACTTCAGGAGAAAAGATCCATATTTTAGCAACTTCAAAAAAGACACCTTGAGCTGAAATGAGGCATCCTCAGAACATCTTATTTGTGTGGTGCAGAATGGACCATTGTATTATCACTCTTCGTAGAGGTTTTGAAGCCTATTGGGGTGTACAGCAGCTTGACGAACAGACAGACGCCGCTTTTGTATTTATGCTAGGGTTTGTTTTTCACTTGAATCATTTATGAAACGTTATTAGACTTATTTGAAACTTGTCTGGCATTTCCTAGGAGGCACTCCTGAGAAAACTCATAAAAATAGAAATTCATAAAAGCAAAAGAAAGGGCTATGTGACTTAATCTAGGTGGGGGGAAAAAAAGAGAATTGCTTGGCTAGCAGTCCAAATATTTGTATGGGCATTTTTACTGTAGCTTATATGAACCCTCATCAATTTATGTTGAGAACAGCTGAGGAAACTGCCTCTTCAGCAAAGCCAAGCCACATATTAAGGAAATGTTTCCGAACTTATTGTCAGCATCACCACAAGGTCTTTGCTTCCTTTCGAACAATGAGATGAACTCATCAAGCACTCAATCCGACGTGGAATCTGTTAGATTTTGGCAGTCTTGGAGTTACGTTGATACCATTCGCTTTGGCTATTCAGAAACCTTGCTTTGCTGCATTTGTACTGCAGTATGTGATAGATGGCTCATGTTTGCTTCTGCAGTGCAGCAATCTGAAAATCCATGTAGCTAAAAGGGAGATTTCCATTTTTTAAAACCAAGAAATAAATTTGCAAAGGTACACCATAGGGTTGTTAGGTTCTCTCTGGAGAGTTGCAATATCCAGGCTGAGAATCTCCTGGAGTTTAGGGTGGGGGAGGAGTGAAACCTGGGGAGGACCTCAGTGGGATACAGGGGCATATCTACGAAAAATAGCACCTATGGTGGCGGTGTGCCCCTTGGTGATGGCATGCCCTTAGATAAAAGGCGTATGTGAATTACCACAAGGTGGAGTTGCTGATCGGGGTGCGGGTTGAACGAGCCCAGTTGACACTGCCCAGACAAGGGCGGAACTGGAAAGGGAGCCTCTGTGGGAAGGGGCAGCATCACCAGAAGAAAGGAGAAGCGAGCCGAGGCTTTAAAGGGGCTTGCCCTCCTTTGTTCAGGCCATGTGCTCGCTGGCCAACGATTTGCCCACCCACCTCACCCTACTTTTATATGTTAATGCATGCTGTTATGTCATAGCCTAGTTCACGGCGGTTTGGCGCATGGGTATTGATCTGGAAGGGCAAGGGGAAGGGGGCTAGGGAGCCGCGCCTTCCCCTTGGGAACGGCAACAGTGACAAGAGGTGACTGCCCTGTTGAACCGGGCCGAAAGGGGAACATCTCTGGCCAGGAGCGGCTGCCCGGCAGAGCCCCACAGTAGATCGAAGCTCAGGACTGGGCACCCACCCTGCTGAGCTGTAGCACGTACCTGCATGACCAGATCCAGACCCATGCTTAGCCTCATGCTTCTGCTCAATAAAATGGCTATGGCCAATTTATTACCCCAGCAATGGTGTGATGTGTGTCATTATAGAGGGGCCTCGCACAAGAAGTGATCCACCCTCGGGCAGCAACCAGCCCAGGGGTTATTCCTCATGCTGGCCAGCTGTGCAGCTTGTTGCTGGCTCAGGATGGCAGGAATCTTTCCCAGAAGCTCAGGTCAGCAAGGGCCAGGCACAGCACTGTCAGTGGCTGAGTGGCACCAATGGGCTGGATGGTGGTTGGAGCGAGGCATATGGATGGCATGGCTGCAGCGGGTGGCCAGGCAGGCAGAGATGGTGTCTACCTTCAATTGGTGCCCAGGGTAGAAGACGAAGAAGAAAAGTTTCAATTTATACCCCTTCTGTCTCTCCTGTAATGAGACTAACAGGGGTTTACGAGCACCTTCCTCTCCCCACACAAGAAGAAGAAGAAGAAGAAGAAGAAGAAGAAGAAGAAGAAGAAGAAGAAGAAGAAGAAGAAGAAGAAGAAGAAGAAGAAGAAGAAGAAGAAGAAGAAGAAGAAGAGGAGGAGGAGGAGGAGGAGGAGGAGGAGGAGGAGGAGGAGGAGGAGGAGGAGGAGGAGGAGGAGTTTGGATTTATATCCCCCCTTTCTCTCCTGCAGGAGACTCGAAGGGGCTTACAATCTCCTTGCCCTTCCCCCCTCACAACAAACACCCTGTGAGGTGGGTGGGGCGGAGAGAGGTCCGAGAAGCTGTGGCTAGCCCAAGGTCACCCAGCTGGCATGCGTGTGAGTGCACAGGCTAATCTGAATTCCCCAGATAAGCCTCCACAGCTCAGGCGGCAGAGCTGGGAATCAAACCCGGTTTCTCCAGATTAGATACACGAGCTCTTAACCTCCTACGCCACTGCTGAGACACCTTGTGAGATGGGTGGGGCAGAGAGAATTCTGAATGAACTGTAATTAGCCCGAGGTCATCAAGCAGGAATGCAGGAGTGGGGAAACAAACCTCGTTCACCAGATATGACTTCGCCACTCATGTGGAGGAGTACTTGCTTATTGGATGTTCTCCAGATTACAGTCCACCTACTCTTAACCACTGAACCATACTGGCACATGCCATGTGTTATACCCCAGATATTCCACTGTTGGGACATAATGCCATACAGTGCAGCCTCCAATTCATTCAGCTTCTTTAGGCGAATTGATCTCTATTGTCTGGAAATGAGCTGTGATATTTGGGGATCTCCAGGTCTCACCTGGAGGCTGGCATCCTTAGTAGTACCATTAATTATTATTGTTGCTCGTTTTCCTTTCCCCACCCTATATTTTATTTGTTCATTTGTTTATTTGTGCAGCTGTAAAACCCCCCACATTTACTAAATCATTACGATTGCCAGCAACAGTAGATCTGAAATGAAATTTAATTTCAGAAGAAGAAATCAAACCCAATAATATTTCCAGTTTCTCATTTTGGATTTTGTTATTGAAATTTGATGCCCCCACCAGTCCTATGGGCTCAGAATTGTAGTTTGACACTGCTTCCGTGGAGAAGTGATTTGCATTCCATGTGGTTCCATACCATGGTAACATCGAGACTTGACTACTGTCAGGCACTCTTCACGGGTCTTCCCGTCAAAATCAACTCAGTGTCAACTCAAAGTCACTTGGTAAAGAAGTTTGCAGCTTGGTTACTATTCTACCATTTGGCTTTTGTATCATTAGCTGCCCAACAGTTCAAGGTGATCAAATGCCTTTTAATGGCCTTGGACCTTTTATCTTCAGGGCCTCCTATATCAGCTTTGCTCATCTAGGTCGATTCTCCACTCACAATTAGATGTGTGCTCGTCACAGAAGATATCCAGGTTTCCAGCAGAACTCCCCACTACACCAGCGCCGAAAATGGATTGACCCCGTCTCTGCCGATCTCCCCCCCCCCCAGCGCATATTATTTCAGAACCTGGAAGAAAGTAGACCTTTTGAAAAAACGCGTGCTGAATGTGGAGCGGTGGGGAATTTTGAGGGTGAATCTGGTTTCATTTTTCCCACCACTGGTAGTGATGTGGAGCCTTTCATCCAATCAGGAAGCAGTGGGCAGTGTGCGTGCGCAGCCCTTTTAAAAAAAATTCACGGAGCAAAGATCCACGTCTAAATGAAACAACGTGGGGCCAGTTTGAATGCTTCACTGAGTAAAAGACAATACAATGAAACACTAAACGTCGTATTGTCATATCCACGTATCCACGTATCCACAACTTCATAGGGTTGTTCTGCGCATGCTAGCAGAGATGTGGATCCATCAGTTTGAAAATAAAAAAATTCCCACCCCAGCACAATGCAGCAGCCAATCAGGATAGCCCCTGAGCAGATTGTGTGTTCGATCCGCCAACAGTGGGTACTCCTGCCTGGCTGCTGCGTTGCTGCCACTTATGGGGCAGAAGCTGCAGTGGGGACCTTGAAACCATGCTCAAAATACACATGCTCAAACCTACCCGGTTTATATCTAGTTTAATTTTTGAAGTGGGGAATCAACCTAAGCAGAGCTTAATGCAGGAGATGCCCTGCAAATTCTGCTGATTTGGGAAGTGTGATGCAGCAGTTAGATTGTCCAGCTAAGATCTCGTTCAAATCACTACTCTACCATGAAACATGCTAAATGATCTTTGGTCAGTTAGTATTTTCCCACCTAACCTATCTCCCAAGGTTGTTGTGAGTATAAAGCAGAGAAGGAGAATTCTTGTACTACTCCCCTTTGGGGGACCAATATGTGCCAGCAGCCGTCAGAGTCTTTAGAATTAGAATGCTATCACAGATTTTGCATGGTGCCCCAATCTGGGAAAGTGGCACACTGAAACAACTTGAACTAGGCTTGGTGATTCGGATTCAACGAATCACATATTCAGGCTGAATCCAGGCCCATTCGGCTGCATTCGGGTCATATCCAGCCCGAATGCATCTTCCCTGAGTCAGAGCCAATCCGAAAAGAAGGTATTTGGATCGATTCGTCCATATTCTGGCTTCTGTGAACATGCGGGACTTCAAAAAGAAAAGAAAAAAAAACCTCGGAGATTTCCCTTCCCAGCCACTGCAAGCAACTTGCAAAACCTGGAGATTTCCCTTCCCTGGCTCTGCTGCACTTGGCCTGCAAAAGGCCAAAGGAGATTTCCCTCTCCCCTGGCTTTCAAAAGGGCAGACAGGCAGAGATTTTCCCCTCCCCAGCCACCACACACAGTTTGCAAAAGAAAAACAAACCTCAGATTTAGCTTCCATGCCTCTGCTGCACTCAGCTTGCAAGAGGAGAAACGGAGATATCCTTCTCCCCTGGTTTGCAAAAGGTCAAACAGAAAACCCGGAGATTTCCCATTCCCCAGGATTACAAAAGAATGGGTCTGGGTAAAATGAGAATCTAAACAGATCCTCCAGAATTCATATGATTTTTGAATTGTAATAAAAAACAACCATGAAACTACAAAGCATGTCCTACTCTACAGGCAGCACCAAAACAAATACGCACCACATGCTCCCTGGCGCACCAGTGGCGCAAAAACCTGCTTAAAAACATAGATGTTCAAGGATCCTCATGATTTCGGCACTGAGTCACCCCCCAACCACCATCACATCACAGCTCAAGCCCTTAGCCACATGTCTGACCAAAACAATCACGCAGCACATGCTCCCTGGCGCACCAGTGCCACAAAAACCTGCTTAAAAACAGGGATTCTCATGATTTTTGCACTAACTCACCCCAAACCACCATCACATCACATCTCAAGCCCTTAGCTATATGTCTGACCACAACAATCACGCATCACAGGCTCCATGGTGCATCAGTGGCACAACAACCTGCTTGAAAAACAGGGATCCTCAGCGATCCCCCACCTGCGGCAACCTGTTGAATCTGTGTACACAGATTGCCACCAAGAACAATCATCCACTGTTTTGCAGACTGCCATGGTTCCAAATGTTGCATCTGAAGCACAGTTACTCATGAATCCTCTGGCTTTTAGCAAATTTGCCTTGAACTCACGTTAAGTCTATTACCACAGATTCTACCACAGAAACACGCATCAGGGGCATCAGAGGCAAGCTGCCAGTGCAGACATGGTTCTGAAACCTGTTCCTCTGTGCTTGCTGACACAGTATTTAGCAGCCATGTTGATCCTTGCGCCACGATGCATGATTGTTTTGGTTCTGCCTGTAGACTGTGTAGTTTTATGGTTGTTTAGTTTCATTAAAATTCAAAAATCAGTTGAATTCAGGAGGATTCATTTAGATCTCCATGTTACCCTTTTCCAAGAAAGACCTGTAGCAGCTACACTTCATGGGGTAAAGTTTATTTTTTGCTTGGACTCCCATGCTTTTGTTTATTTACTGGTTACTGTGCTTTTCCGAAAAGGGTAAGAGTTTGGTGTGATGTTTTGAATAGTTTATATAGTAAAATGCATAGTATTGCACAGAATTTAAAGTGTTTCTCTTCAGCTGTATGGATTCTTGTGGGGGGAGTGCATGTACTCTCTTTGTGTGTGCGTTCGTAGCAGAAAGCAGAAGCAGAAAGAGAGAAAGTGTGATTGTTTGTGGTGTTATAGTCTGTTCTGTGACTTGTTAAATTGCTCTCATTCAAGAGGGGTTTGGAATGGATGTATTGTATACCCTGCTTTTCTTTACATTAATGAAGCAGATTCATTGAATCTCAAAGCAATTTACAAACTCCTTCCCCTTCCTCTCCCCACAAGAGACACCTTGTGAGTTGGGTGGATGGAGAGAGTTCTGAGACAACTGTGACTAGCCCAAGATTGCCCAGCAGGAATGTTGGAGACTCTTGTAGTGTAATATTTTCCCTAGAAGTGGTTTTCTATGGGACTTGCTTGGATTCTCTCTGTTTTGCTATTGTTTTTTTTGGGGGGGGGGTCTTGCTTGGATGCTCCCTGTTTTCCTAGTTGGTTTGTTTTTTTAGGGGGGTCTTTCTTTTCCTAGTTGGTTTGGAGGGGGCTGTCTTTGTATTGCTGTGGCGTACTGCAGCTGTGTGTATTGTTTGGTAGGAGATTCAGTGGCTTTAGGACTTTGCTTTTGGGGATGGTGGGGGGTGAGAGAGTTATGAGAGAAGTCAGCGAGCAGGTGGTTGCTGTGAGCTTTCTGGGCTGTGTGGCCATGGTCTGGTGGATCTTGTTCCTAACATTTTGCCTGCATCTGTGACTGGCATCTTCAGAGCGAAGTCTGTTACACACTGTGTCCAGTGAACAGGCTTCATGTTAGGATCAGGGAAACAAAATGAGCCTCTTCAAGTGTGAGTCTCCTGAAAGAAACCAGCCAGCTTGGGTAAAGTTTACGTGGGAGGGCAAATGCTGTGGGCATCCATTGGAATGCAAACCTGATGCACACAGAACTAATGCCCAACCACACTAAGTTCATCAAAGTTGGCTGGTTCTTTTCAGGAGACACATAAAGCCCCACTGAAGTCTATGGTGGGGGGAAAAGTTAATTTTTCCCACCATAGAACTTGCTGAAGACTAGAGAGCTGTGAGATTCTGTGCTCTGAGTGACTTCACTCCATTGCAGCCAATGGGGAAATTCTGGGGGAGGGCTGTGGGGTGCACATTTCTCAAGGTAAAGCCACAAAACTTTCAGAGAATCTTCAGGAGAGTCTCTTGTTGACACCAGCCATTTTTGGTAAACTTTGCTTCAGAGGGTGGTGGGAGATGGGCCCTACCCTTTTGGGGGCCGTGAAGCAAAGTTTACCAAACCTGGCTGGTGTCATCAAGAGACTCTCCTGAAGATTCTCTGAAAGTTTTGTGGCTTTACCTTGAGAAATGTGCACCCAGAAATGTCCCATTGGCTGCAATGGAGTGAAGTCACTGCAGAGCACAGAATCTGGGGAAATTTCTTGGGCTGCCTGTCAGGGGCACATTTTTTGAGATAGTGGCACCGGAATTTTGGGGTATAATCTGGATACTGTTCTAATGATTCTAACAAAGTTTGGTGAAGTTTGGTTCAGGGGGGCCAAAGTTATGGACCCTCAAATGGATAGCCCCCATCTCCTGTTAGTTCCCATTGGAAACAATAGGGGATGGGGCACCCCTTTGGGGGGTCAATAACTTTGCCCCCCCTGAACCAAACTTCACCAAACTTGGGGGTATCATCAAGATAGTCTCTGAATGATATGCTGAAATTTTTGTAACTCTAGCTTTAAAATTGCACTCCCTGCAGGCCAAAACGTGTAAAAACACCAAAAAAACCACAAAAAACTTAAAACGGACCCGAATTTTTCGGATTTACCCGAATTTTCGGGCATATCCGATTTGGCTATGATTTGGATTCGGGCATACAGATCATTTTATACCCCAAAACATCCAAATCCGAATTTTACCGAATTTTTTGGGTATTGACCAACCCTAAGAACTGATTCAATCACGTTTTCTCTGAAACCTGCTAGGAGTCCCCAACCTATTACACTCTCTGCTCTGAAACTGGGTCGAATCTAATGAAGACTCGAATATGGTATATACATTGAAAAAAACTGGCTACATCTTCATTTTAGGTCTGTGCCTGGCAGTCTAACCAGTTTGATGTTGAATGACTTTTTGTTTGATATCGAAATCCAAAAAAATTCAGCTCAGCATTTGACAGTTAGCCCACCTATAAGATTTGGAATGCATCCGAATAATAGTTCTCTCTCACCACTTCTTTGGGGTAGATTCTTACAGATATCTTGCCACAAAAGATAATGCCCCTGTTCCCACCAAAAGATTGAATCACTCGATCATATTTTATTATACTGTGAACTGTATAACTCGCTTAGGAAAACTTTTACTGCACCGCACATTAAACACTGTCACCACTTTCTGACAAAGCAAAGATTCACCTCCTTTTAGTTGATCGGTGCCCCCAAAGTACAGAAGATGAGGTACAGAGTGAGGGGTGGCATGCAAGGGAGGGGAGTGAGTGAGGGGTGGCATGCAAGGGAGGGGAGAGAATGAGGGGTGGCATGCAAGGGAGGGGAGGGAAGGGGGCCCGGCATCTGGACATGGCCCACCCACCATAGCGGAGGGAGGGGGTGGCATGCAAGGGAGGGGGAGGGGAGGCAGTGGTGGCATGCAAGGGAGGGGAGTGATCGAGGGGTGGCATGCAAGGGAAGGGAGAGGCTAAATTTCTTGTGATGACCCAACAACTCTATTCTTATCATCTTTTTTCTGTAGTCTTTTCTTCATCTTATATCACTACCTACTTATAGCTGTATGATTTTATGCCATTAAAGGGATTGTTGTTGTTATGCTCCCTTTTGATCATTGGAAGAATGGTGGAAATCCTTTGCCTGCCATCTTAATTTATGCAGCGTTTACTGCCATGTTAGGGTTGTACTACCTTAATTTGCAGTATGTATAGAAAGTTATGTCAGATACTATCAAATGCTGGTGGCCACCACCAATTCCTATCAAATGTTGCTGCAAAACATTGCCAGCTAGCAAGTGCCAATTAATAACAAACATTAAATCTCAAACCATGTCAAATGCTTCTGATAAATGTCAAATATTCACCCAAAAATGTTCACCCTGCCCCCCCCGAGAGATTCTCCAAACACTGTCATATGAATTTGTACAAGAGAATTATTTGGGGCAAATTCGTTTCAGTTCTAGCTGGTGGCTTCAGATGTTGAGTCTATCCTGTCAGCAGATTCACTATCAAGCATATTTATGGGTTACTGGCAGAACAATGGCATTCTCTAAATAATTGTCTTCTCTTTTACAGTGAAATAAACTTGCTCCACAGAAAATGAATTTCTCAACATTGTTTGCTAACTTAGTGCGTGGTTGATATATGACTCATGGCCATATTAACTATTTTGAACAAAGAAATTAAAACATAAATGTTAAGTAGGTGGCACCCTGCCTGGTCAACACTGGAGACGACCAAATTAATTTCCCATAAGTAACAGTGACTTGATTTTCTAGATCACAACTTTAGTCACACCTCACTGAAACGTGCCTGCAACAGATTTATAAATAGTTTCACATAATGTTTAGTGTTCCATGAATCAATTATAAAGGGTACGGCAATTTTAATGTCTCATGTAAACTCAGAATTTTCCCACACAAACTTGTATCTGCGTGAACGTAACTAAAGTATCTATATTTTGATCATATTGCTAAATGACCTGAAAAGAAAAAAAATCAATCGGCATGTTATGCTGGAATACGTTGTTAAACAT
This sequence comes from Sphaerodactylus townsendi, assembly GCF_021028975.2. NCBI lineage: Eukaryota > Metazoa > Chordata > Lepidosauria > Squamata > Sphaerodactylidae > Sphaerodactylus > Sphaerodactylus townsendi. The sequence goes on from NC_059434.1 coordinate 13,900,522, forward strand.
TATTTGTTATTAAATAGTTGTTTATTACAGAAGTTTGTAGGCCACTATCTCAGAGATAACTGGTTTCTGCGGTAAATCGGTGTGAACTCTTGTGTTCAGAAAATCTACTGAGGTTTAAGAACAGGATCCATTCTTAAAATTGCCAGTTTTGTAAAAAAAACAGCTAGACATACAGAAATTTGGCAGTTGAGTTTTTCCTACCATGGAGATGGTAAATGCCACCTGCCATTTTCGGACATCTGTCTATATTTATAGTGCTTTCTGTATTCATCAGAAGTAAAATAACAGGAAGTGACAAGGAATCACCGGAAACTCTATGCTAAAACTTTAGAATTTCTGGCAACAACTAGTGATCCTGTTATCAATGTATTGTCGAAGGCTTTCATGGTCAGAATCACTGGTGTGCTGTCTGGTTTCTGGGCTATACGGCCGTTTTCTAGCAGCATTCTCTCCTGACGTTTTGCCTGCATCTGTGGTTGGCATCTTCAGAGGATCAAGACAGTGACTAATCAGCTCCACACAAACACAAGACAACTATAGACAATAGCAACCAAAGGGAACAAAGACCAGGATACTTCTATTCAGATGCATTCACCTATTGACCTTGCTATCTTCATTGTTACTCACATGCCACAGACTTCTTTGTGACTCACATGCCAGGCTACTGTGTTCAGAATGTTCTAGAATGGTTCCAGCTGTTTAGAATGGTTTCAGAATAGTTCCAGCTATTCAGAATTTTCCAGAAGGTTCCAGAATGAATCAGAGAAAACTGAAGGAGGGCACCAGGTGGACTCTTGCCCTTTGACAAATAAGAAGATGAGGCTCAGACCTTATTTTATTGGTTTCACTGAAAAACGGCAGCTTTTTAAAATGAAAATATTTATTAAGAGATTGATATAGATCTGGAAAAGTTGGTGCATATACTTTGAACAAAAATGCTACTGTTGTTAATACCAACATTTCCATCCAGGCAGAAATAGTATAATACATAAAAAAGCAGAAGCAACATCTGTGACTTAAAACCTAATTTTTTTCTGGCTTTACCTTTGATAAATTTATAAAATCTATAATGGAGGGTACTGAACAAAGGCTTATATGATTTCTCTGGATCCTGTATACTTTGTCAATTAAATTGATGCCTTCTGTGGTTCACTTTAATCTAACTAATTTTCCTTAGATATTTTAACTAGGACAGCTATACCACTATTAATTGACTTCTTCTAGAAGATTACGCCAGACTGTGCAATAAATAACATCAGGAGATACCTGCAACTTTTGTGTGCTTGTTACAGTGCAGCAATGCTGCCAAGGACAGAGATACTGAGAGTGGACTGGAAGCCAGCACAAGGTTTTAAGAGTGGGGGTTGGGGGGGGGGGTTGAAAACCTCAAATTGGGTTGCCAGCTGCTTGTTGACTGGCAAACAGCAAAATTGTGAATGTGCAACAATGGGGGAAATGACACTGCATCATGACACCATTGCTGTTGGGAAATGACTATTGACATCACATTGCCAGCATAGGTTTTGGGCAAAACTCGGTAAAAAAGAAACATAGAGTTTTGGCCAGCATCTCCTCGTTGTTATGTCAGCAACGTGAGGTCAGTTCTGGGTATTCAGCCGAAGTGTGTTGCTGGCGTGGAGCCATTTTTAAAAGAAAATATTAAGCTGCAGATGTTTGCTTGGGGAGGATGGCTAGTGAGGTTTTATTGAGTTTTGTATGTTCTTAATGCTGGAAGTGTAAGCTGTTAAAATAAAGGCAAGGTAAACATATTATTATTATTATTATTATTATTATTATTATTATTATTATTATTATTATTATTATTATTATTATTATTATTATTATTATTATTATTATTAACCAACCAGCCAACCAACCAGCCAGCCAGCCAGCCAGCCAGCCAGCCAGCCAGCCAGCCAGCCAGCCAATTAATTAATTGATTGATTAATTGATTGATTAATTAATTGATTGATTGATTGATTGATTGATTGATTGATTGATTAATTAATTAAATTTAGTATACCGCCCTATCCCCGAAGGGCTCAGGTAAAGTAAAATAAATAAATATTTAGTAAAATAAAGAAACACAATAATGATCCAGAATGCAAGATGCAATGGATAAAGAAGATTTTTTTAAAAAAAAATTGGGGAGGAGGCAGTGTAATCCTTAATATGGAAATAAGTGTTTAAAATATATACAGCCCTTTTTTAATCTGTGACGTATTGGAGTCATTGGAAGAGAAGGGCTTTGCACTGTCTCTTAACCTCAGACTTCAGAAGGGTCAGCAAAATGGAGGGTTCCAGGCACTGGGCATCCAGGCACTGGGAGCAGCAGTGGCATAGTGGCTTAGAGCAGGTGCATTCTGATCTGGAGGAACCGGGTTTGATTCCCAGCTCTGCCGCTTGAGTTGTGGAGGCTTATCTGGGGAATTCAGATTAGCCTCTGCACTCCCACACATGCCAGCTGGGTGACCTTGGGCTAGCCACAGCTTCTTGGAGTTCTCTCAGCCCCACCTACCTCACAGGGTGTTTGTTGTGAGGGGGGAAGGGCAAGGAGATTGTAAGCCCCTTTGAGTCTCCTGCAGGAGAGAAAGGGGGGATATGAATCCAAACTCCTCCTCCTCCTCCTCCTCCTCCTCCTCCTTCTCCTCCTCCTCCTCCTCTTCTTCTTCTTCTTCTTCTTCTTCTTCTTCTTCTTCTTCTTCTTCTTCTTCTTCTTCTACTACTACTACTACTACTACTACTACTCCATCCCATTGATGTGTAGATGGCTCCTCTCAGAGAAACTTCCTCCCTCCCTGCTTCTTCTCACACCTCTTCGCACTCACACACAACTTCTCCATCTTGCCACCACGAGGAGAGGATGGCGTTCCTGTATCTCCATCCATCCTAGTTAGTTTGATTAGATTAGGAAACCATATTGACTCTGTCCTATCTAGAAATGGAGTTCCTTCAATAAATGTAGTATATTGGTTTGAATAGACAAAAGGCCCTGAGTGATTGTGTCCCTGGTACACAACAGTTGGGTAGGATGCTGCTGGGCACATGATAGCCTTGTGCCAAATTACTGGATCAAGAATCTGACTGCTCCTTAGGATCAATGATTTTATCTTTTATTCAAATTTTATTCCAGTTTTTAACTTAAACTTATATATGGTTTGGACAAACAGTCTTTGGAATCTGGTTACCTCAATTTTATTTTGTATCTGGTCTGGAAATGTACAATCTGGATTTTATATTTTATATTTTATATTTTATGATCTTTGACCGAAATAAAATATTGATTGATTGATTGATTGATTGATTGATTGATTGATTGATTGACTGATTGATTGATTGATTGACTGCTCCTTAAGGGAACAAGATCCTTGAATATTAAACAGGAGAATGCAGGTTCTGGCCAAAGTGGCTGCTCGTTTCCTTGCGAGAGAATTCTAAGCACATCGACTCAGAAGAAAGTAACATGTCCAACAGTGAGATTCACTTCTGAGAAAACCTTCTTACAGTTTGTCTCAGAAAAAGATGTTAGTAGAGTGTTCTATTCCACGGCCACAGAATTCTACATGCCAAACTTTCTTTGTTGAAGAATGTTCCGCTTGGGTCCTAGTGCCTACCTAGCTTTGTTCCCCTCCATCCGTTTGAAAGTAAAAGTCCATTTTTGTATTCAGTTTGAACTATTAATGCTCTTGTATCAAAATACCACGTTTCATAATGCGCAAAAATAATGGTTTTGACAAAGGCAGTGCATGCAATTGAATTATGATTCTCATATTCATTCGGGACTATATTCTAATGTGGAAGCGTACACTTTTCTTGACCACTGCACCTCAATTGGCCACACTAACATTTTTTTCCAAGGCAGAGTATAGGAGACGCCTCTATAAGCTGGACTGCTTGGGCAGATGGCGAACCACAGGATCATTAACTGTATTGCATCCTCAATTAGCTTTTCAAATGTCTCTCGGGAATTTCCATTCTTGCATCAAATGCATGTTGGTCTCTGCCACTTGACAGGTCGCACGGCATCTTCAAAAGGCTTGCGCACGCAGGCTCCGTTCCTCTGTGCAGCTAAATGGAACAGCTGCACTCTGGCAACAACTGATTTTTTTCCTCAGCGCTTAATTTGTCTCTTAGAAATATTCCTCCCCGCCTGAAGGCTAGTTCGGTTCACATCCTGCGAGAACAAAACATATGCTGTGCCCCTCTGGGTATGCGCGCGGGGATGCAAGAAGCGATGGCTGTGTGGCTACAAAGCGAGAGATAAAAAACACCCATTAATTTATACAGCAGATACTATTAAAATGTCAGACGAGTACCTGCTTACGGGAAGTGCAAGGATATTGTTAATTAATCTAACAATAGGTTTGAAATAGCTTTCTAAGGCTGTTTATTTTATTTACTTGTCGTCCAAGCCTGCTGAATTTTGGAGAGCTTGCAGCCAGAGGAAACCAGCTGAAAGACTGAGGAATATTTTCCCTACGTCATTGCAAATAAGATTTCCTTTCTAGCGTATAAAGTTATACTTTGACCAGAGAAGCCATACCAGAGAGGAAAACGAAAGGCGAGGGGGAGAAAAGGAAAGGACTTGACTCCAGTGCAATTCTATTCATGTATAAGAATGTATTTATAATACTATTAATGCGTTTAGACTTGTCATTCATGCTATAAATCAGTTCTTCTTCTTCTTCTTCTTCTTCTTCTTCTTCTTCTTCTTCTTCTTCTACTACTACTACTACTACTACTGCTGCTACTACTACTACTACTACTACTACTACTACTACTACTACTACTACTACTACTACTACTACTACTACTACTTTATCAGCATGACAAGCTGCACAAAAGCAGCCCAAGAGGCCTTGGGGTGTATTTTGCCAAGTTCACAGCATTCAAATGGGAATGGGTGAAGAATGATTTGAGGACGGAAGAGTATCCTTCTTTTAGCCAATCAAAACAAAAGACGGCCGTCTAATAGGTTTTCAAAAGTGCTGTAAAAGTGCAATTTCCCCTGTAAATTTTATCAATCAAAACCTGCATTATTGCTTTGTTAATGTGCAGAGATGTTTAATTCATGGATTCATTCCGGGCTTTATTTGTCCAATTAATTATATGGAATTAGTGTGCACACTTGTGAACGGCCATTCCCTTCCCTCTCATGTGTCCTAATAGCTGTTTAATGTGTGCTTTCTCTGTGGGGATGGAAAAGTAGCCATTTTGATTGTGACGTTAGTAAGATGATTTGATGAGGTATGAACTCCTTGGGAAAAGGAAGGATTTCAGATGATTTCCAGATGATTTATTTTTGGCAAACTATTTACCAACAGATATAAGTGAGTCCCTAGCTCCTTTGGGGAGAAACAGTCATCCGTTAAAAAGTGGCCCTTTTCTCAATAAAATGTATGTTGATATGTACTGTTAAGTTGGTTGCTGACACAAGCAATATGAGGCTGGAGCGGCTTGGCCACTTCACTCACTGGGAAAGTGAGGGAGGGGACAGAGAGTGAGGGGTAGCATGTAAGGGAGGGGAGGGAGCGGGCCCAGCATCTGGATATGTCCTACCCACCCTAGCAGAGGGAGATGGAAGGGAGGGAGGGGGAGGCATGCAAGGGAAGAGAGGGTGGGAGAGGGAAGGGATGGAGGGGGAGGCATGCAAGGGAAGAGAAGTTAGGGAGGGGAGATAGTGAGGGGTGGCATGCAAGGGAGGGGAGGGAGGGGGCCCAGCATCTGGATATGACCCACCCACTCTAGCAAAGGGAAAGGGGAGGTAGGTAGGGAGAGGGGTGCCATGCAAGGGAAGAGAAGTGAGGGAGGATGTGATCACACACATCAATGACATCGCACAGTATCAGCCTGCACGTTTCCATGAGCACGTACTGCTGGCCTCTGCAATTGATTTGCTGCTACTGTTCCTTTCCCATTTCACCACAATAAGCCACAGCAACGCATGGCCGGTCCCTGCTAGTAGAACTATAGAACTGATAGAACTAATAGGTATAACTCATTTATGGTTTAGGCTGGCAGCGTCAGCTGATCATTGATCATTGATACCAAACAAGGTACATCTTGATCAGAACACTCTGGAGGATGAGCAGATCTGCCGCTCCCTTCTAAACCAAAACCTTTCCGATTAGTCTCTCACCAACCAGTTCCAGCTGGTTGGAATTAATGAAGATGTTTCCATACCCTCTAACAAGTAGTACAACTTTGAAGAGGCAGTTCACTTATTCCCAGTTAAACATGCCTACCTCCTAAACCCACTGAGCTTGCTTGTTTGCTTGCTTGCTTGTTTGTTTGTTTGTTTATTATTTAGATTTTTATACCGCCCTATCCCGAGGGGGCTCCGGGGATTTATACCGCCCTATCCCCGGGGGCTCCTATCCCCAGGGGGCTCTTATAAAAAAAGGGGGAAGGATTTTTTTAAAAATTAGGCCTTCCAGCAAACAAGATAGATTATCTTTTGACAGAGGTCTAGGCCTCAGTTTGCTGCCAGTAAGTCCTTCCCATCCCCCACCAGTTGCCAGGGGGTACTTGGCAACACTAGTGATTGCTACCAGAACCGTAATGGCTCCAGGGGTGTTTTAACATCCTAATCGAGCTCCAGTTAAAGTGTCACTCCTTAGCTACTGTTGGTATGGTCCTGTTCAGCCAACTGAAGGTGCAGCCACTTCTGTGTTTGCATGGTAGTGCAGCATCATAATGTATCACTATCAACCATAATTTCTGATAAGGTAAAAATGGCTAAGCTTCTAAATAACTCTAATGCTGAAATCTCTGAAGCTGTTGCTACATTTTTACTCTGTGTACTGCAAGTTGTGTAATAATGATCTTTTTACTGTATTTGGAATTCATGACACACACCGGTTTTATGCCTAATAAAGGTTTTGGATTTGGATTTGGAACCATAATTTCTGAAAGAAAGAAAAAAGATGCACAGCGGCGAAACAAGAGGACAGCCTTAAAAAGGTACTTTTAAATCCTGTTGCGTGAAGCATGTATGCTTTACCTGTAGGGTTTCCTGCTCCAGATAAACACCTGGTAAAAATGTATGAGAATTATTTTTAAAAAAATATATCTTAAATGAACAAAGTCGTCTGGGGTGATGGATACATGTCAACCTGGTAGAACTTTCGACTTTCACTTCAATAGTTCTTTCAACTTCTTTTTTTTTGCACATTCATTTTTATTATTGGTTTATAAACACAAATAACAGCATCAACAGAAAGCATATAGTTAGTTACATAATCTAGTTTACATCTAAATAATTACATAAAATTGATGCATTCATAGAATAAGTTCATTCTAGTGTCTAACTATTTAAAGGTCGACTTCTCCTTCAAAAGACATCATTTATTTGATATATATATTGTAACATTTCTAGCAGATTATTATCCTCTGAACCCATTGTTCAGTTTTTATGTTCAGTCAGACTATCTAATACTGGGGAAAAAGAAAATTGTAGACTAATTCCATGATAATTTCTTCTATGAATATTAAAGATAAACCATTTTTCATTAGTAATCAATTGGACAAAAATAGTTCTTTCAGCTTCATGAGCAATGGAAAACACTTGGCCGTCCAGTTTGTTTTCATTCCTTGTTGACTGACTGGCATGCCTATTTTTTATTATGTCTGGTAAAGATCTGCCCCAGGGGGAGCCAAGGATGAGTCTGTTGCCGTGGAATTAGGAGATAAGCTTCCTGAGTAAAGGTTGGATATGAGGAATTGAGCTGAACAGAGGGGAAGCATTGACTAAGAGAGGGGAGAGAGATACTCCCGCTCAACAAAGTGTATGCATGTTCTCGCAACTCAATTCCAAACACCTTTTAAAAGAATGTCCAAAGAAGAGTTCAAAATGGAATTCTTCATCTTGTGGTGGTCTTAAACCAGGTACAGCTGAAATAATTAGTCTTCTTTCATATACAGGTTGTACTGTATATCGAGCAGCAGTGGCGTAGGAGGTTAAGAGCTCATGTATCTAATCTGGAGGAATCGGGTTTGATTCCCAGCTCTGCCGCCTGAGCTGTGGAGGCTTATCTGGGGAATTCAGATTAGCCTGTACACTCCCACACACGCCAGCTGGGTGACCTTGGGCTAGTTACAGCTTCTCGGAGCTCTCTCAGCCCCACCCACCTCACAGGGTGTTTGTTGTGAGGGGGGAAGGGCAAGGAGATTGTCAGCCCCTTTGAGTCTCCTACAGGAGAGAAAGAGGGGGATATAAATCCAAACTCCTCCTCCTCCTCCTCCTCCTCTTCCTCTTCCTCTTCCTCTTCCTCTTCTTCCTCTTCCTCTTCCTCTTCCTCTTCCTCTTCTTCCTCTTCTTCTTCTTCTTCTTCTTCCAGTGGACTATTATGAATACAGCACTTGCTGTAGTTATGAGCAGCATTTGCCGTGTGATCTTTGATTCGTGATGTGCTGCCCCCTTTTACAGACTGTCTCCCGTCCCCATGGTTTTTGCTTTATCAGCTCTAGGGCAGGCATTGCTCTCAGGCATTGCATGTCCTCATTGCTCATCATTGCATGCGGATGGGTGGAGACTCGTTCAATTGATGACCATGACACATGTTTGTTGGAAAAGAAATCAGCCGCAGCCCAAATTTATTAACCTATGACAAAACTTTGAAGCTGGGCAAGCATAACAGAGCACATCCTGGCCCCCAGGCAGCGAACCGCTGAACCTGGTTATAGGGCAGCCCCAGCTGACCCCTTAGGCCCTTCGGACAGAAGCCCTGTCCGGCACATCCCCCAAGGGAACCAGAACAGGAAGTTACTAGGTGCCACATGGACGCAAACCCAATTTGTAACACCCCTCATATGGAGGCCCCCGAGGTGGTAGGTCTGGCATGCAAGCTACTGCCTTCCCAAAATAAAATGTGCTCTTATGCCCAAACCGCCCAGTGAACTGCAACAAAACATAACAATCACAAAACCTCCAAACCATTCAAATTGGGAGGGAAGGGAGGGCCTTCTGAAGCTGCCGGCCTCGAAAGAGGCCGGGGCCCTGCCGACGCAGCCTTTTATAGGCTGCCCAGGCCCCTGTCACGTGCTGGTACCCGGTCACATGACAGACTCTGGCCGGCCGGCAGGGGGAGGAAGCTTTCCCTCGTTCCTCCCCTGCTGCAATGGCGCCGCCAGGCTGAAGCCTGGGGCGCGATTTTCTGCAGCCTCCATTCCAATGATACCCCTCCCACCTCCTAAAAAATGTCCAACAATTAATATCGGTGGACCTCTCGTCCATCATTTTGCCAGGTCCTCCCTCCCAGCTCCAGTCAACTGTCACTTCTGTGATCTTCTGCCAGGTTCGCTCTGTTCCACTTGGCAATCATCTTCCTTTAAAAAAAAATTGGGTCATTATAATAGCAAAATATCAATATATCACTGCATAAGTGCACTATAAGAACATAAGAACAAGCCTGCTGGGTCAGACCAGAGTCCATCTAGTCCAGCTCTCTGCTACTCGCAGTGGCCCACCAGGTGCCTTTGGGAGCTCACATGCAGGAGGTGAAAGCAATGGCTTTCTGCGGCTGTTGCTCCTGAGCACCTGGTCTGCTAAGGCATTTGCAATCTCAGATCAAAGAGGATCAAGATTGGTAGCCATAAATCGACTTCTCCTCCATAAATCTGTCCAAGCCCCTTTTAAAGCTATCCAGGTTAGTGGATTTTAAAGCTATCCAGGTTAGTGAGATCAGCAGGATTTCAGGGTTTTTTTGGAGGGGGTGTGGATCTTGGCACTCAGCGTAATGTCTGATTGTTACCCTGAGCCACATGCACAGCTATTTAAAGGGCCACCCGAAATGTCTACTCAAGATCTAAATGTTGTCCCCGAACTCCACCCATGCTATTTAACAGAGCAGAAATTTTAAGCAGCAATGCATTGCTGTCTAAACAGAACCCCGAAGTCAGAAAAACAGGAAGGTTGGAAAAGAAGAGAGAAATTCTATCCCCACCCTAAACATAGGTCTGCAGCCAAACAACAAACCCATTACTAGAAAGCATTCCTGCTGCTCTTCCCCTAGGCAAGGGGAGGCTCAATTACATGCCATTCCCCTCCAGTCGGAAAGCAAGAGCCTTTTCCCAGAGGAAAGCTTGCCAAAGTAATAAAAACACAGAAAGGTGGGAGGGTGGCAGGGTTTTAAATGATTCCCAGACTTGGGAGAATACGGGATAAGGTGAATAGACAGAATCTTGTCAATTTCAATTATGCACATCAATGGATTTATGCCACCAATACCAAAAAAAACCTGATATTGATAATCATATTATGAAGATGACGTTAACTAGGGAGATGCGCAAAAATGGCAGTCGCCATGGAGATTACTGTGGAGTGAGAGGTGGGCAGACTGCTCCGCCGACACCCGGGAGTGTGTGGGAGAAAAGCAGGAGGGTGGAGGGAAAATAACCCAGGCCAATTCAGCGTGGACTGGAATTCCCTCCACTCTCACCGACAGAGAAAATAAAACATTTAGTGATTAAAGAGCGCTCACAGAATGCGAGGAAGGAGAGAGGTGAGAATGGGACCAGCACCAATCTTGCAAGATACTCTGCACAAAAATATTGTGCCTTGACGGGAAGGTACACTAACTGTGTCATCATCCATAACAGGCCCTTATGTGATCATTGGCTGTATTCCTTCCTGGAGGCAGGTGAGGACAACCACTTCCTTTTTTATTCTGCATGGTGGGCTTCCCTATGGTAGAAAGCCTTTTTTGAGCATGCAAGAAAGGTTATCTTGTTCCGTATGTGGTTTCTGGTGAGGGTTGGAGGATCTGGCCAGTCCAACTGAATTTTACTCGAATCTGCACTGATTCAGACGGATTCGGACGAGGAGGGGCCGAATCTGAACTGTCCGAATCCTAACAGATCCGAATCCATGGGATTCGGATCACCAGCCGAATTTCATGCTTTTTATTTTATTTTGCAGGGTTTTTTTTCGACAGTTTCGCCTGCATAGGGGCGGCGCATTTTAAACATATCAGCACACTAGTAATTCCCCAGGGTATCATCAGGAGACTGTCCTTAATGATACCCTCCAAGTTTGGTGCAGTTTGATTTAGGGGGCCAAAGTTAGTGGGACTCCCTCAAAAGGGTGTCCCTATCTCCCATTCTTTCCAATGGGAACTAAGGAGATGAGGGCTACCCTTTTGATGGGTCCATAACTTTGGCCCTCTGAATTAACTGCACCAAATCTTGGAAGAAATTATCATCAGACAATAGTCTCCTGATGATACACTGAAATATTGGTACCGATACATCTACAAATGCACCATCCCGCAGGCAATTCTCAGAAATTTGGTGACAAGTTTCCTTTAGTTCCCCAGTGAAAATTAGCTAGCATTGCTGTCAATAGGGAAATTCTGATAGAGGGGCCGTTAGGAGTGCACATCTTTCATGGTAAACTCATTAAATCTTTCAGAGTTCTCTTCAGGGAGAAAGCCTTTCTGGATGACACCATCCAGGCTCTTGGGAACTTTTACTTCAGGGGGCAGTGGGAGATGCAGACCCTACCCTTTTGGGTCCCATAGAATTAAAACCCTCTGGAAGCTAAAAATACCCTCAAACCTGGATGGTGTCATCCAGAGACTCTCCTGAAGATACACCCCTGAAAGTTTTGGTGACCATACCTTCAGAAATGTGCACCTCACAGCCCTCTCTACCAAAAAAAAATTCCCCTATTGGGACAGCAGCAATATAGCCAAGTCACTGGTGCAGAACAAAGAATCTTGGGCAGAATTTCTGAGGGTGCCTGCAGGGGACGTGATTTTGAGATGCATGCGGCACCTAAATTATCAGGGTAATTTCATCAGGTGACTGTCCTGGAGCATGTTGGCCCACCTGAAGCTTTGGTGCAGTTTGGTTCAGGTATGGACCCTCAAAGGGGTGCAATCTTATCCCCCCATTGTTTCCAGTGGTAGCTGATAGGGGGATAGGGGGCTACACCTTTGAGAGTCCATAACTTTGGCTCCCTCGGAACTAAACTGCACTAGTTTCTTTTAGTACTCAGAGAGGCATCACTGTGACAGTCTCCCTGATGATACCCCTGGAAAGTTTGATGTCACCCTAGCTTTAAAATGCTATTTTATGGGAGCCTCTAATCAAGCTCACTCACTCCAGCAGGCTTCATGTGCAGGGAGCGGTGCAGAAACATGAAAACCGGAATTTTTTTTAAAGCTAGTGGCACTAAATTTCTGTGGTATCATCAGGGAGACTGTCCTGATGACAACTTCCCCCATTTTGCGCAGCTTTGGTTCTCAGGGGCTGAAAGTTGTGCCTTGGCCCCTCGCAGTGGGGCCTCTATCCCCCCATTGTTTCCAATGAGAGCTAAGGAGATGGTGGTTACCATACTCGGAGGGTCCATAACTTTGGGTCCCCCCCTAAACCAAACTGCACCAGTTTGGGGTGTCATCAGGGACAGTCTCCCTGATGATACCCTGATAATTTTGGTGTTGATATGTCTAAAAATGCGCCTCCTGCAGGCAATTCCCCCCCAAAAATTTGCCCAAGATTCTTTTCTGCAGTGACTTCTGCATTTGCTGTCAATGGGGAATTCTTTGGGTGGAGGGGCTAATGTGGGTGCACATTTATCATAGGTACAGTTTGCTAACAAAATGTTCAGGGTATCTTCAGGGGAGAGCTCCTTTGGATGACACCATCCAGGTTTGAGGAATCCTTTTGCTTTATGGGGGGCAGTGGGAGATGGACCCTAACGGCATAACATTAGAACCCCTTTGAAGCAACGGTCACCAAACCTGGATGGTGTCATGAAGAGACTCTCCTGAAGACACCCTGAAAGTTTTGTTGGGTTTACCTATGAGAAATGTGCACCTCCATTGCGCCCCTCCTTGGCACAGAAATTTCCTCATTGGCTGCAATGGAGCTTCAGCCAGCTACACTAAGCAGAGCACAGAATACTGGGGAAATCTGTTTGGGTGACTATGAGGGGTGCAGTTTTAGAGCTACTGTCACCAGAATTTCAGGGTATCATACAAGTAACTGTCCCTATGATAACTCCACAAGTTTGGCGAAGTTTGGTTCATAGGGGTTCAAAAGTTATGGACCTTAAAAGTGTGTAGCCCCCCATTTCCCTGTTAGCTTCCCATTGGAAACAATGGGGATGGGGCACTCCCTTTGAGGGTCAATAACTTTGCCCCCCCCCTGAACCAAACTGCACCAAACTTGGGGAGAATCATCAGGACAGTCTCCCAGATGATATCCTGAAAGTTTAGATTAACACTAGCTTTAAAATTGCACCCCTGCAGGCCAAAACGTGTAATAAAGCACCTCAAAAAATTCAAAAAAAATAATAAAAGCGGGACCCGAATTTTTTCTGGATTTTACCCGGAATTTTCGGGCATATCCGAATCGGCTATGATTCGGATTCGTGCATACAAATCATTTTATGCCCCAAAATACCCAAATCCGAATTTTACCGAATTTTTTTAGTATTGACCAACCCTAAATTAAGCAATGAAAATCACAAATGTTTCATGAGGCTTTTCATTCAGATGGCTGAAGTTCTGTAATGATGCGACAAAGGTTTGTTTGTTTTTCCTACCAAAAAACTGACAGTAGAAAAGGTGAGAGAAGCTGGCAGTGATTCACACAGGTTAGTTTAGATGCTGGACCAAATGATCTATGGGGGGATGGTCACCTAAAGGCGGTAATATGTATCTCACCTATGAAGTTCACTTGAGCATTCAATGAGCTGGTTTCATCCCATCCCACTATCTGCACAGAGGAACTCAGTTGCTTTTATCCAACGGAGCATTCCCATGGACAGAAGGTGTGATGGGCACCATTCTGCAGACTTCTAATAGCACCATCATGCTGTTCATGGAAGTCCCCCATCCCCCAGGAGCAGCATCTCAGGAGGCATTTCATTTCATTTAGGCTGTAATGGGTGGGGAGGGGAAGTAAGGAAGTTTCACTGTGTGGACAGCAATCCCTTCCATTCACGGAAATAACTGGTAATCCAAGCCACATGGTGCAATCTAATTCTTGCAGCAATGGCGTAGGAGGTTAAGAGCTCATGTATCTAATCTGGAGGAACCGGGTTTGATTCCCAGCTCTGCCGCCTGAGCTGTGGAGGCTTATCTGGGGAATTCAGATTAGCTCATGAGACTCCCACACATCACCAGCTGGGTGACCTTGGGCTAGTCACAGCTTCTCGGAGCTCTCTCAGCCCCACGCACCTCACAGGGTGTTTGTTGTGAGGAGGGGAAGGGCAAGGAGATTGTAAGCCCCTTTGAGTCTCCTGCAGGAGAGACAGGGGGGATATAAATCCAAACTCTTATTATTATTATTCAGAAATTAGTCCCACTGTGCTCAGCAAGGCTTGTTAGCGACAGCTTCCAAAGCCAGCATGGTGTGGTGGTTAAGAGTGGCAAACTCTAATTGGAGAACCAGGTTTGATTCCCCACTCCTCCACATAAAGCCTGCTGGTTGACCTTGGGCCTGTCAGAACTCTTGCCGCCCCCCCCCCAGCTCAAAAGTTTTCTATTGGTGGGGGGAGAGGGAAGACAATTGTAAGTCACTTCGAGACTCCTTATGGTAGATAAGGGTGCGGTATGAAAACCAAAGTCTCCTCCTCCTCCTCCTTCCCATCCAGCTGAGCCCATGAGCCGGGGCCCTACTCTCTTTGGAAATGCAATCTCGGCAGTGCCGCTGGGAACTGGGGGAAAGAATGAAAGTGAATATCACGATCCTTCTCATACCCCTCCCAACCCCGCCCTTTAAATCACCTACACAGCTTCACTAACTTATGATGGAATCCTGGCAAGGAGCTTTATACACATGGAAGGTTAACCTAGTTTGAGACCGTCCGGCCTTCTGTTCTTCTTTCCATAAATAGCAAAAAGGCAATTTCCCAGTAAAAGTTGTGTTTTTTTTTTCAAACTAGCAATTTCTCTTGGTTGCAGTGGGGGATTCTGTCACAGCTTATATTATTCTCATAGTGCCACATTATAAATTTACTAGCAAATTGAATCAAGACCTTGGCAGTGTTAATGGCTGCATTCCTTTCAGGAGAAAATTAATGGGCGCAAACTAAATTTGGGAGAGGAATGGAAGCTGAAGCTACAGCTAAGTAAGTTCTAATAGTCCTAAGCAGAACAACATTAAAAAAAGGCTGCAACATAATTAAGAATTACAGCGCCTTGATGGGCTGCAGGTAATTGTTTCTTCTTTTCCCTGGCAGAGGGATTCAAAAACTGTCCTAGTTCTAGATTAAATTATACCTTCTCCCCACGTTGTTGTTTTTTTGGGATAGTTCTGTTGCTCAGAGCCTCAGAGTAAAAATCACCGCTTTGCATAACGCAGCTTTGTAAGGCTGAGAGACATCTCTAAACACACATGCCATAGAACACTGACAAATTTCAATTAATCACAATTCTTGGGAGAAGAGTCGTCTTGATCTGACTTGGCTAGTTTCTTTCATTAATTTTATTTCACAGAACATATGCCCTGTTTTTCTGCCCTCACAAGAAACACCACGGCAGCTCATCAACTAAAACATTTGTCATCAAATCACTTTTGAAACCCATTAAACCCACTCAAAACACCACCACCACCACCAATAGCAGTGCATCATTAAAGCAATTAAAACCAGAGCTAAAAACATACAAAGACATAAAAACAACACCAAAAACTTTTACAACAATTAAAACAGGCAAGAAGGAAGGGTCACTGAGGGAAAGTCAAATAAAAAAAAAACCTCTTCACCCATTGCTGAAGGAGAGCAACAAAAGAGGACCGATGAATTAGCTTGGGTAGAGTTTCAATGTTTAGTTGGGTTTAGCAGAATTCCACCATATCATCGTCTAAGGAGCCAATGTGGTATAGTGGTTAAGAGCAGGTGGACTCTAATCTGGAGAACTGGATTTGATTCCCTGCTTTTACACATGAAGCCTACTGTGTGATCTTGGGCCAGTCACAGTTCTCTCAAAAGAAGAAGAAGAGTTTGGATTTATATCCCCCCTGTCTCTCCTGCAGGAGACTCAAAGGGGCTTACAATCTCCTTTGCCCTTCCCCCCCTCACAACAAACCCCTAAGTGAAGTGGGTGGACTGAGAGAGTTCCTCAAAAGCCTGTGATCTGCCCCTAAGGTCACTCCATGCTGGCGCGGTGTTTGAATGGTGTGCAATAAGCTTAATCTGAATCCCCCCCAGACAGCCTCCCACAGCCTGAAGTGCGGTAGGAGCTGGGAATCAAAGCCGGTTCCTCCAGATTAGATATTAACCTCCTACGCCACTTTCTCAACCCTACCTACTTCACAAGTTGTCTGTTGTGAGAAGACAAAGGGAAGGAGTTTGTGAACTGCTTTGAGATTCCTTATAGTTGAGAAAAGTGGTGTTGGGGTATCAATCCAAACTCTTTCCTTCCCTTATCTTCTATATATATTCTCCTCGCGTGGCTATGCAAAGAGTTGCTCTAGATCCGATTTACTCTGCTTCCTCCTGTGGCATATGAATTTCAAGGTGTCACCTGCACAGGTTCTAGCCTTAGAAAACCTTTTACTTTGGGTTCAGGTTTGCAAACCAGCATCTATTAAAACACACACCTCCCGATTCCTATAACAAGCTACTAATTTTATTCAGAGTAATGTTAATAGTGCTGAGCCTTAGGCTGATTCCACATGGGCCAGAAACAGCAGTGTGAAAACGGTGTGAAAATGGTGTAGAAGGATTTAAAATGGTGTAAAAGGGTTTATACTGTGTTCCGGCACCATTTTCATTAACTCACTGTTTCTTTTGGCCCAGGCGGAATCAGCCCTAGTGAAAGGTTGCATGCTTTATTTTGCTGGTTGGTGACTGTAATACATTATGAACTGATTAAATAGTGCTGAACTAGATGGGGGGGGGTCATTTCCATATCTCTCCAAAAAAAATTAGGGAATTAGAGGGAATGGGCATAGTATGAGCCCCACCTTTGGGCTACTGATTTGGAAGCTGCAACTGGGTCAGTACTTGGAGGGGAGACCTCTAAGGAAGATTCTGCAGAGAAAAGCAATGGCAAACTATCTCTGCTAATCGCTAGCCTTGAAAACCCAGCCAGGGGTCCATTTAAGTCGGCTACAATGTGACAGCACTATGCACAAACTCTTATTTTTGACTGTTTTAAGATGCTTAAAACACAGGAAAATATGCACAGGAGGCTTTCTAAATAATAATAATAATAATAATGATAATGATGATGATGATGATGATGACGATAGTAATAATTACAACTTCCTAGGTCTCTGGGTGAGGCTGGAATTGTAATGAAAGGCCAACAACCAGCTAGAGAACTGGCAGCTGTGATATCAAAGTAATAGTAATAATAGTAATAATAATAATAATCTAAAAGCCTGTGTATGTCAGCAAGGATCTGGAAATGGGTTTGAATGGTCCTTAAGATTTTTTACTAGACGGATTAGAGCCACAGCTTTATAAAGGTATTTTAATGGGAGCTAGTATGTGCATTAGTACACAGTGACAGGCTTAAAAAAGGAGTATTTTCATTCTGAATTTTTTAAAAAGGCCTTTTCTGCCGCACCCCACAGTGAGACATTTTTCAAAAGAGTTTTTAATGTGTTTATTGGTTCACAGCTGAAAAAAGGGTACAGGCAATATCCTGCCAACTTTTTTTTTTTAATGGCACTAAAGCAGCTGCCGATTGTGGGGAAAATGTCTCCAAATGGACAAAAATATTACAGCACGGTGGAAGGCTTGGGGTATGTTTGTAGAATCCGTAGCAACCTTAGAACAGCAGTGTTTGCCCAGAAGATCTGACATCACGAACATCTGGCAGGACACTTGGGCCTTTTCTGTGTGGTTTCTCTCCCCCCCCCATGTGTTCTAACCCCATACTGCTGCAATGTATCCCCAGATTTCTGCATGCATTTTTTTTATAATGTCCTAAAGACTTTTTATTTATGTCATGTAGAAACCACTTTTGTTTCGCTACTTTCTTCCTGAAGTTAAATCATAAACTCTCCAGGACAATATCCTGGCCTTTTCGGCTTGTATTGTTCCATAAAGCACCATGTATGGTGGTGGCATTGACAATCAGTAACCCAACAATTTAGTACCAAAGTGAATAGACCTTTCCAGCACTTTAAAAATAGAAATAATTGCAATTCAGGTCCTCAAAGCCAGACTGTGGACATAATGGGAAAGTAAAAGGAAACAAGCCCTTATCTTTGAGTAGTTTTGCCACTCAAAACTGACCCCAAAGTGATAGCATTATATCTAGTAGAGTAAAAAAAATGCTAGGCGGAGAGAAAGCCTGTCTTTTTTCTCCTTCCCAGGGCTAATAACATCCTATGGAAGTTTACTTTGATGGGTGAATTAGGGTAGAGTATGGCGTGGAAGTTTCTAACCATTCCTCATTTAAAAAAAAATGCCAAGAAGATCTGATCGAAGATCTTGCAGCATCTTTCCTGGTTTGACCCCCGAGATGCTGAACCAAATTGATGCCCTGAGGTTTTTCATTTTGATATTAAATCTGAGGATCTGATTGAAAGCTCCAGAATATGTTTTAGGAATTGTCAGTAACAGTGCAAGTGACTGTTAACCTAAACAATGTGTGGCTACGGCCCAGCTCTTGCATCGACGGTATGTGGCCAAATTTGACAGCACTCCCCAGGAATGGTAAAACACAATAAATTCCGGAGGCATCTCTGGTTCTAACAATAGCTGCCAGTTCTTGCAATTTTGAGGGCAGCAACCTGCTTCTTCCCCCCCGGAACTGGCAGGGAGATGCTGTTTTCAAAACTCGCTCAATGAGCGAGTTTTTTTTTCAAAAACAGTGTTGTGCAAATGGTGCTGAGCAAACGGCACTGGGTTGAGGGTGACGCTTTTAGGCATGCCTATTTTTCTAAACTCTTACCTTTTCTTCCCTGTGCAGCTCTGTGGGGATGAGGGAACATGCCTCCTGGTCTCCTACCCCCGAGGCATTTCCATGACCACAGGGGCGTGTCCCCTCATCCCTGCGGAGCTGCGCAGGGAAACGAAGGTAAGTTGAAAAACAAAACGGAGGTGCCTCCATGCGAAGGCGCCTCTTTGGGCCATGACCACTCCATTTATACCATTGTGCAGCTATTTCCTTGGCCCATGCGGAACAGGCCAGTGTCAAAACTGCTGACTGTGGCTTGAATTCCTATCAAAAATCCACCTAAACTGGAGCATGGCAAACCTGGTGTTTTTTTTTTTAACAAACTGCTCTCAGGAGATGCATTCCAAGGACGGCAGTCAAAATGTTTGGTAATTGCTAGTTTACCCAGGAGAAATTTCTCCAACAGATTCCACACATCTCTAAGGCTGTAACTGCTTTTCTCTCAAGCAATATTACTTTTTTCATTAACTTCGGAAAACTTAATTGTTACTTTTTATAATAATAAGTTTTATATAGTTTGGTAACTGTGCCTAACATTAGACTTCAAAGGGATTACATGAAAACTCAGGACTATTTTGTATTGAATTGGGCCACTGATTCATCAAAACCAGTATTGTCTGTACATACTGGCAGCTGTTCCCCATCATCATCATCATCATCATCATCATCATCATCATCATCATCATCATCATCATCATCATCATCATCATCATCATCATCATCATCTTCTTCTTCTTCTTCTTCTACTTCTTCTTCATTATTATTATTATTATTATTATTATTATTATTATTATTATTATTATTATTATTATTATTATTATTATTGTAGATTTCACAGCTGCCCGATCTTTAGCTGGTTGTTGGCCTTCATTACAATTATTATACACATAACAACACAGCACAAGTGTCTGGAATTCATCTCTGAATATCGAGTCCTTCCCAAGGACCTAGAATATTAGAGGTATTTGCGTAGAATATGTACAGTTCCTAGAAGTGCTGCTTTCTGCAGCATGTGGACTGATGTTCTGTCCAAGTTTAGGTTTTCCAGATGTTTTTCAAGATTTCTTGGGAATCCTCCTAGAGCACCCCATCACTACTAGTGGGATTACTGTTCTTTTTTGCCACAATCGCTCAACTTCAATTTGTGGTGGTCCTTGTATTTTGTGATTCCTTTTCCAGCCTGGCCTTTGTCCCTTCTACCCTGCTGGGCTCAACTGGGCACTGCAACATCTAAGTGATCCAAACATGTTTTTTCTCTGCACCAATTGTTATGGTTCTCAGTGTTATGTGCCAGGTGTCTGCTCTTTGGTATTCTAAAGTCCCTAGAGAGTATTTTTTGCTTCTTCATTTTCTGTGGTCTCTCTCTCTGGCTTCTGTGCTCGCATCTGGTGGTCTTCTGCTACAGGGCAGGCCGTCACTGCACTTTTGCAAAGGTTCCAGTGCACCAATGCTGCTAGCCTATTGTGATGTTCGAGATAGTCAGTTTGGGCTATTTTTCTTACAACAGCAGATGCATGTGCTCCACTTGGTTGCTCACTTCACCCCTCTTTGCAGAGACGGCACTTTGGGTCATTGTGAGACTTTTCAATTCGTGTCTTTATTGCATTTGTCCGTAATGCTTGCTTCTGGGCAGCAAAAATCAGGCCTTCAGTTTTTTTTCTTTAGAGTTCCCCTTCTGAGCCACTCCCATGTTTTCTTGCTGTCGACCTTCCCTTCAATGTTCTGTAAAGTAGTTGCCCATGGAGTGTAGCCTCTTGTTTTAGCCACTGCCCTTCTCTGTAAGTTTTAAACTGTTGGACTCTCCTATACTCTTTTTTGATTCTTTTGGCTTTCTCAGCATCTCAGCCCTTGTGGACTCTCTTTTCAGTGCTGGCTCTTGATTTCTCTTGGATGTATTCTTCTTCAGGCCTCTCTTTCTCTTCCTCTCACTGGATTGCTTGACGTGGAGCAGTCCTCTTCCTCCTTCTGACCTTGCTATAGGGTAGGAGTCTGTCTACATCTCACTTCTTGGATGCAGTGCTCAATTGATGGTCATAATTTCCTTTTGTTTTTTTCTGGGTCCAGGGATGTCCAAATTCGCTTCTATTAAGGCCCAGTTAATTTCATATGCCAGTAGTAAAATGCTGCATTTCATACAGGCAACTCACCCAAGTATTAATTGCCTTTATTTTATTTCCTCCATTTAGCTTTGATTTCAAAAATTTTCTTACCCTTCTAAGATATTCCTTCCTAATTGCGCCTTTGACTTCTGCATGCTTGATGTTCTCTGCTTGTGTAATCCCCATGCTCAGAACGGGTTGACCCAGAAAGGGGTGGAGACTCAAAGCTGCAGAGCTCATGTAGTTTGGAGGAGACAAGGCTACCAGACTCGGACCTTGGTTTGTATAAGCCCTTAACACCTTGTTAAGGTAACTGCAATGTTGTTGGGAACTAGTGGGAAGGTAGTTGTTTATTTTTGCTATGCTGTAAATGTTGGACTTTATTGTTTCAGGGTTTCTTTTTGTGGTTGTCATGGGTGAGAGTTCTCCTGGAAACCTTCATCATGTTGAATCCTGTTCACCAAGCCCTTGGAGTCTCCAGGAGCCAACCCACTGGCAAAGAAGAATTGGACTTGGCAGTATCAGTAGACTGTAAATATAAGGACTGGAAAATGCAACCTGAACAGGACCTTGAAGTGTGATGTTAAATGTTGATGATATTTGTTATATGTTAAGAAAGTAAACCATTTTGTTTTTAAAATTTGTTGTTGCAAACTCATTCCAAGTTCTTGGCCCCAACAGAACCCACAGATAGAGGCGTTACTAACTTGCAGCATCTCCAAGTATATTTGTAGCTTTCATTCACTTGGTAAGCTCTTTTATTTCTAAGTGGCATTTTTAAGCATATTCTACTAAATTCCTTCAGCATGCTTTCGCAAGTTTTGTACCTTTTACTGAGTTCCAAAGTTGCACACTTGTCAAGTCCAAAATCCATTGCAGTGTCAGTGCTAAAGACTCTCACTGTGTTCAGTAGTGACTCAATCTCTGCTTTTTATTTTTATCATTATCATTATCATTAATTCGACTTAATAAACTGCTCTCCCCCCAAAGGGCGCAGAGTGGTGTACAGGCAATAAATACCAAAATACAAAAAACATTGAACAATATCATTAAAATAAAATACATAAATCAATAAAAAACAGTAGTATAGCGGGATACAAACTCTTAACCGCAATAAAGCAGTTTGGGTGGATGGTATCCAGTTCCCTAACTCCTGAGGGGACTCGGGCAGACAGCCAAGAGAAACAGGATGGTAACACGGGCAGATTTGGTGGGAAGGGGTGGCAGCTCTGTTCAAATCTGTCACCAAAACCAACCAATCCATTCCTAATTTGCCTTACACTTGCTGGGGGAAACTCCCTCCATTGTGCCCTATTTCTTCGAGTCAGAACTGACTCATGCAAACATTTTATTTCAAGTGCCAATCACTTCCAACGTATTTATTAAACCCAAAATTGCACCGATGGAAATGAAATATAGAATGCCAGCTGAATGGGGTGGGATGGAGGAGACAAGCATTTGTTGTGGGAAGCAGATATTTTTAGCCCAGTAAAATGTAACATTCCAGAAAGGATATCTTAGCTTTGGAGTGCATGCTGAAGTTTTTATTAAAGCGATTAAAACCCCTTCCTCAAGATCAAACACACGAGTTCTTTCTTTTCTTCTTCTTCTTTCTTCTTCTTTTTTTCTTTTCTTTTTTTTGTCAAGAGGAAAAAAATGAAAGAGAAAAGAGAATGTGGATCTGCAGTCTAGAGAGTTGACAGACAGGTAAAAGAGGGTTTTTGGAAGGTAGAAGAAGGGAATATATTAAGTATCAGGAGATGGCAGGGGAGAGAGTGAAGGACACAGCATGAGGAGGAAATGAAATGTTCCCAGAGTGCAACTTTGTGGCTGGGGAGAACAAAAAGACAAATGCTTGATGTTTAATAATAAAAAAAGTTCCCTTCAAACATAAGCTTTCCTTATTTATGTGCTTGGGAAAAGGGCAAATGTGAGTTCTGTCTCTGAAGGAAACGGCAGTCGCTTTCCGAGTTTATAGTAAAATAGTAAAGTCTGTTGTGGAGCAAAATGCAACGGGGTCTAGAAAAGGAGGACGAGCAAGCATGTTCTCCCACAATGGGGTTTACTGCTGCTTTCCCCCCTCCTCCCCCTGCCAGCCTGCTTCCTACCATTTATGATCCCAGGCAGTGGTGGGATCCAAAAATTTTAGTAACAGGTTCCCGTGGTGGTGGGATTCAAACTGTGGCGTAGCACCAATGGGGCTGGGCGGGGTACGACGGGGGCATGACCGGGCATTCCAGGGGCGGGGCATTCCTGGGCGGGGCTGTGGCAAGGATGCAGCCGGTGCGCCGGTCCTTGGGCAGGAAACGAATGCACCCAGGCGCAGGCTGCCACGCGCACACCGGTGCACCTCCTGCTAGACTGCTTCAAGTTCTGCACGCTACTGCTGAGAGGAGGGGCGTAACTAAGGCAAAAATCACATGGCAAAATCACCAATTAGTAACCCCCTCTCGGCACACACAAATAATGAGTAACCTACTCTCAGGAACCTGTGAGAACCTGCTGGATCCCACCTCTAGTCCCTCCTCTTGCTAGCCGGCAAGCTCCGGGCTACGAGAAAGAAGAAGAGAGGGGGAGGCAAGGGCGTGGAGATGGAAAAGCGGACCCAATTAGTAACTGCCTCTCAGCACACACAAATAATTCGTAACTCGTTCTCAGGAACTGGTGAGAACCTGCTGGATCCCATCTCTGATCCCAGGAGACCATCGTTGGCAAGCTGTTTGAGGCAAGGGAGGGTGGCGAGGAACTAGGAGGATATTTGGGAGGTTGGAGAGGGTGGGAAGTGGAGAGGTGTGTGCCAGGCCCAACTTGGTCTTTGGAAGGTGGGAGAGGGCATGTGGGGAATGGAAAGACTGGGGCCTGACCAGAAAGGCAGCAAGCAGCAAGCCACAGCTGTACCACCTGGCACAGCTCTTGGTTTGGGGCAGGGGGAGGCAGTGGTGGGATCCAAACATTTTAGTAACAGGTTCCCACGGTGGTGGGATTCAGACAGTGGTGTAGCGCCAATGGGGCTGGGCGAGGCATGACGTGGGTGTGGCCGGGCATTCTGGGGGAGGGGCATTAATAATTTCTCTGTTACTGCAAAAAACTCTTACTGTAAAAAAAAGTTCCTAATTTCCAGCTGGTATCTTTCTGTCCATAATTTAAACTCATTATAGCAAGTCCTATCGTCAACTGCCAAGAGAAACAACTACTTCTCCTCTAATTGACTGCCTGTCAAATACTTAATACTTTCAAATACTTAATTTTGTTTCTAAAAATCAAAAGGATACTTTCCTTAAACAAGGAACTTTTCCACATTTCTAAAACATGTTTTTAAAACAGCCCAACAGGGAGAATGATCCTGTTTTCTACCTTCGCTAACCAGCCACATGGGAAACAACAGGACTTTATGATTTTTGGACCTAATGGAATGTCTAATGGAAAAGCGGACCCAATTAGTAACCCCCTCTCGGAACACAAAAATAATTAGTAACCCACTCTGGGGAACTAGTGAGAACCTGCTGGATCCCACCTCTGGGGGGAGGGTGGAATTGGGAGTCTTGGGTGAGGGAGGGTGGAATGTGGAGGCTTGGAATGGGGGTAGGTGGAATGGAGAGGCTCGGGGTGGGGGAGTGTGGAATGGGGAAACCTTGGCATGGGGGATGGTCGAATGGGGAGACTTGGGCCAGGCCATCAGAGCAACAAAGGGCAACCTGCCAATGCCTTGAAGGGCCTTGATTGGTTTGTGGAGGGTGGGAGGTGGCAGGTGAGGAAATGAGGAGCGGGGGGAGGGTTGTGTGTCAATGGGGAGGGTATTGGTGGGTCCAGCAGGAAGGTCTCTATCTACTGCCCTCCTTGCAAAGCCGGCTTGCTCTGCAGTTGTGGAGAAGGCGGTTGGAATGTGAGGGATTCGTTTTCTACCAATGGGCATGCAGGATTCACTTTGTGAGTCCAGTGTACCTACTGGTGGGAAGGGCATCATTGCATTCCATTCCTTAGGCCATATGTGTCAAACTCGCGGCCCTCCAGATGTTATGGACTACAGTTTCCATCATCCCCGGGATGATGAGAACTGTAGTCCATAACATCTGGAGGGGCGTGAGTTTGACACCTGTGCCTTAGGCAGTTATGCATAAGGATGCTTGCTGTCAAGGACTGGTTAGTTGCTGTTACTGTATTTAATTAGAGACTAGGTCATGTTGAAATTTCACATGAGGGATTTTCTGTAAAAACAACATTTGTAATGGTTGTTGTGGTTCTTCCGGGCTGTGTGGCCGTGGTCTGATAGAGCTTGTTCCTAACACTATGTCAACAACCACTTGAATTTGGCCTTCGACAAAATGTTTAATGATTGAAACAGTTAACAATTGCCATTCTACAACACAAAAGTCCATTTGTAAGGTGGAATGTGCGCAAGTTTTTGTTTGTTTTGTTTTCACTTAATTTGGATACTTTACAAAGGTGAAGAAGAGTTTGGATTTATATCCTATAAGGAGACTCAAGTCTGCTTTTAAACTTCTTTCTTTTTCCCACAACAGACATTTTGTGAGGTAGGTGGGGATGAGAGAGTTCTGAGAGAACTGTGAGCAGCCCAAGGAAACCCAGCAGGTTTCATGTGGAGGAGCAGGGAAGCAAATCCTGTTCACCAGACCAGATAAGAGTCTGCTGCTCATGCGGAGGAGTGGGAAAACAAACCTGGTTCTCCACATTAGAGTCCACTGCTCTTAACCACTATGCCACACTGGCTCTGGATGTTACCTTGTTTTCATTTTTGTTGATGCCAATGGAAACCAATGTCTGCCTATAACCTTTCCCCCTCCAGATCAGTAGGAATGATTTTTTTAATTAAAAAAAACTGTACCACATCTCCAATATACAACCAGATTTCATACAGCTGGAAGAAATCCATCCTCATTTTAGAAGATATCAAAGTCTCAGCCTTGGTCTTCAACTGCCTATTTATCCTTCTGTATAACTTATTTGCAGATGCACTGCCTGTTGTGAGGGTTGGGAAATGTAGCGTGGTTAGCTTCTGCTCGCCTGCTCTCAGAATATGCGCTCCAGAGAGGGCAGCAAAAATATTTGGTCCATTCTGCTGCATGTGTGCTGCTTATAAAATTATAAGATTATAAAAAAGGATTGGAGAGAAATCCTTCAGAGCACCTTTATGCTCAGATTTAAGTGTTTTCCCTAGTACCCAGGTGTACCACCAGGGTAGAGAATAGAAAGCTAAACGAAGAGGATCATCTTTGACTTTTTTTTAAAAATGGAAATCATTGCTACTCATAGAAAGAGCTGCTATACTGTGCAAAGCCTTCCTCTGCATAGTCTTCCTCTGGGGTTCCCCTTCCGAAATGTAAGGAACGAGTAAAGTCCAGTCAAAAGCAACCATGTTAAGTTCTTTATTCAGCTGTCATTCTTAGTCAGATACAGGCAATGCGAGAACTAACCCCCCAAATCTCAAGCAGCCGCTTATACGGGCTTCAGACAAGCTCCCGCCAGAAGAAGATAAACAATTCAGGTTCTCACACAGAATCTCACACAGACAGTTTCACACAGGCAAGCGAGCGAAAGCAAGATAACCACAGCAGCGAAACTCCCCTTCCCGGAGGTTCCGCCAGAAACTCCAGCGGGAACTTTTCCAAGGCTGAACTACAACCTTACACGAACCTGCTTCGCTTCCGAGATCTGACGACCTCCAGTTGTACCATATCATTCTACAGCCCTGGGAAGATGCTTCTATCAGTTAAATTATCCACTTCCTCATTGTCTCTCTTCACTTCTTCTTTTGTTTCCCTATCTTATGCAAGTGTGAAAAGCAGACAACAAAGAATCAGAACAGTCCTTTCTGTAGATTCCAGAGTTGGCCAATAATTGGCACCAAAATTTTAAATATAAAAAAAGGAAAAGGATTGAATTGTTTAGATTGAATGTTCATTATCTGTTGACTGACTGCACACCCCTATGAGCCAGCTTCCATAACCAGCAGGATTATGAGCTTTATTTGGTTGGTTTTGTAGATTGACTAAAGTTAAGGTTGACAGGTGATCAGTAGAACTAAAGGCAACCAGCAGGGTGTGGTGGTGAAGAATGGCAGACTCATCTGTTGAACTGGGTTCAGTTTCTCACTCCTCCACATGAAGCCTGTGAGCCTTGTCAACAGGGCTATGAACCTTATTCGG
The DNA here is from genome assembly GCF_021028975.2 of Sphaerodactylus townsendi. NCBI lineage: Eukaryota > Metazoa > Chordata > Lepidosauria > Squamata > Sphaerodactylidae > Sphaerodactylus > Sphaerodactylus townsendi. Next base: position 13,927,651 of record NC_059434.1, read on the forward strand.
TCGGTTTTGTAGATTGACAAAAGTGAAGGTTGACAGGTGATCAGTAGAACTAAAGGCAACCAGCAGGGTGTGGTGGTGAAGAAAGGCAGACTCTCATCTGCTGAACTGGGTTCAGTTTCCCACTCCTCCACATGAAGCCTGCTGGGTGACCTTGGGCAGTCAGTTCTCTGAAAACTCACTCAGCCCACATGGAGGTAGACAAAGGCAAACCACCTCTGAACATTCTTGCCTTGAAAACTGTATGAGTTTGCCATAAGTTGGCTGCGGCTTTAGGCACTTTACAGAGAGAGAGAGAGAGAACAAAAAGCAGGCTGCTTTTGTTTTCTGAGACTACCGGTGTGTTATTGTAACAGAGAACAAAAAAAGAAACTTTAATATGATCTAAGAATAGCTAGTCCCTTTAGTTGTCTCACAGTTTTTTCTGCGTTTCAAAGACACATCTGTATTTTGAAGCTATATGCAGTTATTCATATTTATTCAATGGATTGGTTTAAAAGTTCATGATTAATTAAAATATCTTCAATCTGCCAAGAGACCCAGTTTTCAGATATATGCAGGAATTTCCAAATGAAGAAAATATTGTTTACCCAGTTGTTTAACTTTGGATTTTGTTTCTGTTTGTTTCTCCCTTGAAGATAATTGTAGTGCTTCTTGTGGTGTAATATTAAGCTTGTTCTGACCTTACAGTATAGTTACTTAGCAACACAACTTTTGTTAACCTGCTGGTTATGGAACCGATTTTCTAAAATGGAAATAAAAATTAAATTTATTGAGTTTTAGCTGAATAAACTCTGTTCAGCTAATGAGTTCCTGCGTGAAAAGAATGCACAATGAGGACATGGCATAAAATTTAATTTGAACCCAGATCTGCCGCCCTTATAATGCATGGAATGTCAAGCAGCCAAGTTCACAGTTCAGGTAAGTCAACAATGCTCCATTTTAAGCCAAGTAAACCACCATTGCTTCCAGGTCTTTTGCCTCGTTCTTTGTATGGGAGCAGCAGTGGCGTAGGAGGTTAAGAGCTCGTGTATCTAATCTGGAGGAACCGGGTTTGATTCCCAGCTCTGCTGCCTGAGCTGTGGAGGCTTATCTGGGGAATTCAGATTAGCCTGTACACTCCCACACACGCCAGCTGGGTGACCTTGGGCTAGTCACAGCTTCTCGGAGCTCTCTCAGCCCCACCTACCTCACAGGGTGTTTGTTGTGAGGGGGGAAGGTCAAGGTGATTGTAAGCCCCTTTGAGTCTCCTGTAGGAGAGAGCGTGGGGGATATAAATCCAAACTCTTCTTCTTCTTCCTCTTCTTAAAACAAGCTGGTGCTAACTGGTATGATGAACTGAACAGTACATTGCTTAAACTGGGGTTTGAGAAGTCTGTTGCTGATGCATGCTTATACATCAGGGGAACTAAAGAGAATCAAGAGGTCATTCCTCTTTATGTTGATGACATATGTGTGTGTGCAAAATCTAAACAACAATTTGACAAATTATACAAACAACTCAGTGACATGTATGTCCTAAAGGAGTTAGGCTTTATCAAACATTACTTAGGTATTGATGTCATATCTACACCACATCTACACACTATGACACATGTCATATCTACACCAAATAAACCACCATTTCTTCCAGGTCTATATAGCATCAGGATGTGTCAGACATCATGAGGTTTGAACAAAGAATACTGCATGTCAGGCACACCTGACTCTTTGCACTATCAGTGCACCCCCAAGAAGCTGGTCAGAAAAGGACGCCTAAACTAGGACACTATCACTGTGGTCCAGAATCCTCTTGGAGGTTGGCAGAGTTTGCTTTTATTCATAAAGAACAGTTCTGAACTAAGTTAAGCAAAATGAACCAACTATTTATTTAGGGAAATTCCGCACCACTAGCTAGACAAGCTCAAGCTCCTAACTGCATGGAATACAGGAAGAAGAGAGTGTGAAGAAGCAGGACCCAAGTCCAGTTGGTATCATTTTACAGAAGGATTTGACCATTAAAAATGCCAAGGTGGCCCAAATTTGGTCAGGCCCATGGCTCGGTGAGATGAGACAATCTAGTCCCGCACCCCTTGTGTCTTTTCAAGTGTCAAAGCAGCCATGAAAGATGAAAACGCATGCAGGGGGAAACAAGATTTCCTGGTCCCGTTGGACTGTGAACCCCTATCAGAATTGGGCCCTTATGATTTTTAAATGGCCAAATTGTTCTCTAAGACAGAGTTTGCGGCCATGGGTCAGACCTGTGGCTGCTGTAAGATCTATTTTGGCTCTGAGTGTTGCATTCTGAGGACCAACAAGTAGAAGAAGAAGAAGAAGAAGAAGAAGAAGAAGAAGAAGAAGAAGAAGAAGAAGAAGAAGAAGAAGAAGAAGAAGAAGAAGAAGAAGAAGAAGAAGAAGAAGAAGAAGAAGAAGAAGAAGAAGTAGAGTTTGGATTTATATCCCCCCTTTCTCTCCTGTAGGAGACTCAAAGGGGCTTACAATCTCCTTGCCCTTCCCCCCTCACAACAAATACCCAGGCAACAGAATAAAGAAGAGGAAGACTCAATGGGTTCTAGAACAAATCAAGCGTGAACTTTCCTTTGAAGCTGAAATGACTCAACTGAAGCTGTCATTTTTTAAATCACATTATAAGGCTACAAGACTCACTAGGAAAGACAATAAGGCTAGGGAAAGTTGAAGGCAGCAGGAAAAGAGGAAGACTCAGCGTGATAAAGATTTACTCTATAAAGGAAGCCACAGTCCTCAGTTTGCAAGGCCTGAGCAGGGCTGTTAATGATAGGACATTTTGGAGGACATTCATTCATGCGTGTGTGTTAATGCTGTCAAGATGCAGCCAATTTATGGCAACCACATAGGATTTTCAAGGAAGAGACTAAGAAGACGAGTTTGAGAAGAGTTATATCCCCCCTTTCTCTCCTGTAGGAGACTCAAAGGGGCTTACAATCTCCTTGCCCTTCCCCCACAACAAACACCCTGCGAGGTAGGTGGGGCTGAGAGAGCTCCGAGAAGCTGTGACTAGCCCAAGGTCACCCAGCTGGCGCGTGTGGGAGTGGACAGGCTAATCAGAATTCCCCAGATAAGCCTCCACAGCTCAAGTGGCAGAGCGGGGAATCAAACCCGGTTCCTCCAGATTAGATACATGAGCTCTTAACCTCCTACGCCACTGCTGCTCCTAACAGAGGTGGTTTGCCATTGCCTTCCTCTGCACACCAACCTTGGTATTCTTTGGTGGCCTCCCATTCAATTACTGACCAGGGGCAACTCTGCTTAGCTTCTGAGCTGTGACTACATCAGGCTAGCCTCAGCCATCCAAGTCAGGTTCATTAGTTGCCATAAGTTGGAAACAAATTGACAACACTTAACACACACACAGTGCCCAAATGGCTATCTGACTAACTTTCCTTCTTGGCTGTCTTCTTCTGGGGCTTCTTCTGCTGTACAATCGCAGACACGTATTTCACTCCTGGAATTGGGAAACAAGTGACACCTGAGAACAACTTCTGTGCTACCGTCAGCTATGAAATTCTCAGATGTGTTGCTCTCTCTCAGCCTGAGCTTTATTTTTTGCTGTGGAAAACAACCAGCCCCTCTTCTGCTAGGCTGTTGGGTCCCCTGTCTGTCACAAAGATGCCAGCTTGTCTGTCTGCTACCTGCTAGCTTTTCACCTTCCGGTTGACCCCCAGGGCCTGCCAGTCTTGAAAACGAGGGTATGGGATGGAGCCATTGTTACTGTTGATTCGTGCATTTAAGAATGGAGATGCTGCTGTTTTCCTGTCAAGGGATCAAAAGAGGGTTACAGAAAAAGGAAGCATGGTTAGCCAACCAACCTGTGAAAGAAAAATAATTCCGTTCCCTCCAGGACTGGTCTTGATCCACTGTGGAAGCTCACAGAAAGCTACGGACGACAGGCCATAGACTAAAGCCAAGGGCAAAGAACACTTTAACTCTTCCTTCACCCTATGCAGAGGTGGGATCCAGCAGGTTCTCACCAGTTCCCGAGAGTGGGTTACTAATTATTTGTGTGTGCTGAGAGGGGGTTACTAATTGGGTCCGCTTTTCCGTTAGAAATTCCATTAGGTCCAAAAATCATAAAGTCCTGTTGTTTCCTATGTGGCTGGTTAGCGAAGGTGGAAAACGGGATAATTCTCCCTGTTGGGCTGTTTTAAAAACATGTTTTAGAAATATGGTCAAGTTCCTTGTTTAAGGAAAGTATCCTTCTTTTGATTTCTAGAAACAAAATTAAGTATTTGAAAGTATTAAGTATTGGACAGGCAGTCAATTAGAGGAGAAGTAGTTGTTTCTGTTGGCAGGAGACGATAGGACTTGCTATAATGAGTTTAAATTACGGACAGAAAGATACCAGCTGGAAATTAGGAACTTTTTTTTTACAGTAAGAGTTTATTACAGTAACAGAGACATTATTAATGCCCCGCCCCCGTTGTGCCCCGCCCAGCCCCATTGGCGCTACGCCACTGTTTGAATCCCACCACCATGGGAACCTGTTACTAAAATTTTTGGATCCCACCACTGACCCTATGCCAAAATGTTCTTGTATCTAAGCTTGCCTAGGTTATAATACATGAAACAGGAATGGAGAGAAATGAAGAAGGAGAAGGAGAAGAGGAGGAGGAGGAGTTGGTTTTTATACCCTTCTTTTCACTATCTGTAAGGTGTCATAAAGCAGATTGCAATTTCCTTCTCATCCCCTCCCCTTGTGACACCTTGTGAAGTAGGTGGGGCTGAGAGAGTTCCGAAGAACTGAGACTAGCCCAAGGTCACCCAGCAGGGATGAAGGAATGAGGAAACAAATCTGGTTCACCAGGTAAGACTCTGCCACTCAGGTGGAGGAGTGGGGAATCAAACCTGGTTCTCCAGATTAGAGTCTGCTGCTCTCAACCACTACACCATGTGGCCTTAGTGCTCAGACTTGATTTTCTGCTGATGGCAGCCATATTGCTGTAGTCCCTACATGAGAATTATGAATGGTCTTTTTACTTTGATTTGGACAATCTGTTCTATCATTCGATCAGTTCTATCAATTTTATAGTTGGGTTTGTTAGCAATTCAGCAGGTTTGTTAGCAATTCAACATGCTTTGTCCAGTGGTGGGATCCAAAAATTTTAGTAACAGGTTTCCATGGTGGTGGGATTCAAACTGTGGCGTAGTGCCAATGGGGCTGGGTGGGGCACGATGGGGGCCGGGATGGGCATTCCAGGGTCGGGGCATTCCTGGGCGGGGCTGTGGCAAGGACGCAGCCGCTGCACCGGTCCTTGGGCGGGAAACGAATGCACGCAGGCGCAGGCTGCCACGCACGTCGTTGTACCTCCTGCTAGACTGCTTCAAGTTCTGCGCACTACTGCTGAGAGGAGGGCGTAACTAAGGCAAAAATCCCGTGGCAAAAGCACCAATTAGTAACCCCCTCTCAGCACACACAAATAATTAGTAACCTACTCTCGGGAACCTGTGAGAACCTGCTGGATCCCACCTCTGGCTTTATCATGTGTGGACTACTTTTAAACTAACCAAATGCCTTCAAGCATGTTCGATTTTGGCTTGGGGATTCAATAAAGCTTGATTTTAAAAAACCCAAATAAAAGCCCTATATGGCTTTTTTTTGGTTTTGATTTTGACCCTGAGGGGTTAGGCCCTAGGCCCAGGCTAAACCTGCATTCTGGCCTAGTTGGTTGACCTGTTTATGTAAAAGTTACTTTAAGTGGAAAAAAACCTGCTTGTTTTTGTTTGTTCTTCTTCTTCTCTAAAAGTTACATAATTGACAGTTATTGTGTTAAGTTCTGCATTTATTATTTATTATTATTTATTATTAGTTAGATTTTTATATCACCCCATCCCCAAGGGGCTCTGTTCTGATTTAAGGTTACTGTTCTGATTTAAGGTTACTGTTGTTGTGCTGTTAAGGTTTGTGGGGAGAACTTTTAAACTTCTAGTTAATTCTCCCCACCCCCCAACTTGAGTGTTTGCGTTTGCTGATGCTTTTGTTCTTATTTTGGTTAGGTTTGCTGCTGTTTGAAGATTTTTTTAAAAATTAAGGATTCCAATGGGTGCATTGCTGCCTTTGCTCTTTCCCCCGGGTGTTTCTGTGACTGCTGTTTTTGGAGTGATTTCTCACTGATTTTTAATTGCCAGATACTACAGTTTTTAGATTTGAGTTCTGTTTCCCAAAGTCTGCAGTGCTTTTCTTCCTGCTGGTTGTGTGTGTGTTGGGTTTTGTTTTCTGGCGAGTGTTGTTGTGGGCTAAGCGGGCCTGGGGGTTTTCATACTTTAGTTTATAGGGGGTTTCTTGTGGAGAGGGGTTGTTTCTCTGCTGAACAAAGTGTAGTAGAATTGTTGTGGTAATATTTCTGGGTTCTATATATTTGAGCCACAGTTTTCTTAGTTGTTAGATTTAATGTTTCTGTGGAAGGTACTGGGTAGGGAAGGATATGCCTCTGCTGCAGAAGCATACCGGGGTAAATGGCACCCGGAGACAAATTGTCTCCAGGATGCCTCCCCAGGCTCTGCCCCCTAGCTCCGGCCCCTGATGCCCCCAGGCTCCACCCCCACTGCCCTCGACCCCGCCCATGTCACCATGGACATGAGCAAGGTCTAGGGTGCCCACCTCCCCCCCAGACTCCCCCTGCCGGCTGGGCTCCCAGCCGTCAGTCTCTTCTGACCTCCCCTCCGGGCAGGCCAGAAGAGACTGCAGTCCCGGCCTCGGAGACCTTCTTTTATAAGCACTGAGGCCAGGGGGTGGGGCTTGGGGAGTAGGCAGGGGTGGGACACGGTCGAGGCACGCGAAAACGACAAGAGCAGTACTTCTGATTTTGCGCCCCCCACGTGACCAGAAGAGTGGTGCCCGGGGACAAGGGGTACCCCTTGTCCCTAGGCAGATACCCCTCTGCTCTGCTGTTGTCCTGGAGGGGAAAAAAGTCATTCTTACCCTCCATTTGAAAACAGTGGGAGGTGGGGGGGGCTTGCTGCTATGCTCAGCTGGCACCGTGCAGGAGTTTTCATTGGTGGGGGCTCTGATAGGGCTGTTGTTTTGTGTAGGGGCGCCAAATTATCATAAAGCTGCTGGTGAGTCTTCTCAGAGGAACCACAGAGGTATGTTGAAGTAAACAAACGAAGGAAAACTTGTTGCCCGTGGAAACACCCACCCATGCAAACTTCAGCAAAGTTGGTTGGTTCCTGTGAGAACAGTCACCAGCAGCTGTGTGATGAATTTGGTGCCCTGTACAGAAAACAACAGCCCCACCAGAACCTCAATAAAATCTCCAGCAAGTGAAGCAAAATAGCAGGTCCCATGTAAGTCAACGGAGGGCAGAAAGTGACCTTTTCCCTCACACACATATTGCTATGGTGGGAAATTTTCCCACCTATAGACTTTGCTGAAGCCTGCCTGATGTTGTAACTGACTTGGCTCTGTTGTAGCCAATGTTGTGTCTGTAGGGGGTGCATTTTTAAGACAGAGGCACCAAACTTGCAGGGTGGCTTTAGGAGACCCTCCTGGTAAGAGCACCAAGGTTTGATGAAGTTTGTTTCAGGGGGCAATGGGAGATGGGGGCTTTTGATGACCTATTTGGATTTATATCCCCCCTTTCTCTCCTGCAGGAGACTCAAAGGGGCTTACAATCTCCTTGCCCTTCCCCCCTCACAACAAACACCCTCTGAGGTAGGTAGGGCTGAGAGAGCTCTGAGAAGCTGTGACTAGCCCAAGGTCACCCAGCTGGCATGTGTGGGAGTGTACAGGCTAATGTGTACAGGCTAATGTGTACAGGCTAATGTGAATTCCTCAGATAAGCCTCCACAGCTCAGGCGGCAGAGCTGGGAATCAAACCCGATTCCTCCAGATTAGATACACGAGCTCTTAACCTCCTACGCCACTGCTGCTCCTTGCCATTGTTCTGCTGTGTTTCCAGCTCTTGCACCCCAGATCATTGGAGGCCAAAGCTAACCAAGGAGCAGTTTCCATCCAGCTACAAAATGTCTGCCTCTCCTTGACCCTGCCAAAGTTCCATCCAGATGTGAAGATATTTTTTTAGAAAAGTGTCTTGGGATGTCAGTTGTCAAAAACAGTGGCCACAAAGTCCCTTTGTATATTTCACAGGCTGTAGCAGAGTTGGCAGATCAGTCTTTGAAGCAGAACTTTCAGGGAGCACTTTCATTCCTCAGCCTCTGTGGGTCTGCATATGTGATACCGGCGCCTGGCTATAAGGGCAAATCTCTCTCCATGATGAGATAACGTTTTTACTGATGGTGGCTGACCATCCCTGAGCCAGTTGGATTGTTCCGGTCCTTGGGCTGGTGTCTGGAGAGCAAAGCATCCCATGAAAACATACAAGTGCTTTATTAGTAGTTCCGATGGAGTTCTTGTGTGTTTTTTATTTTAAACTCTATTAATTACAGCTGCTAGATCAGTGTTTCCCAACCTTTTCGGCATTGTGGTACCCTTGATCTCGCTCTTCATATCTCAGGGTACCCCTGAGGTTCATTTGATTTTTTTTTGCATTTTTTAGGTTTGTTTCCATTTTTGGCCTGTAGGTGGGGGGAGTGGCAAGCGGGGGGGGGGGGGGGAAAGCAGCACTGACAGCCGCGTTGTTTGTTTGCCTAAATTCGACATGGATTGGGGGGATTTAAAGGGAGAGCTCGGTTTAAATCTACCCCCCCAATCCACACCGAATTTAGGCAAATAAAACAATGCTGTTTTTCAGTGTTGTTTAAAGGGAGCCCATGAAGCTTCCAACCCCCCCCCCTTCAAAATCCATTTGATTCCGGTGGAGGGGGGCAGGTGGTAGCATTGTCAGGGTACCCCTGGGACGTGCTCATGGTATCCCGGGGTACCACTGAACCCTGGTTGAGAATCACTGTGCTAGATGAGTACTTTACCAACTCCCTGTTTTTACCAGCATATGAGGAGAACAAAATGTATGGATCTGTCTAGCATTTAGGGGTTCCAGGTTCTCCTGGCTTCCAGCAGGGGATGAGGGGTAGGGGTGTCAGACCCAAGTTTGGAAACTTCTGGCAATTCGACTACGGAACCTGGGGCCCAAAGCCACAGAGTCCACCATCCAAAGCTGCCATTTTCTCTAGGGAAATTGATCTCTGTAAGGAGATGAGCTGAATTCTGGGAAATTTGCAGGTTACACCTGGAGGTTGGCATCCTGACCAACACTATGCTATCTAGGCCTCAGGGGGAAATTAGGGAACGTCTATGCAATGCCACCTTTGTTGGCAATAAACTCTGCTTGTTCCGTATGAAGAAAAATTAAACAGAATATTGCTGTGGGAAGGGAGGATACCTAAGGAATGCCTGGGACGTCATAGTTATGGATTCAGCATAAACTAGCCCGCCTTGTTATTTCCAACTTTCTAAAAAGTGACATTTTTCAGATATTTATTTGCAAAAAGGGATATGTAATTGGCACAGTCGGATTTCCCAAATGGTTATTTTCCTTTGCAGAAAAAAAGCATAAGTTCATGTTGTTCCCTCAACAAAGTGTTTTTCCGGCTTGCTAGTCTGCATGGCACCAGACTGTTGCCAAAATCCAGGATTAGCAGGTGTACTTTTCTCACTCTGTGCAGCTAGCTTAGTAGCAAAACACCTTGTGGGAAAACGGGCCCTTGTTTTTTTTTTGTTTTGTTTTTCTCCCCGTGCATCTGCAGAGACTTTTCAGATATCAGTTGCTTTATTCAGGACTGTTAGCAGCTACAAACACTCTTTTTTTTTAAAAAAAAAATCAGCAATAAAAAAGGACCCCGAGGATAACTGTAGCCCCCCAAGTATAAATAAAGCCAAACAGGGGCAGCTAAAATGGAGAATGCTGAGTTTATTGTCATCAACGTTGCTTTGGAATGCACTAGATGGCACTGATGAGCTAGAAGGCAGAAGTTCGTCGTTGCCAGCTGTTCACTAATGGAGAACTGATCAGAAGTTGGAAGTTTTTACAAGAAGACAATGACGTCTGCAGCTCAGGGCTACCAGCGCCAGGTTGGAAAATTCCTGAAAACTGTGGGGTGGACCATGGGGAGGGTGGACTTTGGACAGAGGAGGGAACCTCCACAGGCTATGTTACTGCAGAGACCACCCTCCAAAAGCAGCTATTTTCTCCAGGGGAACTCATCTTTGGCCCTTTCCACACAAACCTTTTAAAACATTTCCAGGTAGGAAATCAAATGTTTCCCCTGCGGACTTCTGCATCCCCCCCCCCTTTGGTTCTGAAAATGTTTTATTTCGAGCCTGGAAACATTTCATCTACATCCCTTTTTTAAAACAATTCTGTGGTTTAACGTGTTTTCAAGATGTCTTCCCTCACTGTGTGGGCATATTTGAAACGTTTCGTCTTTCCCCCTTCCACTTTCCATGCCTCTGTGCTGTCCCCAAATTCAGAGGTGGGATCCAGCAGGTTCTCACAGGTTCCCGAGAGTAGGTTGCTAATTATTGGTGTGTGCCAAGAGGGGGTTACTAATTGGTGATTTTGCCACGTGATTTTTGCCTTAGTTACGCCCCTCCTCTCAGCAGTAGCGCGTAGAACTTGAAGCAGTCTAGCAGGAGGTGCACCGGCATGCGTGGCAGCCTGCGCCTGCGTGCATTCGTTTCCCGCCCAAGGACTGGCACAGTGGCTGCATCCTTGCCACAGCCCCACCCAGGAATGCCCCGCCCCTGGAATGCCCTGCCACCCCCCGTTGTGCCCCGCCCAGCCCCATTGGTCCTATGCCACAGTTTGAATCCCACCACCATGGGAACCTGTTACTAAATTTTTTGGATCCCACCACTGCCCAAATTACCTCCTTGATGCCATTTTATTGTATCCTTGAGTTAGTTTTCCCCCTCACCTCTTTTTTTTAGTCACTTCTGTGGGTTTTTCATCTTTTTTTGTGGGGTTAAATCTTTGAATCATCAAATACAGGCAGCTACCGAGAATTGCAGCTAGGAAGCATTGACGCAACGAAGCATCGATTCTACAATAACTTTACAAAGGGGAGAAAAACACAACAGTTACGAACTGTTTTCAAGGGATGAGTAAGGACAAACATTGCGGTAAAGGGGAGGGGATCGATGTTTCAGGTGACTTGGGCAGAAAGGGTCTCTGTTGCCTGGATACCACTTGGAATTCTTTGAGATGTTCCTGCCCCACCTGAAGGTTCACAGTTCCACTGCCGCACTGCAAATGGCATTCGCATCTCCTGCCTCGTCACTAATTCACATGAATTTATTATGACCTAATCTATTCTTTGGGGAATCATGGGAATATCACATTATGGGTATATTCAACAAATCCTGACCTTTTTTTTGGAGGGGGGGGTACCAAAGATCCCTTTTCAGCTAATTCAGTGATTAGAAATGAGCAAAGCGAGTCTTTTAACCATGAAAGAGTCTTAGCCGCTATGGATTCTTCTTCTTCTCCTCCTTTTACGAGGGGGAGCTGCACACCACATTGATTTTGGCATTAAACCTCCTTAATGCGGTGCGTGCGCTTCTGGCTGTTCTGCGGCTTGTTCAGCTGATTCCATCTGACAGGAGCGGATCTCTCTCTGAGCTGCAGGACTGCTAATGCTGTAAAAATGCTAAAAACGTACTGCTGAGTTGGCCGGCCAGTAATGGCAATGCCTTTATGTCTGCTGGAGACCCATCAAATTAATTGTGTTTCTTCCCTTGCTTCATAAATGAAGGCAAGGGGGTGGGAGAGACAACAACTCTCCTTTCCCCCCTCTCAAATACCTACTTTTAAAACAAGCATGTGGGATTATGTACATGATATCTAGAGTTAAGGAACCTCATTTTAAAAAATTACCAACAAAGAAGGGCATTAATGAAGCATGTAATGCCTCCCATAGACCAACTTCCCTGACAGACCAGAGGCCTTCGTTTCCTGAGTGATGAGGTGGTTAACGAGTAGGTAGCAGTGTCATAAGTAAAACCTATAGGCCTCGTAAAAGCCCCAAAATGTTTACCTTCAGAATGGCTCCCATAACTTGGGGTCATAACTCCCATTAAGAGAGACTTGATGAACTTGGCAGTTTTGTAAAGTTCTCCTAATACCCTTTACACATACTCCTTTTGATATTTGTATTCTGAATGTTCATTGGAGCTCCATCATGTGTCTCCATCATGGAAAAATCTGTTCCAAACAGGTCTATAAATAAGTTCTCTATCCTAAGGAATTTCTTGAAGTACATTTTTGTAACTTCCCAACATTTCGACTGTTTCAGTAGACTGGACTGAAAGACAAGAGTCTACAGTCTAGATCCGTGGTGGTGAACCTATGGCACTCCAGATGTTCATGGACTACAATTCCCATCATCCCCTGGTCATGCTGGCAGGGGTAGATGGGAATTGTAGTCCATGAGCATCTGGAGTGCCATAGGTTGTCCACCACTGGTCTAGATTCATAATGCACTCCCCCCAACAATGAATATGGAGTTTCCAATGGCCATGCTGGCAGGGGCTGATGGGAATTGTAGTCCATGAACATCTGGAGTGCCATAGGTTCACCATCACTGGTCTAGATTCATAATGCACTCCCCCCCCACAACAATGAATATGGCGTTTCCAATACTTCAGTGCCTCCAGACAGGTGTCTTTGCCACTATGTAGCCCAGAGCAGGATTAGAACTGTGTTCCCAAGTGAACACTATTTCCCTGTTAACATTCTATGATTCTCGTCTGCCCTAAAAATGTGTGGCCCATTATGCATTGAATGGTTGTGGTGGGTTTTCCAGGCTGTGTGGCCGTGGTCTGGTGGATCATGTTCCTGACGTTTCACCTGCATCTGTGGCTGGCATCTTCAGAGGCGTCCAGTGAGAAGGGAATGTTTTAGTGGGGTATATATAGTTCATGTCCCAGGGTGGGGAACCAATCAGTAAGTATTTGGGTGGAACTTGTTATGCAAAGATGTGGTTGATAGGATTGTATTGCGGGTGGGGCTTAGCAGTCCAGGGAGTGATTCACCTTCCCATGCCCTGTAGCAGCAGCAGTATTGGTGAATGCAAATCCTGTGCTTGGGTGGAGTCCATTGTCTATAAACTTAGCATGCCCTTGGCCTTTGATTCTGGTGTTTTTAAGTACTGGTAGCCAAGCTTTGAAAATTCTCAGAGTCTCTTCTTTCTTGTTGAAGTTGTCTTGGTGTTTGTGAATTTCAATGGCCTCCCTGTGCAGTCTGACATAGTAACCTTCTGAATTGTCCAGAATTTCAGTGTTTTCAAATAAAATGTTATGTCCAGTTTTGGTTTTAGGACATGTTCTGCTACTGCAGATTTTTCAGGATGGTAAAGCCAACAGTGTCTTTTGCGCTCCTTAATACGAGTCTGAATGCTGCATTTTGTGGTTCCTATGTAGACCTGTAAGCTTCCCTGAGGGCTCTTCACTGAACAGTAAGCTTGTATTGGGTCTCCTAGTGTAAACACAAGGATTCATTCACTACTTGTCCTGCAGCTTTTCTTCTGAGAACTCTCCCAGGCCTGCTTTTCCTGGTTCTCTTAAATCCGCCCATTACTTAAATCCGCCCATTTAAGTCATACTTAAAGGCACAGATCTCATTACACCCAGTAGTATCAAGCTTGCTGGCTTTGTAAAAGCCTTTTAATTATATTGTCATATTGATATATCAATATTGTAATCCTTTCCAAAAAATAACCCACCCCCGTATGAAAGAGCCAAAGCAATTCACTGGACCACACACTGCTGAAGAAGGGGACCTTGTGTAGAGCTAATATGCTCTCTCTCTCTCTCTCTCTCACACACACACACACACACACACACACACACAAATTCCTGCAAGAGCAGAGAGAAGCTTGTTATTTCCAAACACTTCCTGCTATTATCATATTTTCATCATCACAGCCTTTATTGGCATTAGGAATACAGTAAAATTTAAATGTACATACAAAACATAAAAAGAAAGTCTAACCTTAGATAAGATTGATCACTACGGACCTAATAAAGACAGATTAATTCAATCAACCAACACTTCAAAGGAGCTGATTTCATTTAGCTATAACAGAGATTAAAAAGTTAGAAACATTTTCACAAATTAAACTTTTTGAACTATTAAGTAGTTCATCAAACCCAGCAATGAATTTTTGCTTAACCCTACAAGGAGAGGAGAAATGTACATTTTCCTGTGAAAGGCATAAATTGGGCATGTCAAGAGGACATGTTGTATCATCTCAATTTCATTCAGTTCAGTTCACATGGACATTCAGTTCACATGGACCCAGGGATTTTTATTGAATGTGCCAAAGGTCATTGCATTGGGAATAGAGCTGAAACAGGTAAGCGAGTAGGCTCTGTGCTGTTCTGGATTGCTGAATCAGCACAATGTCCTATCATATTGATACACTGATATATCAATACAGGAAGTTGTGTGTTTTGGCTAAGCTTTTATGGTCGAGTTTCTTTTCTTTGACTTTCACTTGCTGGCTACCCAAAGATGGCGGCAGGAGAGTAGGAAGCAGGAAGGAGCTGGCAACATGGGGGAGGGGAAGGCATGGAATGCAGGGTTAAGCTAGGTAGGCTGGCCATGGGTGGAAGAAGCATATCTGGGGCAAAGCTGTGCTCACTGGCAAATCTGTCACGCTCTGGAAGCGAAGCAAATTAAAGTTGAGCTGAAAGTGATTTGCTTGCCATGGAGAGAATGGAAAGTGAAAGTGCGGCTTGAGGAAATACATCCCTATAAGAAATATTGCTGTGACTGACATCCACCCCTACTGTGCAATAGACACCTTATGCATAATCAGTCTATAATAGGGCAGTGTGGTGTTGGTGGGGGAATCTGACTCATTCTGAACAATATGCTGACTTGCAAAGATACGTGAGCTGCTGAGCAGTGTGGGTATGGGTAATATTAACCATTTATGCACAATTGCACTATAGTGCAATGTTTTCTTGTCCTGTAAAAAAAGTTGTATTTTTAATGGAGAATTTTAAATTCTAAAAAATTAATGGGAGGAGAGCAAGTTTCAGGGAAAAGATGGTGTAGGTGTAGGCAGGTAACATAAGCCAAAGGTGCTGATAGAGTCACTGGTACTGCCCACATGAGGCTGTACTTGAAACATTGAGAAATTAGCACCACATATGCCTATACTGATCCCACTTGAACTGCAACAGGTGAGCAGTTTGACAAAAAACCGGAGGACAGCAGGGAAAACATGGGAATCCCCGTTACCTGGGTGTGTTGCTATGTGAATATTTACACATTGAGAGGAGGAGGAGGAGGAGGAGGAGGAGGAGGAGGAGGAGGAGGAGGAGGAGGAGGAGGAGGAGAAGAAGAAGAAGAAGAAGAAGAAGAAGAAGAAGAAGAAGAAGAAGAGGAGGAGGAGGAGGAGGAGGAGGAGTTTGGATTTATATCCCCCTTTTCTCTCCTGCAGGAGACTCAAAGGGGCTGACAATCTCCTTGCCCTTCCCCCCTCACAACAAACACCCTGTGAGGTGGGTGGGGCTGAGAGAGCTCAGAAGAGCTGTGACTAGCCCAAGGTCACCCAGTTGGCGTGTGTGGGAGTGCACAGCCTAATCTGAATTCCCCAGATAAGCCTCCACAGCTTAGGCGGCAGAGCTGGGAATCAAACCCGGTTCCTCCAGATTAGATACACGAGCTCTTAACCTCCTACGCCACTGCTGCTCCTGTTGCCTCTCCAGACCACTTTGAAGCAGCTTGCAACCAAAATAAAACCAAACCATCCAAGACTACAAAAACGAGTCAATAAAACGAGTAATAACCAAATAGTCAAATCCCAATAAAAGCAGGCCAGGTGCAGCATCAGTGTACTTGAACTCCCCATATATTTTGTGCCATCCAGTCATCTGTCAAAAGGCAAGACTGTTTTCTCTTTTCAGTTTACCAAGTCAGTTTGAAACTGTTTTTATCAGCTTTCCTAAATCCGCCATTGAAAAGCCAACTTGCTGCAACCCTTCTTGGGCAACCGGGTGCCACTTTTTAAATATACTTTTCCAGGACAGCTTTAACTGATCTCTGATCATCATCAGGACATACCAAGTGCTTTTCATGTTTTTTTAAAAGTTCAGTTTGGTGTACGGAAACGTGGCACAGAATTCTTGAGGATATGGACTTTACACATTGTGAGTATAAATGCTGTGCGTTTCTGCTTTTCTTTTTTGCCAAGCCTGTATGTACAGCCTGTGAGAGTTATTGTTTTTCATTACGTCCATACAAACAGAATAACGCCATATAAAATATATGCATCCACAGAACATTAAACATATCACTAAGCACTGTTTATCATCAGCCCCAAACTTGGTATTGTTCTGTGGTGTTCTCTGTTCCATTCCGAGTTCACCTCATACTTTCTATTTACGTATTTAGAGGATTTATACTGAGACCTTTCCATTATAAATAACACCCAAGGTGGCAACATCACTGAAAAATAACAACAGCAAATACTGTTAAAAAAAATGTCCATAGGAGTCACTGCATAGAAGATGCTCTCTCAGACTGAGGAAAGATTGCAAAATGGGGACTCAACTTTTTTTAAAAAAATTTCTTAGCTGAAGTGAGGAAGGAAAAACACAGGAGAATTTCTCCTATCTTGCTGACCTGTGGAGAATACTGTGGGGCCAGGACCGCGTCTCTGGTCCTACACAGCTGAATTAGTTTATTTATTTTATTTATTTATTTATTTATTATTGCATTTTTATACCGCCCTCCTTCGGAGGGCTCAGGGCGGTGTCCAACATTAACAACAAACAGTAAAACAAGATAAAAATAATTAAGACTTAAAATGCAGCATTCAATATTAAACCTTATTTAAATTTTAAAATAGATGGCATCCGACTATTAAAACCTCCTCTTAAGAGAGGGACAGTGGGTCTAGAGTGTTTCTCAGCATGTTTGTTTCGGGCACCCACATCAGCGGCTGGTCTCCCCAAAGGCCCGGTGGAAAAGCTCAGTCTTACAGGCCCTGCGGAACTCATTGAGGTCCCGCAGGGCCCGGACAGCTGGAGGGAGAGCATTCCACCAGGCAGGCCAGGGTCGCGGAAAGCCCTGGCCCTGGTGGGAGGCCAGCCGCATCATAGAGGGGGCGGGGATCATCACTCAGCAGATTGGCTTCCTCCTCAGAGAACGCAGAGACCGCTGGGACATATGGGGCCAGACGGGTCTTGAGGGTAATGAGGGGTCCCCACGCCAAGGCCTTAAAGGTTAAAACCAATACCTTTGAAGCACGATCCGAATTCAACTGGGAGCCAGTGCAGGCGACGCAACACGGCATGATGTAATCTCTAAAGGCACCGCCTGCGGAGCAGACGCGGCCGCAGATGCTGGACCAATTTTACTGGATCAGCCTAGCGGGGAGGCCCGCGAGAGCCGAGTTGCAATAGTCTAATCTGGAGGTGACCATTGCATGGACCACTGTGGCCAGGTCCGCTTTGGGAGAGGAAGGGGCCAGTCGGCCTGGTGAAGATGGAAAAACGCAAACCCGGGTTGTATGGGCCACCTGGGTCTCCATTGAAAGAGATCTAATCCAGGTGGACCCCCAGGTTATGCGAGACTGAGGGGTCGGTGCCAATGAGACCCTCCCACACCGGGCGGCTGAAAGTCCCCTGCCCCGCCTAGCCAAAGGATCTCTCCGCCTTTGTTGGATTCAGCTTTAGCCTGCTTTGCTTCAACCAACCAGCAACTGCCTCCAAACAGTGCTGCAGAGCTGCAGGGATGGTGACGGCTCCCTCCATCGACAGAATGAGCTGGTGTCATCAGCATACTGGTGACAGACTCAGCCCAAAGCCCGCACCAGCTGGAGCAAGGGGTCGATATAGATGTTAATAACAACGGGACAGCAGCGCCCTGAGGTACACCGCACAAAGCTGGCACCCTCGAGGCCTTGTCCCCGCGACCACACTTGCTGACTCCGTCCCGGAGAAACGAGGCAATCCATTGAAGGACAGTGCCCCGCACTCCGAAGCCGCCAGGTGGTGGGTCAAAGATCGTGGATCGCACTACATCAAACGCCATGTAAGATCCAATAGTACCAGCAGCCACCATCCGGCCGGGTCAAGCTGCATACGAGCATGTTCTGTGACGGGCGACGAACAGTCTCCGCCCCATGCCCAGCACGGAAGCCGGACTGGAAGGGATCGGGGTCGAATGTGTCCTCCAGAAAACCTTGAAGCTGCTCCAACACTACTCTCTCTCACTACCTTCCCAGAAACCAAAGATTCAAACTGGGTGGTAATTGGCCGGATCACCAGGAGATCTAATGACGATCGTCTTTAAGAGTGGGTGGACCACTGCCTCCCTTCAACCCACCAGGAAAGACTCCTTGCTCAAGGGAGCTATTGATAATATTCAACAGGTGGTCGTAACTCCTCCTCGCAATATTTTAATAAGCCAAGAGGGGCACGGATCCAGAGGACAGGTAGTTGGTCTAACAGCAGTTCAAGGCTGCCTGGTCAACAGTGGCTTCCGAGAGCAGGGAAAACTGGGCCGCTAAGGGCCAGAAGACGGCAAGGGAGCCTCCAGTTCGCAAATTGTCTCCAAAGTGGCAGGAAGGTCCCCATGAGCAACGCGACTTTATCTGCTAAATAGCTCATAAATGCCCTCACAGCCAATAGCCAATTGATCATTTTTTTGAACCCTCTGATAATGAGGTAAGCGACCTAATAGTTCAAACAATTGTGCTGGGCGGAGCTAGCAGATGTGAGAGGAGGAGAAGAATCACTCTTTGCCTCCTTCATCGCCATCTCATAGGCCTTCATAAACGCCCCTATAAGATGTTCACAAGAGCTCGCCACCACGAAAGACTTCCTCCACACTTCTTAGCCGCCTAAGCTCCCCGCTTCAGACAGCGAGCTCCTCGGTATACCAAGGAGCCAGCCGAGACCGGGGTCTTAGAGGGCGCCGGGGAGCAACAACCTCGATGGCATTAAGGAGGCGGGTATTCCAATCCGCCACTAGTCCATCGAGGGTGCTGGTGGGTTCAGGATCCCGTGAGGAGCATCCAGGAATCCAACAGGATCCATAAGTCTCCGCTGGCGAAAGCAAAAAATCCGCCACGCCTAGACGGGTGTTGTGGGCATGTCTCAACCTAACCTTCAGGGCATAGTGATCAGACCATGGCACTCTATCGCAAGAGGATATGACCACATTTACACCCACTCCAAAGATCAAATCCAGAGTGTGACTGGCCTCATGAGTGGGGCCAGAATTTACCAAGGAGAGACCCAGCGTCGCCATGGATGACACCAGGTCTGCGGCTACCGCTATCGCCTTCTCGCACCCAGGTTTCGGTGACACATGCCAGGTCCATCTGCTGATCTCCGAGAAAATCTCGGAGGACTGCGGTCTTATTATTTATGGACCTGGCATTTATCAACACCAAGGACCTAAGCAGAGTGAACCCAACCACCATCGCCCCTCGATAGGACGGAGGTCAGAAGGTGAACGAAAGCATAGCCAGATCTCACCCACCTTCTCTCATATGGTCAGCCACCGCCATACATTTCCTCGGGCCCCATCAGTACTGGTATCCCTCTTAGCCCCAAAGGGGGTGCCCCAATGTCCCACTGTCCCCTCTAACTCAACCCCGGCAAAACTCTCCACTTTAGGTGGACTCGGCTAGCCACTAAACTGCCCTGACTATACTTAACCAACTAACACTAAACAATAGGCAAGCTACTACACAGTAAATTCACAGGCCACCCACTAATTAATCTAAACTATCCCTACTACTAAATACCCCACTATTAAATTCAATTATGCTCTAATTAATTCAATTAATTACAGTGCAATCAATTACAATTAAATTAATTGCCACTAATCCAATTAACCACGAATCGATCAATTACAAATAAATTAATTACAGTTATAATTGCCAATCATTCAATCAATTCATTCAAATAATCAATTAATCAATTAGTTAAAACAGAAGGGGAAAAAGGAGCAGGCTCCACAGTGGGATACAGCACAGCTTCCCTACATATGCAACAGATCTTCCAAAATATGTTGGTCCCCCAAGGTATTATTAGGAGGCTGAATTCCTGTAAGAGGTGAAGATAGTTTCTGATGGATTTCAATGGGGGTGTCAGTAACCAAAGGCTCTCTGCATTGTGGTGTTATAGGCAGTTCTTTAAATCTCTTCCACCACCCAGGAAACTCAAATAGCTCAGTTTGTAATTTCCTTATTTGATATTTCTCATGTAGCTGATAGCTCCAGCTGAATCCAGCTGACTTAATTAATTCGCCTCTGGCCTCCCACTGGCCACAGGGTCAGTTTCCAAAGAATCACTTACTGCTTCACTCGTTGTAGTCTCTGTTAATGCTGTTGCTAGACAAAATACATCTGGCTTCTCCCGGCCATCTGGCTTCTCCTGGCCATGGGACTCCCCTGTTCCTCTCGCCAAGACCGCCTCTTGCTCCGGCCAAAATCACCTGGAGTCTGTGCCCAGAACAGGGAGGTTTCTGCCACCAATCTCCCCTTAAAGGGATCTCTCTGCCACCCATCCCTTGTGTGCAAAAGCTACGCTGTCATCAGAAGCAAGGGAAACAAGCGGAGCAAAGAAAGCGGCGTCAGCTGCGGGGGAAACGGGATCGGCCACAGTTGAAAATTAAAAGGCACAGAAGTGAAGGTCTCTGCCACTGACCTCTTCAATGGTGCCTCACCAGTTCTCCTGACAAGGAGTCCAAACGCCGATATCAAAAACAGAGGAAGCCACCAGAATCGCGAAATCAACGGAGACAGCAAAAGGCAGGAGGCGGGGAGGGCGGGGAACCCAACGAACGGCAGAAATTGCATGCTGCTATCTCACAGCTATCTCACCGTTCCAAGTTCCAAGTTCACAAATATAGTGCTGCATGCCACTGCAGGTAACCAGAAACCACTTTCCGGGCTAAAAACTTTTTAAAAAAGGGGCTTTTGAAACTCCATTACTGCCAAGGAGCTCCCAAGCTGTCGGTTCTAAGCAGGGACGCCCCATCTTTTTCTAGTCTGATTTGTTTCGTTTAAGACTAAGTTAGAAAATACCCAAGAAGCAGGTTTGAAACAGAAGATAAGTTTACTGGACAGCATAAGTATCTGACCAGGGTGTCCCCTTAAGTAAGAGGCACACCCACCATAGGAAAGACCTCAGTCTTTATAGATACAAAGAGTACAGACGTCATACAGTTCATCCCATAAGATCCACGTACATAATCCACGACTTTCACGTGCTATAAGCATGAACCTTAAAATCCCATTGGATGGTTCTGTCTCCTTGTCACATTAAGACAGCCTCTATTCTACGTGTCACATTCCTTCTGTTATTCAAACACTGCATGCTGTTTCTCACGTCCCTCTGCCCATATGCAAACAGCTGCAATAAAACTAACCTGTTTCCAAGAAAAACCTGTTTTCTTAGTTTGCTCCTGAAGAGAGAGATATCTCCCTAGGGCATGCAGATTTGACATTCTACATTCTTTAGGATCATAAAACTTCCCTTTTCCCAGTTTGAAATGATTTTAACTTTAAAAGATTATACAAATATTAATTTTAACACAATAGAATTATAGTAAAATACAAATAAATGTGAATCTCTCATTATCATTTCTGTGTTCATTTAACATATATAGAAAAACACTTTTTCCTAGTTAACTAACCACTAATCACATTCATTTCTAACCTCTGATCTGTTTTATGATTTTGTTATTCAAATAGCTGGTTCTAACCAAAAACAAAGTTATAAAGTATGTGTATTCTGTCACGTTGGTCTTTAGTAACAAGATCTTAAAGATGTTTATCTTTGCTTCCCTGCATAATCACTGACAAGCTTCTAAAATGCCTTTTGACCTGCTGCTAAACATGTAGGCCTGCTGGTGTCTTATACAGAGACCCCATTTTGATTCTTCGCAATCTTTGGTTCATACAACTTAGTCAAATACAAATTTATAGACATTCTGGTCCATCTCCACAATACCATATGTACAGTTCTTGACCTTATTTGAAAGGGGAGGGTGGGATTACCCCTTTTGGAGATATGGCTTTTTGTTTATATCACTGCAAGGAAAGAGACTACTGATTTTTAAAAAATGAAAGTTAGCAATTCTAGGAAACTGATACACATGGTGGTATACTGTTACAGTGATAGATAGATATTCCATTATTGTTTTATAAAGAACCCCCCTGGTAGAAGTGGGAGAAATAGTTGCCATGACAGCCAAACCTCATGGTAGTCCTGGTGACCACCAGCTAACTGCCATATTCTAGCTCTGTGGGGGGTTCTGCTGCCTCTGATTCTAGTGGTGGAGAAATTCTTCCAACAGGGCCAATGCTGGCATGGTAAAGTCCAGGTTCAGTTCAGTCCCTTCCCTTTGAGAATGTAGAGGACAGGTCTACCTGATCAAGAATTTTTAATTGATCTCTCTCTTCCCTTTAACATTTAACAGCTATTTCCTGGGCTGGCTGGCTGGCTTTTGTGCTGTCAAGTCCCAGCTGACTTATGGTGACCCCTCAGAAATTTCAAGGCAAGATATGTTGGTTTGAAGGTTGTCCAAATACTTGCCAGGACCAACCCTGCTTAGCTTCTGAGATCTGACAAGATCAGGCTAGTTGGTTTACTCTTTTTTCCCCTTCCTACTCCTTTGCCTCCCTGAAATTCTCTCTCTCTCTCTCTCTCTCTCTCTGGCCATGTCTGGCTTCCAAACTCTGATGAGATTGGGCTGATCTGGGCTATTAGAACTGCTACTGCTTACTGTTACTCCCACATAAACGCTACCAAAATCAGAGGAATGAGCATGCACACTAACTCTGTGCGGACCTGCAGTTTAAGCAGTTTAAGCATTGTTACAAGCATAATTAATTCTGTACTGTTTGGGGACAAAACTTCCCTCAATAAAAGGCTCACACAGCCAAAGCAGCGAGGTTCTGCACGCGCTCATAAGGGGCAGACCTATAATTGTGAGGCAGGGAATGGTACACTAGTGACAGTACCATACATAAAAACAAGGTTTGTTTTCCCAATTACTCATTACGAAACAGGGCTCTCTAATGGGAATAAGCCGACTTGGTGAATTGCTTCTTCAGCAGTTTCCATTCACATCTGAATCTAGTTGTGACAATAAGATAAATCATGCGCGGACATTTCCAGAGAGCAAAACTACAGGCAAATTAGATTTTTGCCCCCTCCCAGCCGCCATAAGATGATATTGTACCATGCAATTGTGCTTGCTATGCAATTGTGCTTGCTATGCAAGCCCTTTTTTCACCCAGATACTTCCTTATGAAAACTTTGGGCGCAATCTGTCATGCCCTTCAAAGACTATTTGGAAGGAATGAAAAGCCATGGGAGCAAGGGGTCCTCGTGTTGATATTAGTGAGATTTAATTTACAATCCCGTTCAAAGAACCTGGCATTCGTGCATCACTTTTGGTCAGTATCAGTGTCAGGATTGCTACCATTTCGGGACTCAGTATCTGATGTGTACTCAAGCAGAGGGAAAACACTCAAACATAGCCACATTCACACACACAATAAAAAGAACACCGAAAGTCCTAGATGTTCTGGCAGTTCGAGCAGGGATCGAATTACACTGATCCTATACCATCTGCACTGGCTGCTGATTGAGTTCTGGATGATGTTTAAAGTGTTGGTTTTGACCTTCAAAGCCATTCGCGGTCTCGGACCTGCATACCTGCCTTTCCCCATATTGCCCCGGTAGGCCCCTCCGCTCCTCGGAGGAGGACCTGCTCATGATCCCTGGCCCCAAAATGATCAGGCTGGCCTCGACAAGGGGCAGGGCCTTTTCAGCCCTGGCCCCTACCTGGTGGAACAGGCTCCCTAGGGAGATCAGGGCCCTGCAGGACTTACAGAGTTTCCGCAGGGCCTGCAAGACTGACCTGTTCCGCCAGGCGTTTGGCCAGCCTGGTTAAAAACATCTACCATGTCATCTGGCCTCCCATGGGCACAAAGAGGGGAGGGGGGTAGCCAGACGCCATCCATATTTTTAAATGGGTTCTGTTTTTTTATGTAATTAATATTTAAATTATGTTTTACTGTATATTTTAATCTTGTTGTAAACCGCCCTGAGCCCTCAGGGGGAGGGCGGTATATAAAACTAATAATAAATAAATACATAAATAAAAATGTTGAGAGTGTATCAATTCCGCTGGATTCCACAGCAATCAATCATGGGCAGCATGCCAGCAGTGTCCCATAAGACCCAAGGATGCAAGTAGCCAGCTAGCACATGCCAAAGCAGCCACTCATCGTAGAATTGATCATGGCACAAAAAGCAGGCCCCATGGGAAAAGAATACTCCGTGGATCACCATGGAGAGCCAGCATGGTGTAGTGGTTAAGAGCAGGTGGATTCTAATCTGGAGAATTGGGTATGATTCCACACTGCTACCTTCCTGTTGGGTGACCTTGGGCTAATCACAGTTCTTTCGGAACTCTCTCAGCCCCACCTACCTCACAAGGTGTCTGTTGTGGGGAGAGGAAGGGAAAAGAGTTTGCAAGCCACCTTGAGTCCCCTTACAGGAGATTAAGGTGGAGTATAAACAGAGGTGGGATCCAGCAGGTTCTCACCAGTTCCCGAGAGTGGGTTACTAATTATTTGTGTGTGCCAAGAGGGGATTACTAATTGGGTCTGCTTTTCCATCTCCACGCCCTTGCCTCCCCGAGAGGCATACTGCCTTTGAACGTGAAGGTTCCATATAGCAATTGCGACTAATAATGTAACTGCCTGAACTGGGTGAATCCCTTCCAGGTACTGCAATTCATTGATTCTCAGCCTTTCGTACCTTTAATCTCACCAGTCTCTAT
The DNA here is from genome assembly GCF_021028975.2 of Sphaerodactylus townsendi. Lineage (NCBI taxonomy): Eukaryota > Metazoa > Chordata > Lepidosauria > Squamata > Sphaerodactylidae > Sphaerodactylus > Sphaerodactylus townsendi. The sequence continues at coordinate 13,952,388 of NC_059434.1, forward strand.
CAAAGAACCTGTGTGTTTCACCATTGCTGTGTTCAGATTTGTGAGTTGGGGCATTTTCTATAATGTGATGATGATTTAGAAATGACCTGGTGCAAAAAAGAAATTTGTGGTCGTGGTGAGGTGGCTGCCCATGGGGGGCGGTATCCAACTCAGGTTTTGCCCAGGGCTCAGGTTTGCCGAGGTACGCCTCTGCCCCCTTTGCTGAGGGGGGGCTGGCAAGGGAACCTGTTACTAAAATTTTTGGATCCCACCACTGAGTATAAATCCAAACTCTTCTTTTTCTTCTTCTTCTCTGCTGAAGTGAGAGGCCAGAGCAGAAACTCACAAAATCCACAGCAGCCCCCTAAACACACACACCCAACAGGGCACACAGCTGACAGCCAGCTTTAGGGGATAAGAATCCCACAGTGTTCCTGACATCAAAACCAGCTATATGTGCCAGGGCGGTTTCCACACAGCGATTTTTCTGTGTCTTGGCTTCAGTGTGACATCCTCCTCCATTTGTCTTTTTTCCATGCTTTCCTCTACGTTGCTGCAATCTTCCCCAAACCCGGTTGATACAATCTTCTGAGAAGAATTACAGTTGAAGTGCCTCTGTATGTCATGTGGTGCTCATTTTTCTGACCTGCCCACTTTGCTGTTATTTTTCTGACCTCTGCCCCTGTGGCAGCCATTTCCCTCTTCAACTAGAGGGCTTTGCTGGGCGGGGGGTTAGCTTTCTTAAAACTAACCACAGCTGCAATGCTGTCACAAAGGAAAGGAAAGGCGCACCTGTATACGTCCACTGACAACTTTGCAGCCAAAGGAGTGCGGCTGAGGCAAGGAATGTGAAGAGAAAACTTATGTGTGGATGATCCTTTCCTATCTCAAATTCCTGCACATTTGCACCAGCATCAGGAACTATGCGGAGAATCGTTTTGATGGGAACGCAGGTCAGGGCAGGGGCAGGGGGTCTTTAGGGAAAGGCACAGTACAATTTCGGGTTGCACCTCGTCACTGGTGTTGTGTTATGTTGGCAGCAGTGGGTATGACCAACTAAGCTCTGTTTCTCCAACAAGTCTCTGATACGCCACAGTTCCATCTCAGGGTTATTGATTTATATAGCTAATTTGCCCACACACCCTTTCTCCCCAGTGGGAACCCAAAGAGACACAAGTCGTTCTCTCCTTTTGATAGCCGCTCTGTAAGGTAGGAAAGACAGGCCCCTTCTGCACAGCAAACATATAATGAATTGCAATCAGGATAAAGTAACCTGTTATTCTGGTTTCCCCTTCGCATGCATCCATGCAGGCAGCTATTGGAGCCCACAGAAACAATCACATGGAGAAGCATCTATTTTTAAAGTCACTTCCCACCCATGCATAGTTATGCAGGCTTGCACAAATGACCCCCCCCCCCCCCCGGTCATGCTTATGTCTCTTGATACCAGAGGTGGGATCCAGCAGGTTCTCACAGGTTCCCGAGAGTAGGTTACTAATTATTTGTGTGTGCTGAGAGGGGGTTACTAATTGGTGATTTTGCCACGTGATTTTTGCCTTAGTTACGCCCCTCCTCTTAGCAGTAGCGCCAAGAGAACTGGGAAGCAGTCTAGCAGGAGGTGCACTGGCGGCGTGGCAGCCTGCGCCTGCGGCATTCGCTTTCCGCCTAAGGATCGCGCAGCTGCCAAGGCCTTGCCACAGCCCCGCCAAGCAATGCCCCGCCCCTAAAATGCCCGGCCACGCCCACAGTCGTGCCCCGCCCAGCCCCATTAGCGCTACGCCACAGTTTGAATCCCACCACCATGGGAACCTGTTACTAAAATTTTTGGATCCCACCACTGCCTCCCCCCCCCCCAGTCATGCTGATGCCTCTTGATACAATTATCTGACCTGCGTAGCTATGCAGATATAAGCCATAAAAAAAATTTAAAGGAAAAGGGAAGCTAATAAAGCACCTCCTTCCTGGCCTTTTGCTCGCGAGTGGCTGCAACCCAGGATTTTCGAAAAGACTTGCTAGTCTAGTGATTAAAAAATGGTTTGGAGGAAATAACATGAGGCAGACTCGTTTTGGGGGTGGGATCTGTGCAGCGTTCCCTCCCCAAATGGGTTTTATAGTGTCCTATGCCTGTGTTTATTGGCCCATGCCAGATGCAATACTTTTCCATCGGCCATTACAAAGGGTCGCTACCTACCTATCCCTCTCCAGGATCGGGTCTGTCCACACTGTAAAAACCAAGTGGAGACTCCTGCTCACATTATACTTGACTGTCCGAGATATGTGGGTATTAGGAATTTCTCTCCTGGGCAAATCTGAAAGAGACTGACAACTCTGTTTGGGAGCTTTTGTTAAATAACACAGAGGCCATGCTCTTGGAAAAAATAGCAAAATTTCTTTTACAAGTGACAGAATTTTCTTAGTAACGTCCAATGCTAGATACACTTTATCTGTCTGTGTTTTGAATGTACTTTTGATTGGTACTTCAGAAATGTCTGTAATGCTCTGGAGCCTATTTTAATGTGCCTAATAAAGGTTGTTGTATTGAATTGTATTGGCCCATGTGGAAGGTTAGTCCAGAGTCTCCCAAGAAGCATGGCACTGTGGGGATTTGAACTTGGGTCTGCCCAATCTTATTCTAACTCTCTAACAACTACACCACACAGTCACAAGTGCTGTCACAGCAGTGTTGCACTTAGACCGCATCACATCTTAAGGTGTGCTAGTTGATTTTTTTTTCATTTTTTAACTTTATTTGTAGCTGCACTTTTTCACTGAGACTCAAGACCCATTAAGCACCAAAGAGTAAATGTGGGGTCTTGTTCATTTGAGTGTTGGAAATATGTCATATCCACAACATCTCAATGTTGTTGTCAAATAGCTCATTGCACATTTTTTTAAAAAAATATAATACAGTTCTCTTCATCTATGCTTCCACAATATTTAGGAATGTTTCACTAGTATCTTTAAATATTTAACCTGTCTCTTTTCCCCCTAGGTACTAAATATTAAATTTAAGAACCTGATATTTAATTTATATGTAATCCCATAATTCCAGGTTTCATTTCCTTTAATTGATAGCCCTGTTCTGAGTACCTGCTTCATAGAGGTTGATGTAGCAGGTATTAAAAATACCGTTGTCACATGGATACGTAATTTTAAGTCTTATTTTGTTTCTTAAGTCTTTAGATTGGTTGTTCTCTCTTTTTTTTAATGTTTTAGTAATATTTAAACAACCTTAAACAAGCTTTCTTTAGATAGCGAAAAAACACCCACCCACACACCAAAACATAGTACATTTCCTTAAGGACTCCCAGTTTTGTCTGCTCTGAGTATTAACACTAAAAAGAACCACTTGTGTTTTTAACAAGTAAAATTGGATCGTTAAAGTTACTGCTAATAAAAGTCACACTTTTCTCTATTGGATCTTACTTTAACAATCCCTAATCTACAAAACTACTAATCATCACTTTTTTTTGTATTGCCCAAGTAATCTATCAAGAATTTCCAATTGTGAAAAAAAACCCACCGAAATTATTTTATTTAAGTAACAAAATGAGTTGGGATATCTCTGCCAACTTTAACGCTTTCACCCACCATTCTTCGGCTGGTTGCTCTCAAACTGTGGATCGGAACCCAAAAGTGCATCAGAGCTATTTCACTGGTGGGCCTCGAGAACAGAGGGAGAGGGAAGAACAGGGTTAGTGTGAGGGTGGTGCTTATATGCTGAAGGTGAATGTAACCCAAGTCCATGGCCCCTTCCGCACACACAAAATAATGCATTTTCAAACCACTTTCACAACTGTTTGCAAATGGATTTTGCTATTTCGCACAGCTTCAAAGAGCACTGAAAGCAGTTTGAAAGTGCATTATTCTGCATGTGCGGAATGAGCCCAAGTGTCTATCATGTAAATGGCTTTGATATGTAGCCAAATGATTCTCTTGATACATGTAACCAGCTCTGCTATATGCAACCACTGCCATCTATGCATTCTTTCCTTGACCTGACTTGTATGGTTTTGCATGCTTGTTGGAGAAGGGGGGGGGTCTCCCCTGACATGCCTGTCCTGTGAGAAAAGATGTTATCTTGTCCCATGTTATCTTGTCATGGGTTGGAAGCCACGTGGCTCCAATGCTGTCGGCCGCTGACCTTGGGACCATGCAAACCCATAGTCTAGGCACCAATTGCTTTCTTTAGGAATCTGGGAGGGGGGACTCAAAAGGGATATATGGGACCTAAGATGCCAGTTTAGTCAGAACTGTTTTTGCCATGTTATGACTGGTCCACCTCATCAGTAAACGCTGCTGAATACTGTTATAGAGGCTGTTTATTGGGTCCAGATCCAGGGATCTAACAGTTAGTTGGGGAAATCTGATAGCAAATTTGGATTTGCTTCTGCATAATGTGCAGAATAGCCACAAAGTACAGTGGCTGGGGCTTACTCACCCCCGACTGGTGATTGTTTCAGCAGCGTTGCCAACCTCCAGGTAACGCCTGGAGACTCCCTCTATTAAAATTGATCTCCAGACTACCAAGATCAGTCACAAGTGGGTCCTGAAGTTCCCTTCAAAAATTCTCAGGACTGCTACCTTAAATAATTTCTTTCCTCCTAGTGGGAATAGCTAATGGTCCAATTCTTAGGTTAGATCAGTGTTTCCCAACCTTTTCAAGGTCAGGGTACCCTTGACCTCACTCTTCATATCCCTTCTAGTACTCTCTGCTCTACTGCACTCCTCTCTCACTCTTCCTCTCCCATTGCCCCTACTTGCCACACACACCACCTTCCCCTCCCAGGGTGAAGGGAAGCACTGGGGGTGGGGGTGGCTGCTGACCTTGTGGCAGGCCCTGCCCCATGGGCCAGCTGCATGTCCTTGCTGGCGCCGGTGGGAGACACCACAAAAATGAGGGGGGGCGGTAGTGTTGCCGCGGTACCCCTGGGACATGCTCACGGCACCCCAGGGTACCACGGAACCCTGGTTGAGAATGGCTGGGTTAGATAAAGGCAGAGAATGAGGACTGGAGTCTGAGGTGCTGTTCAAAAGCAGACAAACCAAAAACCAACTCCACTTCCAACAGACGGGCAGGAACAGCATGTCTTCCTCTCCACTCTCCGCTCCGGCATTTTGATATTTCTTTTACAAGGCATAATGTGCCATGCCTTGCTGAATCCTGGGAGATGTAGTTCTTAGGGCACATCTACATTTGAGACCTCAGATGTTGAAGAAGTCTTTTTTTTTTTGGCCTGCCTCCTCTGGTTAGCTGCCACCAGCACAAGAAGCAGCAATTATTGCTCCACAGGAGGAGAGGAAATGAAATGAATGTGCGCGAATGAACGGGTGCCATCTTCGTTCACTGGCTTATGTCCTCATCTCTTTGTCATCCAAATTGATGGGGGGTGTTACGTCCATGTTTTGATTCATTTGGACATAAATACACATCTTACCTGCAGCCTTTTAGAACTGGAAGGCGTTGCCACAGTCATTAACCTAGAGAAATGGCGTTCACTAATGAATATTGCACTAGATCAACGGATTGCAATCACAGGGCAAAACAGACCGTCTGCCAGATTCACCTGAAGTTTATAAATCAATTTGTCTTCCGGCCAAATCCCTACCAGAAAATTACTGATTAACTGAAGCACTTCCAATATTGTATTTCATTTCTCTGAGTACAACATAAAGCCCAGATCTGCATTGTTTGGATAAAAAGTAAACAAATAAAAACAACACCCTCTGCAATTTAAACAGATAGCCATTTTATCACGGAAAAAATATCATTATAACCTTTTTTTACCAAAGAAAAGTACCTGTGTTATATGAAGTACCTGTATTGATCAATAGTGTCATATTTTCTTTTGTTACTGTGCAGATACTGCAGCGAATAATTTTTAAACCCATAAAAAGTAATTTTTCTTTTGTATGGAGCTAAGTGTATAAAAGTATATTAGCTATTCAGTTTGATAGATCATTTTTCAGTTGGTGTAAGAAGAACAGCATGTTATAAACCCAGGGTGTATAAAAAACATATTTTTGCACATATCCACATTTTAGAAATGTCTCTTGGGATATTTGTAAACACACACACACACACACACACACACACACACACACACACACACACACACACACACACACACTTTTAGGGGCAATCCCCAATGGGGGGGAAATGAACAACAAACGGTAAAGGACTGATAAAAAGTAGATTAACACATGTCTCTATTATGAATCCCAATAAAAAGAGTCAGCAGATTAAATAAAACCCTATTCCGCATACAACTGAAACATACAGATCTGGGGAGATTTCTTGTATATTTAAATTTGACATAAAGCTGAAAATTCCATCAGGGGAGGTTTCTCTTCCCATTTCAGCAAACTGAGAGGCAAAGTTGCTGTTGGCAGAATTTCCCTTTCTGTGCAGCTCTCAAACTTTGCAGTGATCCCTCTGAGAATCTAAAGCTGGCAACAATGCATATCTAGGATTTCTTCATACATTTTATTTGTTTGGGCTTTAGATATATCTAAATACATAAGGTGCGATTACACGAGGCAGACATTTGAAACTGTATCATGCAAGTGTGTTGGTCCATGAAACAGTTCTGATTGGGACTCCCCTTTTAATTTATACCCCACCTTTTCCCAGATCCACAGTGGCTTACTCATGAATAATAATAATAATAATAATAATAATAATAATAATAATAATAATAATAATAATAATAATAATAATAATAATAATAAAGAGTTTGGATTTATATCCCCCCTTTCTCTCCTGCAGGAGACTCAAAGGGGTTCACAATCTCCTTGCCCTTCCCCCCTCACAACAAACTCCCTGTGAGGTAGGTGGGGCTGAGAGCCCAGAAGTTGTGACTAGATCAGGGGTGGGAACCCATGTTTTCCAGATAGCCTGGGGTCCAATTCCCATCAGCCCCTACCAGCATGGCCAATTGGCCATGCTGACAGAGGCTGATGGGAATTGTAGTTCCTGAACATCTGGAGAGCCGCAGGTTCCCTACCCCTGGACTAGACCAAGGTCACCCAGCTGGCATGTGTGGGAGTGTACAGGCTAATCTGAATTCCCCAGATAAGCCTTTACAGCTCAGGTGGCAGAGCGGGGAATCAAACCTGGTTCCTCCAGATTAGATACATGAGCTCTTAACCTCCTATGCCACTGCTGATAGGTTTGGCTTGAGAGTGTATGAATGGCCCACATCAGCCCGCAACTTTCCATGGCAGAGTGAGGATTCGAACCGGGGTCTCTCAGTTACTAGCCCAGTAACTCTAACCATTATACCACATGGGGTCTTAAGGGAAAGCCTCTTTTGACAAACTTGGATATACTACTGTGTCATATATTACCCAGTGATCAGTTTATGTCTCATTGCCACAGCTGAAAATGGTAAATTCAACAAATTCACAGCAAAATGTCAAGCATCTTTGAGTTCTGTCCTTCTTAAGGTCACACTTGACTTTATACTGCCTTATGCTGAATCAGACGCTTGGTCCATCAAAGCAGAGGCATATCTAGGAAAAAATGGAACAAAATCTTAATTTTCCACCACCATCCCCTAGCACCCAGGTCTACTGTCTGGAGCCGGCAAGGCGTCCAGGTCTATCGCTTGGAGCTGGCGCTGACATCCAGATCTACTGTTTGGAGCTGATAAGGCACCCAAGTCTACTGCCTGGAGCCGGCGAGCGTGGCCCAGGCCTGGTGCCCCCCCCATGTGATGGCATGCACTCAGTGACATGTGATACCCCATGTACCTCTGGTAGATACGCCTCTGCATCAAAGTCAGTATTGTCCCCTCAGACTGGAAGCTGTTGTCCAGAGTCTCTAGGTGAGGACTTTAACGTATCACTAACTTATTCAGACTTAAAATTAACAACAAGTTGTCAATTCCTCCTCATTGTGGTGGGTTTTTCCTGTTATATTTAGTTCTGGTTTGCCACTTGGATTGTTTTATCTTTGTTAGTTGTTTTATTGAAGGTTTTAATATCTAAAGTTATTTGAATGTTTACAGGATTGTTGTATGCCACCCCGAACCCAGAAGGGGAGGGGTGATCTATCAGATCTAATAAATAAATAAATACAATTCCTGCCTGGTCCTTTTGATTCAAACTGCTGAGGACTGAATTTGGGATCTTCTGCTTACCAAGCGAATGCCCTACCATTGAGCTACAACCCATCCGAGGTCAAGTTACCGTAGGGCAAAGCTATCCATTTGGTTGCCGGAAAAAGAATGAAGTAGTTCTTGGAATAAGAACCTGTCAGTTTGCTACACCTGTGCACTATAAGAGCTGTTATTTTTCAGAAGCTAAGAGTGTGAGCAGCGAATTACCAGCTTCAGTTTGGGCTGCAGCCAAACATATTCATGAGAGAAAAAAATAGTTACCTTGGTATTTTGGTGCCTTTTGGAACTTTTCTGCAGTGGCATATGGTGACAAAGTGGCACCCAGTGCCTGGCTGAACTCCCACTACCCCCCACCACGTGACATGGGACTGCTGCCAGAAAGAAGTGTGCCCACCATTGCAAAGGCTTCTCCTGCAGCCATTCAGATGCTTCTAGTTCAAGAGCAAGAACGAAGACAAGTTAACAGTCAGCACCTGCTCCTGTGCCCCCAAATTGCTGACAGGCAGGAAAATCTTGCAGAAAATCTGAGCGAGGTATTTGAAACTCGGCGCTTCGGAGTCCTTGGCCGTCGGCGCTGGGTGCATAATGGGACCGGGCCATGAAGGCACCGCTTTTGGTTTCCTCCTCACTTCACCTTTCCATTCTGATCGATAGCCTCTGCAGGGCTGGAGGGATACATCCTACGCTGCCCTCCCTGACCCCAAATGAAGAGGTCCAGAGGGTAAGTCGAGCATTTCCGTTCCAGCCACTGCAGAGCTGTGTGCTGAACAGAGAGATGAGCTGAAACTAGATGAACTGGGGCGGCCTCCATGAGGAGCCACCCTCTCTGGTTTGTTTTATCTTTATGCGGCTGTAAAAAAGGCATACCGTACAGGTGTGGTAACGGCCTCCGAGCCTCCTTCGGCACAATTCATGCCGGTGGAGCTGCGTTTCCGCCACCGTGCGGAAACAGCCTCAATGCCACACTCTCGTGGAATCTTTATTTGGGGTCTGTGGTGGTTCTTGGCCATTTTGCACGATACTCCTCTGCCACGTGAAACACACATAATAGGAGTAGGAGTTGCCAGGTCTCCCCTGGCCGCTGGCATGGGATGGGGGGGGGGATAGGGTTACAAGATGCAGACTGGGACACACCTGGAGATTTGAGGATAAAGGCTGGTGAGGACAAGGATCTCAGTGGAGTATAATACTATATATATATATATATATATATATATATATATATATATATATATATATATATATATATATATATATAATTTTTTATTGTATAGAATATTGTTATATTTGTTACATTCAATATGTTTATTCAAACTATACATTTTTTCCTTTTTTCTCTCCCTCCCTACTCTTCTTTTCATTGGTTATTCAAGCAAGCAGCAGAAGGTTCAGCTCTTCTTAAATTCTCTTGTTCCATAATTTCTTCAAGCTAAATCCGGGCTTCTTTCCAACCCATTTCTCATACAATGTCCATTATCCATCCATCCATCTAATCCATCCATCCATCCATCCATCTAATCCATCTAATCCATCTAATCCATCCATCTAATCCATCCATCCATCCATCCATCCATCCATCCATCCATCCATCCATCCATCCATCTAATCCATCCATCCATCCATCCATCCATCCATCCATCCATCCATCCATCCATCTCATCTATTTAGCTTTATGAGGTCAGTCATCCCCGGCTGGCCCGAGGGCTAAGCTCAGTGACAACATGACTGTTCCCAGAACAGTGAAATCAATATAACATATAAAATCTATCATTAAAATTCAGCAGCAATTAAAACAATGAAATTACACAGATTAAATAACAACAAGGTTGTGTGTAAAAACACACACACACAGGCTTAACTTCGGGTCTTAAAAGGCCAAAGGAGAAGGAGGAGGCAGGGCCTCAGGGATGGACCAGGGCCCTACCAGGGATGGAGAAAAAGGCAGCTTAGTTCCGATTTTAGTGGGGGGGGGGGCAATAGAACCCCGGCCAGCCCCTCCAAAAGCCCGGTGGAATAGCTCCATCTTACAGGCCCTGCGGAATTCGCCAAGGTCCCGCAGGGCCCGGACAGCTGGAGGGAGAGCATTCATAATTTCATAATATCTTCTAATTTCTCTTGCCATAGTGTATTTTTGGCCAGTCGCTCAAAAATTTCTAGCTGTATCTGTTCCCAAATATATTCTAGCCATTTTGAGACTGTCCATTTCGTGTTATCTTTCCGAGTATAATACTACAGAGCCCACCCTCCAAAGCAACCGTTTCCTTCCAGGGAACTGATCTCTGTGGTCTGGAAATGACCTGTAATTTAGGGGGATCTGCTGGTCCTATGGGCAGGCTGGCATTCCTAGCATGGGACTAAAAAAGTGCCAAGTGATTGCCATTGACAGTCGCGATTAAAACCGCCATTTCTACCGTCAGATTTTTGCACCAAAATTTCCACATAATTGATACGTGGCGCCTACGGCGGAGGCACGTTTTGTAGACTTTTTTAAGAAATCTGTTTTCGTAATTAGCTCTCCCAGAGCTCTCTTTGTGGATTGACAGTCCTTTTTTGTTCGATAACGTTTCTCTCTCTTTGAACAAGGTCGTGAATAAAGGGTAGAATGTCAAATAATTTCACATACGGAGAGTTTTTCAGTGGCTGGTGTGGCAACCGGAGTGTTATATTTAAACACAGGAGGGTTATACTTAATTATAGATGGGGCAGGATTCTTTTGACAGTTTTAATGGATTTCCTTTTTTCTCATTTGAATATTAACTCTAGGAATAAGTGTCTTGAAGTGACGCTAACAATTGAGCAGGCTTCTTTTTAATATGCCTAATAGCTACCTTTGAAGAATACACCATGTTGAGCTGTACCCCCAATATTATTTATTTAAACCACCGAAAAGAGCTCGTGTCATTTGGGATTATGGACAGGAAAGACTATTAGGAATGGGGAAGTTAGAATGGGGGCAATAGAGGTGGAGGGAAAAGAGATTTAACGTAAGCAAGAAAAGAGTGTCAGTCACAGACTTTAAAGCAGGCTAATCCATGGGCAAGAAACAAGAAAAATAATGAGGCAAGCCATATAGATCCTCATCCTTTAGCATCCTTTTTTTGAATGTAAGAAATACAAATGATGCTGTAAACGGAAGAGGGGAGATGAAATTAAAACATCCTTGAAAAATGTGGCATTTTCATGCTCATGGGAGAAACTTGTGTCTAAAACCAGACACTGTTTTACATTTCAATGTATTTTAAAAAACACTTTAATAACAGATATTGCTTTAAAAGCTAGGTTGACATGGAATGCTGAAACAGATCCCCCCCCCCCACTACACCCCCTTGAACAAGAAACCAGCAGGGGTGGATCTAGGGAAAACTTGGCAGTTCATCACAAGAGCATCGTTTCCCTTGCTACAAAGCCTTGCTGTTATATTCACGGCCAGGGCATTGGGTTCCAGCTGTGGCTAAGCACTATGCAGTTGAATAGAAGCTTGAATGCTGCTTGTGCTGAATATTGCTGTGGTGGCAAGTTGAATGACAGTCCTCATTCGGAAATGATTCCTTGTGTGCCCTGTGCAAGCATCCTTCAGCAAGAGTCACCAGCATAGAGGAGGAATGAAGATGGCAGCTTGATCCCAAAAAGTATTTACTCAATATTAAGTCCCACTAAGGGGCATCTTGTATTGTATTATTCGATTTGTATACCGCCCTCCCCCGAAGGGCTCAGGGTGGTGAACAACGACAGTATAATACCAAACATCAGTAATCACAACATCAAGGAAAAAGATCAATAAACATAGCGTCACTAAACATAGGACCCCACCCCCTGCAGGTGTTTCCAATGGGGTGGGTGGGGAAGGACTCTCACTCCTTCCCATGGGCAGCAGGTGGCAGCTCATCAGGTGGACTTCTGCTTGGCTGGCAGGCAGGCAAACCAATGAAAATGAAGCCTTGGCCTCACCAATGCTGGCATGATTATGTCATTCCTGGAAGTGATGTCATCATATCAGTGCCATTGAGGGAGAGGCTGTGGTATTCGGGTAAAGCTCTACGGTAACAACAGTTCCTATCATAGAGTTCTTGCTCAAATACCAGAGCATGTTTCTTGATGTCGCCTCCGGGATCACTTCCAGAAATGATGTCACCACACCAGTGACTTTGAAGTCTAGGCCACATTTTAAGCCTGATAAGACCCCACCCTCACCTCCTCCCCTGGTGGTTGCCTGGAGATCTCATGGAATTTCAACTAATCTCCAGGCTACAGAGATCACTTCTGTGAAGAAAATAGCTCCTTTGGAGGGTGAACTGCATGGCACTATACCAGTGGTGGGATCCAAAAATTTTAGTAACAGGTTCCCATGGTGGTGGGACTCAAACTGTGGTGTAGCACCAATGGGGCTGGGTGGGGTACGATGGCAGGCGGGCTGGCTGGGCATTCTAGGGCCGAGGCATTCCCTGGGCAAAGCTGGGTAGCAATAGAATGCAGTCCGCCATGGGGTCCCATGGAAACGTAATGCACGTGAGGCGCGAGGCTGCCACGCACGCCGGTGCACCTCCTGCTAGACTGTGGAGGATTTGTGAAGCTAGACTGCTTCAAGTTCTGCACGCTACTGCTGAGAGGAGGGGCGTAACTAAGGCAAAAATCACGTGGCAAAATCACCAATTAGTAACCCCCCCTCTGAATTACACTCTAAAAGAAAGACAAGAAATTAAAATAGATGGACAAGAATGTCAATGAGGGACTTTCCAATTTCCAAACAACCTCTAAGGGAGAAATTTAAAATTGGATAAGAGTAAAGGATTTGAGACAAAAGTCAATCGGTCTTAATAAAAATCTTAAAAGAATCCCAGAAGGGGATAGAATTAAAAAAAATTGTAGGAGTATGAAACATGATCCTTCTAAATTAGAGCTTACAATTGACCTAACAAGGTAAAAACACTGCATGGTAAAGAATGGGCTTAATGACTTAAGAAGAGAAATAAATTTGGAAAATATGTGGAAAAAACATGGGAAAAGAAGAATAAAATTTTACAAAAACACAGTTAGGGATTTACAGGAAAACTATCGCCAAGATTTTTCATCGATGGTATTTATACCCCAGTAAGCTGTGCACAAAACTTATGAAAAGAAACTGTTTCAGAACAAATGTTGGAAATGCCAGACACATAAGCAAGGTACATTTATTCATCTCTGGTGGACATGTGAAGTTTCTACAAAGAGCACTTTGGGTGGATATTTATAAGATGATTAAAAAAATTATGGAAATAGAATTTATATTTACACCAGAAACATGTTTTCTTCTGGAATATTTTTTGAAATTAATTTGGATAAAAAAAAAAATCTGAAACTCTTTATTATTGTATATGATAGTGGCTGGCTTATAAGGATATGGACAAAAAACTGGAAGAAGGCATCGACAAATTTAAACTTTAGAGGACTGGTTACTACAACTTACAGAATATGCAGCATAATTTATAAATTATCAAATATACTTAAAAAATAAGACAACGGAAGAACTTTTTAGGAAATAATGGAAAACCTTTAATATTATTTCTACAGCATAAAGAAGAATATAACACCCTATTGATATATTTGCAATGCGAATACCAATTAAATAAGAAGTATAAGAAATATAACAGATAAGAATAAAGTTATGGATAATAGTTGATCAATAAAATCTAAGAAAAAAAAAAAGTCAACAAAATAGATGCTAAAGATGGAAGTTCTAAAATCTGATTTCCTAACTTTCTTTCTTTTTTCTTTCTTCCATATCCTTCTCAACTTTAGAAATCTCTTATTATAAGTTTTTTTTCTTCTTTCTTCTTGTAATTCTTTTCTATAGTTTGAAAAATTTTAAGCTTAGCATTTTACAGATTATTGAAACCGGTATGTTATGAATATAATATTGTGTAAAAATTTGTAATAAGGGTGTTTTACATAATAGATGCTTGTATTAATGTACTTGGAGATTTACTTTGAAACCACAATAAAAGTGCCATTAAAAAAAAAATTAGTAACCCCTCCTCGCAATAATAACAAATAATGAGTAACCTACTCTCGGGAACCTGTGAGAACCTGCTGGATCCCACCTCTGCACCATACCCTATCCTCCCCAGGTTTCGTCCCACACATTTCCAGGAATTTCTAAATGCAAAGTTGGCAACTCCATTTCAAACTGGAGCAGGATTTTGTATTTTTAACCCACGCCCCATCACTGCTTCTCTTATTCTAACAGCAGGGGGTTAAAAAAAAAAGTCAAGCCAATGAAACCTGGCTGGCAAAATATGTTGTGCCGATTATAATTCACTTAATGTAAACTTCAAAGTGAATTGGGGGGTCAGGATGGGGTCCCCGCTCAAGTGGATCTTCTGACGAATATCAATTGAAGTCAAGAAGTCAGACCGACTTTATAGAGGCCAGGAATTTGCACGTTCCCCAGAGTGTACCAACAAGTTGGACAGCTGTGAATAATTTCACGTCACGTAATAGTTTTACAAATGAACAGTTCAAAGTAAGAAATATGAAAGTTTGCTTCAAAGAGGCAGCCAGGAAAGTGCTTGTACTTTTGCCAGTGGAAGATGCGAGCGCTACATAAACGCCTCATTATTATTGTTACAAGACAATTAAAGAAGCCAGGGAGGTATTTAATGCGTTTTCATTTAATATAAAGGAAGGGAAAATAAAACAGAAGTCTAATATGTCATTCAGAAGTGTGAAACTTACAGCACACCAAGAACCGAGGATCTAATTATCTGTTGTAAGAAATGTGGGCCGGCTGCGGAAAAGATCAGCCTTGTGTTGGATTATACAAGCATAAGCATTTTATTGTCATTGTGCACGCACAACGAAATTTACAGCAGCATTCCTCGACGCACACAATTTCAGACTCATACCCCATCCGCACTTTCCCCTTCCTCCACCCATCCCTACACAGCCCCAAACACATCAGCACGAAGCCACGGAGTTCAGCATAGCCACAGCTCTAGAGTAGAAGCTGTCTCTAAGCCTCTTTGTCCTAGTTTTGATAGACCTGTATCGTCTGCTGGATGGTAACAGTTCAAAAAGAGAGTGTGCTGGATGAGACGGGTCTCTCAGAATATTTTGCTCTTTCTTTAGGCTTTGGGAATTATAGAGTTCTTCCAAGGAGGGGAGAGGGCAGCCGATAATCCTCTGTGCAGTAGTGATCACCCTTTGGAGCGTCTTCCTATCTTTCACTGTGCAACTGGAGAACCATACACAGATGCAGTAGGTTAAGACACTCTCTATAGCACAGCAGTAAAAGGACACCAGGAGTTTTCCATTCAGTTGTTGTTTCCTTAACAGTCTCAGATAGTACAGTCTTTGCTGGGCTTTCTTAACCACTGCGGCAGTCTGTCAAGTCCTCTTTAATCATAATGCCCAGAAATTTAAATCATAACGCCCAGAAATCATAATGCCCAGAATATCCTCCCTTAGAAAAGTGCCCAGTGCAAATCTTGGCCCATATATAATTAATAACACCTATCTGTGGGAGGGGTCGTAGCATATCTTAATCTCAACAGCTCTTGGAAGGTAAGCAGGGTTGGTCGTTGGGTGGAAGACCACCAAGGGAGACCCTGCAGGGGAAGGCAATGGCAAACTACCTTTAGAGCAAATCATGAAATGCATGGAACACATGAAGCTGGCTTCTACTGAAAGAGACCGTAGGCCCATCAAGGTCAATATTGTTTTCTCAGACTGCCAGTGGCTCGCTGGGGTCTTAGACAGAGGTCCTTCACAGCATTACCTGTTTGGTGCTTTCAAGTGGAGATGCTGGGGGTTGGACCTAGACCTTTCTTCCTGCTAAACAGATGCTCCATCACTGAGCTCTGGCACAGTTCTCACATCCCTTGAAAGCCACATGCTGGCATCAAGGTTTCCATCAACAACTTTCACATTAAGATGGTGGGGTACAGGTATCCCCAACTTTCCTTCCCTATCATTTGCCAGTTTTAAGCAGCAGAAGATAGTGCATGCACTGTTCTTTGGTTTGCTCAGTAACAGCATTGTTAAACAAATTGGTCCCTGTGCATGAACTATCTTCTGCTGCACCAACATTTCAGGGATTTTTGAGAGACTCTTCTGATAATGCCACTCAAGTTAGGTGAGGTTTGGTTCAGGGGGTCCAAAGTTATGGACTCCCAAAGCCCCAATGGAGCTAATAGGAGATGGGGGCTACCAAAACCTATTTGGCTGCTTTAGCCCAAAGCTAAATTAGCTCTACAAAATAGTCTGGTTTTTTTCAGGGTTTTTGTTTGTTTGTTTGTTTGTGGGGATTCGGGTTTAGTAAATCTACAATTCTAATTATTAAAGATGCATAACAGCCAATCAACTGATTTATTTTGTCATATTTAGTTTGAATCAGGGTAGAATCAAATACAATTTTGTTCAGGAACCCATGATGGCTTTCAGCCCCCTGCCCCCTCCAGTTGGCATGGCTCCAAGATAAGAACTGCCCCAAATCTTGACTCCAGCCTCTCAGGTGATTCTCACGAGAGTCAATGGCAAGGACTAAATGGCCCTAATAATTTATTTGCGGCCACCAAGAAATTCTAATTGCTGCCATCAAGAAATATAGGACACGAAATCCTTTGGAAGAAAGGCATTATACGGCCCGCGGGCCTGGGCATTATACGGCCCGCGGGCCACATCCGGCCCGCCGGATGACCCTGACTGGCCCCTCTGCCGTGCTGGGGAGCGAGGCGTCTTTGAAAGCCCCGCAGAAGCCGGTTGCCTTGGCTGCCGGCTTCTGCCTGGGGGGCAAGGCACCTTTGAAAGCCCTGCAGAAGCCGGTTGCCTTGGCTGCTGGCTTCTGTGGGGCTTTCAAAAGCACCTCGCCCCCCTGCCTTTTGGCCCGGCCCTCCACAATATTTTCTGTTTCTTATGCTGCCCCATGGAAAAAAATAATTGCCCACCCCTGATCTAGGACATAAAGTTGCCATATTTGAAAATGAACGGGGTGCAAAAATAAAAAGTTACAAAAAGCGAACTAAGATGGCTGCCAAATAAACGCATAACGTTAACAATAGGAAGCGAACTGACCTTTACCCAGAACAATGGAGCTTAGTAACATTCCTGACATGGAGATATTCATCTCTGCTCTACATCCTCCCCTGCTGAGCCCCATTGGATTATTTCATTTGTCTTCGTTATGCTGGCCATTTCTGTCGTGCCATTCGTATGAATCCTCTCAAAAACTTCTGAGGTGCCTTATCTTTGTTTGCTCAAAATTTTGTAAGCCCGACTTTCTTTCAGGTACTCGGGATCCAAGGCAGGGTAGTAAGAATAACAGCAGCACTTTATAACCTAATTTTTAAAATCAGCAGAAAAAACTTAATGTGCAGCTGAGTTCATTATCTTTTACTATATCCAGAACACAATTATCTTGAGAAAGTCTAACCCACGAGAAAGTATAACCCTATAGAACCATCCAGGGCTATATGGCGCCATAAATGCATGGGGGAGATTCCATCAAGATGAACGTTTCAGGAAATAAAATGAAACAAAATGCCATCCCACAGTGAGACAATCTAGTGTTGTGATCATCCAAAATTCTGCAATTAAAGGATGTCTGGGACTTAATGGTGAGTCAGCAAACATTTCAGAACATGTAGAAGAGAAAAAGAACAGTTGGTTTTAATACCCCCTTTTTCTATAACTTTAACAAGTCTAAAAGTGGCTTACAATCATATTCTTTCCCTTCCCCGCAACAGATACTTTGTGAGATAGGTGGGTCTGGGAGAGTTCCTAAGAACTGTGACTGGCCCAAGGTCACCCAGCAGGCTGATTCTCCAGATTAGCGTCCACCACTTTTAACCACTCTACCTGAGGCCCCTTCCACACAGGCTGGGGAGGCAGGGTCACATTGGGGTACTTGACTCCAGTGGAGCCCCAAGACCATTCACACATGCTTGTGTGAGCAGCCAAGCAGCTGCTGGGGACCACAGGCAATATATTGATCAAAGTTGCCCAACACTCCTTAAGTCACACTAGGCAACCTTGTCCTATAGCTAATTTCTCCAACCAAAGAGGGTCATTGCATCCCACCATTTTGGGTAACATCATGCCTGCTCTCTTTTAGGCAACATCATTTGGCCCTTTCCCCAGGGGATAACTGAGATCAATAACCTGTGTATACTAGGATAGTCCTGGGTGAAAACTCTCAAATGAGCTGGCAGTTATACAGTTGAAAAAAATGTTTATTAAAGAATTAAGTAATAAAAACTACATCTCAGACCATGTGCACACACACATGAAGCATAGAGAGCTAAGGAGAGAAAGTTGGATAGGGTTTCAGAGATGGGTGACAGTTACAAGTCTTAAAGGGATGTCCAAGGAAAGCAGCACTGAAGACAAAGGTCGTTTCCCCACTTACCTTCTGCTGTGCGCTACTCTCCCCAAGTAGCGCGGGATCCCGCGGCACTCCCCACTACAGGGGCGGCGACAATGCAGCCGCCCCGACGCTGCCGCTCTCGCGCCCCCTCAGTGCTCGTCATTCCTGCCGCTCCTCAAAACTGTGCCTTTTGATGACCCTGCGCAGAGCGTGGGCTCGTGGGGAAACCCGGGAGCACGCCAGAAATGACGCGCGCTGAGAGTAGTGCGCAGCTAAGGGTGGTCGAGGTAAGTGGGGAAACGACCCCAAACAGTCAGTGTTTCTAGGAGCAAAAGAAAGAGCCCACTTGGGGAGGGGGTGGGGTTTAAGCACACAGATCCAGAGCATACACACTATGAATGGCCAAGGACCACAATTGATATCCCAAAATGGGTGCTGAAGTGGTGTGAGGTACTCTGGCATAAAGTCAGAGGAGAAGAACTGATTGCTTTTCTGAGGTTCCAACAAAAATATTGAAGAAACCTGATCAGACATCAGGCCCGAAGAGAATGCCTGGAGTATTCTCTTGAATACTGATTGATTGCTGGGAAAACTGCAGATGTTTCCACCCATGACTAGTTTGCTCAAATTGCAGCATTTCCCAGAGAAGAAGTTTAAAGTGTGTGTGTGTTGTGTTGTGTTGTGTTGTGTTGTGGTGGGGAATAGGGATCCAGAAGTGGATGATTTCACTTGATTCCCCCCTTCTCATGGTAACTGTACTGAGGTTCATTTTCTTCACAATGGAAGGCTGCTTCAGGAAAGGGATGTACTCTAGCGAAGTCCTTTTACAGACTTTTCTGCACAATCAAATCTCCTCCTCCTCCTCCTCCTCCTCCTCCTCCTCAATGGAACTGTAATAAGTTTTTCAGTATCTTCAGATATAGTTATTCTACTTCTGTTGAAGTTAGCTTTCAGTAGCAAACGACCTTTTAAACAGGTAAAAATTATTTCCAGAGGAAATATGACACAAACTGAAGAGAGAGAGAGAGTGAGAGAGAGAGAGAGAGAGAGAGAGAGAGAGAGAAGGCCAAGACACAGATTCCCGAGTACACCAGAGCCTCTTTGTTGCGGTCACTAATGCCTTCACGTGGAGCAAACTGTGGTAAAAATGTGTGAGGTGAAGGAATAGGCTACACGTCTTCAGGTTGCCAATTGACTATGACATTTATTGACCACTCGCTCTCATGAGGCCTCCTCCTGATGTTCTCTCCTAGCTCTGTTCTTTACTGTCTGGAGGTGGAGGCTCCCAATCAGTCATTTTGGTTAGTAGCTATCGATAGGACCTATCAAATAATTGTTCTAGTTTCAGAACAGCACATCAAGGAACAATGTTCTAGACCACTCTTCTTTCTGTTTATTTCATATTCTTCATTTTTCATTTCATTTTCATTTCATTTCATTTTCTTTTGAAAATCCCAAATGTTTCCCCCATCTCTATCCCATAGGGGTACAGTCTATCTCTGTGGTGGCGAACCTTTGGCACTCCAGATGTTATGGACTACAATTCCCATCAGCTCCTGCCATGGGCTATCTCATTCCCATCACACTTTGCTGCTTGTGTCATCAAAGCCAGAGATTTCGCAAAGGAAGTCTACCTTCAGACGTGCTACTGGCATAAGTAGCATGAGCAGCAACGCTCAGCTTGTTAGCACACTAAACTGGCTCTTAAAACCATTAATTGCTATCTGGCAAACACAGAGAAGAAGGATTACTAGGCTCCAACTGAGCACATTTCCAAGAAGTGACTCGGCACTCATCATTTTGCAATAAGCTGAGAGAAGCGTCCGCAGACTCGTAAGGTAGTTCTCTTGTGGCAGCGAGGGAAATCTGGTGCACGAGCTACTTCAATGGGAGAGTACTCAAGAATCCATATGTAAACTGCTGCCAGTTCTTCAGTGAGAGAACTGGACATACGTGTCATAAATAAAACTGGTGACTCAAATTCTCGGAAAACAGTGCAAACCCAGTTGGATGGAGTTTAAATGCAAATCCCAAAGGTCAGCTAACAGTGATGCACATGCCTTTCAACTCAGTAAGCTCAAGGAAAAACAGTGGAGGAGGAGGAGCTTCATCAGTGAACCAAGGAGGGACCCCCAAAGGGAAACAAAGGACAATGCTGGTCAATGAGCTAGCATGCTGGTGTCTGAACTTGAAAGGTGGGTGGAGTCTGGCTCTGCTTCTGCTTCCTGCATGAGGAACTGTTCCTTCCTGTTTTGGCAAGAGCCCTCCCGGTTCAGTTGCATTCTGCTGAGGAAGCAGCAGTGTGCTATTCTTGGCTGTGGTTATCACTCTGCCCTCTCCATCTGTGCAGCAATTTAGTACTGGTTTGCCAAGGTTTCATTAATCCATGCATTAACTGCGTAAGTGCAGTTTATGACATTAATCTATAAAAGCACAGGTTGATTATGCACAATGTGTTTGCTGCGAAGCAGTGTGAGTATCTGTCGCAGCAAGATGTCTTATGCAGACATAGTTCTTCAGGCTCCACTTTCACTTTCCATTCTCTCTGCCACATTTGAGACCACTTCTAGCACAGTTTTAATTTTGCTTTGCCATCAAAATGGGCAGATGTGCCCCAGACATCTTCCCTTTACCCACAGCCAGCCTTCCCACAACCTCCCACTGCCATCCACACCTTCCCACCCTCACCCCCCTTTCATCCACACCTCACCCCCTTTCATGTTGCTAGCTCCTCCAAGTGTGAGAAAAGAGGCTCAGTCACATGGACTTAGCTAAAACACACTGACCTCTGCATTAGATATATTGAAATGACATAATAAGAACAGATAGTACTTGGAAATAACAAGCTTCTATATTCTGTGACAGTAGCAGCAGGAAGTGTGTGTGTGTGTGTGCGTGCGTGCGTGCGTGCGTGCGTGCGTGCGTGCGGGGTTTGATTATCGACTATACGCAATGACCACTTCTTTGGCAGCATGTGGTCTAGGGAATTGCTTTGCTCTTCATTAGAGTGGAACAGTAATAGGGATAAACGTGGAGTTCAAAGGCTAATCCTGCAATTTTGACTACCAGTGTCTTTAAGAATAAGTGCCTTTAAGACATGTTCCTTTAAGGGTGGAGTTAAGAGAACCAGCCCAGGAGACATCTCTGCAGAAAAACTGCACGAGGCAATGTCTCTTCACCTGTAAACAGAGAAACACGAGAAGAGCCCACTGCAAGTCCACTGTGCAAAGAGGAGTCCTGAGAGAAGTGCCCCTTGCATAACGGGGCACAGTCTGGTTGCCGTTTGTTCTTGCTTTTTATTTGTATTTCAGAGTATCAGCATCGGATCTGTTGGCTCTAGAATTCTCAGCAGGCACCAAGCATGAGAATGATTTATGCTGCTTTGGTTCCCCAGTGGAAAAGAGGTAGAGTGTAAATGAAGTAAACAAATAAGATGCAAAATGGGGAGTGAAAGATGTATAAGAGAACAGAGTTTGCCTCTGGTAAACAGAGACAATTGTACTGCTTGTGTTGGGTTTTCCAGGCTGTGTGGCCGTGGTCTGGTAGATCTTGTTCCTAAAGTTATGCCTAATGTTTTGCCTGTATCTGTGGCTGGCATCTTCTGGGGTGTAAGCCACAGATGCAGGCAAAATGTTAGGAACAAGATCTACCAGACCATGGCCACACAGCCCGGAAAACCCACCACAACCAGTTGAATCTGGCCGTGAAAGCCTTTGACAATACAGAGACAATTATAGACAATTGTTGGGAGGGCGAGATGTGAGCAGGGCTGCCATTTTCCTACGCAGCTGTGGGAAATTCTCTACCCTTGACCTCTGTTTCCCATTGCTGCTCTTGTGGCTGGCAGGAGAAAAAGAAGATTAAAGAAAGCCCCAGCTATAGTGTGATGTCACTTCAGGGTTTTCTCTGTAAGTGACATCACATCATTGTGAATGGCACCCATTATGTCCTTACCCCATTGACTCTGAGCTACAACCCTAGCTGTGGGAGGCCTTCATGCAGGGGTGAAAAGCAACCTGGAATAATCCAGTACAGAGTACTGATAAGAAAGTGGTCAAACTGGTACCTTCAGTTTCTGCTTTGTCCATCCAAAAGCATAAGAACATAAGAACTAGCCTGCTGGATCAGACCAGAGTCCATCTAGTCCAGCACTCTGCTACTCGCAGTGGCCCACCAGGTGCCTTTGGGAGCTCACGTGCAGGAAGTGAAAGCAATGGCCTTCTACTGCTGCTGCTCCTGAGCACCTGGTCTGCTAAGGCATTTGCAATCTGAGATCAAGGAGGATCAAGATTGGTAGCCATAGATCGACTTCTCCTCCATAAATCTGTCCAAGCCCTTTTAAAAGCTATCCAGGTTGGTGGCCATCACCACCTCCTGTGGCAGCATATTCCAAACACCAATCACACGTTGCGTGAAGAAGTGTTTCCTTTTATTGGTCCTAATTCTTCCCCCCAGCATTTTCAATGAATGCCCCCTGGTTCTAGTATTATGAGAAAGAGAGAAAAAAATTTCTCTCTGTCAACATTTTCTACCCCATGCATAATTTTATAGACTTCAATCATATCCCCCCTCAGCCGTCTCCTCTCCAAACTAAAGAGTCCAAACTAAAACAACAATGCTAGAGGGGAAAAGTGAGTTATTTTCATCCAACTTCATGACATATTTCTTGAAATTTACATTCTTAATCTTGATCACCCAAAGTTACGCCGAGTTTTTTCCCTCCTGTTCTTTCTCTTTGCAGTTAGTTTGCAAGTTGTGTTGCTTTGTTGGTATTAAAGAAATTGCACCTGGTTCCTTTTGGCCTACTTAGTTCTTTTGTTTTTAATGTTCAACACGGATTTGGGTTTTCTCTGCTTATTACTTACCATTCATTTTTAATGTCACACACCAAATTATCTTTTAAAGCTTCTTTTCACCTTTTGATTCCTTATATTTCGTGACACCTACAATTGTTTGATATCCTTTTTCCTGCCTAGAAACCTGTCACTATTGTGTATTTAGCTACCCTGAAGGGGCTTTCATCTTTTAGCATTTAAATTACCTACGCTCTCTCGTATTTCTCTGCATTGTTTCTTGCCTTGACGTTCTTATCAGATTCCTCTTCTGGTTTTTTTCTCTCCTTCTTTGCTCTTTGTTTTTAATTTCACATATCAGATTTCTCCTTATTACAACAGCCCTGCACCTTTCCGTTAGTGCAGTTAACCTCAGAAGAGGGACTTGATGATAATGGCCCTCGGTCTCTTGTTTAAAGCTTTGGGATGGGAATTGGTTCCTTGTTGACCAAGATCAGCAAATCACACAAGCCGTTTTCTCCCAGCAGACGAAGTGCCTGACCCGTGGGAGTCCTCCGTTGCCAGCATCATAGAGGACAATGAGACAGCCTGAGGAGTGGATTGATTTTCTTTTTGCATGCTGTGGTGAAGGGATGCATATCATTTCCATGCATTACGGGGCTACATAATTGCGATTCGGTTTTCCGAGCAACCCCATGCTTGTTTGAGGCCTCTTCTACCTATTATGATGTATGAGTTGTTCTGCTGAAATGATTTGGCGGGTGACTTGAAGCCACCGAAAGTCAAAAGTTACGGCCCAATTCTGCTCAGAATTTATTAATTGGAAGGCAACCCCCTCCCGTGTGCACCCTCGCTATCTAATCTTGTCATAATGTGTCTATTTTTGATGGCGTTGTGGGCACGCCGCTTACTCCAGGGGTGCCTAATCTTTTAAAGCCTGTGGGCCCATTTGGAATTCTGACCTGGCAGGGTGGGCGCAGCAATCCCAAATGGCTGCCACAAAATGTTTGCCGTAGCATAACTTCCATTACACCGTGCTATGGTGGCAGCTGCTAGAAAAGCAATGTTTAATAAAACCCGCACAGACCATCAAATGTCCAATAGTCAATCAAAAGCCTTGCTGGGCAAAAGTCCTACCTGGCCCGACCCAGTTCCTAAAAACACTTGTTGGGCAGCAGAAAATGTGTCTGTACGTGTCACAGTATCCTCAGTCACCATGCTGGGGGACTCTAGCTTACTCTGAATACAAATCCATGCAATTTCATTGCATTGTCAGGGGTTTTCAGAATGTCATGGAGCTACTCAGGAAAAGGAGCCATGTGGTAAATTCACAAAACTGCTTTGGTCATAGTGGCCCTTTTCAGCATGGGCCCTTTCCCCACTTACCTTAAGCCCCGCGCTACTCTCCTGAAGTAGTGCGGGGTCCCGGGGCACTCCCAACTACAGGGGCGGCGACAACGCAGCCGCCCCGACGCTGCCGCTCTCGCGCCCCCCTCAGCGCGTGGCATCCCTGGCGCTCCTCAAAACGGCGCCTTTTGATGACCCCGTGCGGGGTCGTGGGGACGCCCGGGCGTGCGCCAGAGATGCTGCGCGCTGAGAGTAGCGCGCAGCAAAGGGCAGCAAAGGTAAGTGGGGAAACGCCCATGGTTGCCATATTGCCCGAAATGGGCAATATATGGATTTCCCACTTCAGTATCCCCAAACCAGAACCCTAAAAAACCCTATTGGGTGCTCAGAAATTTTATTTGTATATTAAAAAGGCACATTTTGCACTGCCCAGACTGTTTCTGGGATATTGTGTCTGGTTCTGGGCATCATGTTTTAAGAAGGATGTTGGCAAATTGAAGTGCATTGTGAGGAAGATAGCCAAGATAGTGAGGCGTCTAAAATGAACCCAATGAGAAAATGTTGAAAGAGCTGGGCCTATGGGCATATTTAGCATGGACAAAACAATAGTATACTTAGCTTATACTACGAAAAAAATGATAGTTGAGGGGTAACTGAGGGGAAAAGAGAGAAACAGCGTACCAAAAAGAGAGATACTCCCCCACAGATGTATCCTTCTGCATTAATCCTTCTAACAGTTCTGTGCAGCGTATATTTATTCAGAAACAAGGCGTGCTGATCTCAGTGGGACTTATAAGTGCAGCCTACATAGACCTACCATGAATAAGTTCAAATCCCACACTATGTCAAACTTTGATTTATTTCCTCCAGCTGGAACTCGGCAGCGAAAAGGCTGCATTCATACAGCACAGCGGTTTTTTAAAATTCCGAGAAAATCCCTTTGCATCCGTCTTAGAATCCTTCCAACGCGGCTAATGATTGTGCAGTGTACTCGGGGGATTTTGTACAAGGTATCTGCCAGACCTTTGGGGCCTCGTTGCGGCTGTGCAAAAATGGTGTGTTCTAGAGTGTGCCTAATGCAAACCTGAGGCTGCATACTGTAAGGAAAGCTTTGTGGGAAGATGTCTTATGGGCAGCTTATGAACTAATTTCTGTCTAGAGTTCCTCGAACAGTGACAAATCTATGAGAAATTCAAGGGTTCTTAGTATTGCTCGTAAGGTGTCGTTTAATGAGCCCTCTTGCCCAGTTGTTCTGGAGTTTGGGGCTGGGTTGTCACCAGTATGCTGATGATATCCAGCTGTATCTGTGGATGAGCATCCGGCCAGATGCTGCCCCAGATATATTGGCCAGTTGCTTAGAGGCCAGGGTGAGATGGATGAAGCAGTCAGTTGAAATTAAATCCATCCAAATTGGAGGCCCTATGGCTGGGCCTGAAGGATTAAGGTTTGGGTTGCCAGTTCCTGGCTCTTGACGGTGTGCGATCGACACCGATGACAATCGTGTGCGATTCTTGATCTAGCATCCTCCCTTCTCGTCCCCATCCAACCACAGTGATCCATACAATGGTAACCTCCAAATTAGATTTCTGTAACTCGCTCTATGCAGAGCTCATCTTGAGACTGCTCCGGAAACTTCTGTTGGTCCAAAATACAGCAGCACAGGTCCTTAAGGGCACGTGGTGGACAGCACACATTCAGCCGTGTTCTGTCAGCTGCATTGACTCCATGTGGAGTGTGACCTCTCCCAGAGTTGCCAATCTTTCCCTGGAGAGGGCTATCTTATTTCCAGGGTTCGCTGCCACCACCTGGTCAGTTTTTTGGATTGTCCACTGGGAAGGACCAGGACTTCCCAGTTTCCTCTCCCACTAGCGTGTCCAAAACAGGAGGAGCACGCGCGGTACAGAGAACGGCCCACTCCTGGTAAAGATTTAACAAAGTCAATTCTTTAATAACAGAAGAATAATTTAGAGAGCTTTTCTGCCACAGCACCCCAAAGACAACAAGGAACACAAACTAAAGAAAAGCAAACCGCAAAGCCCCTTCTGCCCCCCTGTCGCTGCCACATACCCTGCCTACTAGTTGTTGCCCAGCAGGGTAGGTCCTCGGCTTAAGTAGGTATTGCTTATAAGGAAGCTCCCATCACTGGGCCTAGCACACGGCCTGCAGGGAAATGGCAGCTACCTTCTCTCCCAGGCAGAGCCTTCCTCTTCCCAGAGCCCAGCAAGACAAGAAGAACCCACCCACAGGGTTCTGGCTGGTTTTATCTCTCTTTTCTTCCCTCCCTTTTTTTGGCTCCCCCTGATGTTGTTACCAGGTTCACTGCAACTTCTGCCCACCCGCTCTATGGTGCCTGGTTGGGGACAAAAAGAAGGGCGGTGGGGGGGGGGAACATTTCTCCACATGGAGAACCAAAGCAGATTCAAAGCTTTGGTATTAACCTTTAACACGCCAAGTGATCTGGGACCATTGTACCTGCAAGGCCACCTCTCTTGACACATCTCCCAGAGAGCAATGCACTCAGCAAATGACAACCTACTGGTGGTCCCTCACCTGAAAACTGTCTGGTTGTTCTGGACCAGAGTCAAAGCCTTTTTGGTGGAACGCTCTGTCTAAAGAGACCAGCACCCTGCAGGATTTATCTTAGTTCTGCAGGGCCTGTGAGACAAAGATGTTCTGCCAGGCCTTTGGTTAGGACAGCAACTGTGTTCCTCTTGGCCTGCCTTCCTTCTCCTCTACCACCTTTCACCCCACTTTTTTTCTTTTTTCTTCTTTTCTTTTTTCCCTTTCTATTTTATAGGTTCTTAGCTAGCTAACCCCCTCACTGGGTTATTTGTAAGGGAAGGCATTGCAGAGGTTTGATTCCCCCTCTTCCTTTCCTCCTCTTCTTCTATTGTATTAATAATTGTTTTGCTTTTTAATTTTGTCCTTTTTTTGTTTCTGTTTCTAAACGATTCCCCTGTAAAAGGTTCTATTTTACCCAAAGGGTATTTTATCTTGCCCAAATACGTTTATTTGTATTGGCTCAAAACCACGCTAAAATCAATCAATCAGATTCGTATCGTACATTCTCAATAGTGCTCGCGTGCTTCCAGTTCCGGCTGAGCACCTATTCCACTGGTGTAATGTGCGGTTTTATGACAGCGCGTGGGTGTAGACAGCTGATGACATCACAATCTGGGAGTTGACTCAGGAACGTCGGGATAAGATTATGTCTATGTGGGGTCTACATGCATCTCAGTTTGTTTCCGTTTCAGTGGCTGGCGTCTGATCCCAGGAAGCCAGAAGCACTCAGAAGAGATAACCGACAAGCCACCCTTGTGGAGAGCTGGCCAAAGCACTCCCTGTACATCACCTGAAAAATCTTCGCAACAACCACCTTGTAAGGTAGACCAATTGCATCCAGATGCGCAGAGTTCTCACCTGGTGAAGAACCACAGGACGCGTCTTGGAATCGAATTGGGCCGCAGCCCATTTTATTGAGGCAGAAGCTGGACAAGCAAGAGGAGCGCATCCGTTTAGCAGCCGGTCAGCATCCCTGGCTGACCCCGGCACCATCCTAATCCATATTGGGGAACCAATAAGGTACTGGGCCACCTGGGCGCCCGCCCACTGTGGCCCCCTTTCTGCTTGATTGCAGAGGCCTCCATGGCATGCACCATGAGCCCGCCCCACCCCAAGCCTCTAATGGAGGCTCCCAACTGTGAGGAGGTCCGGCGCACAAGCTTGGCCTCCCCATAAAGATGTGCTCTTCTGCCCAAACCGCCAAGGCTGTGATGAGTTGAGCAGCAACAACCTTGCCCAAAAGGGAGGGAGGGTGAGTCAGTTTGCTCTAAACGTCGAAAAAGGCCGGAGCAACCGCGTGCTGCCTGATATACAGGAAACATGCTCCACCCATTCCCCTTGTGCATCACACGCGATCAGGCTGGGTGTGGCTCAGCTGCCCGGCCGGCCCAGGGCACGCATACTCACTTTTCTGGAGCCCACCTGTCACAATTACAGCATTGTTGATTCTAGTGCCGTTATTAATATCATTTTCCTACTGTACCCTGAAGATGACAACCATAGCTGATGCAGAGATTGAACAGCTCCTGTGCATTCAGAAAAAAAAGACAGTTGTTAGGAACAGGATGAAAAGAAATATTTGCTAATAAATAGTTATGTTCCAAAAAGTGGTAATAAATAATGCAAATGGCATCAAGCAAAGTGAAATATTGAAGTATGCTGGCAAGAATTAATTATCTAGGCCGTGTTACGGTGTCTTAAGTGTTATTAAAGCATGGTGAGGCTGTATCTATTGAAATAATCATTAAGTCTGAGAATTTAAGAGTCCGTTTATAGTAACAGGTCAAGATGCTAAGATGTGGTAAGATCAGAGAAAGCCTTCCATAAATCCTTGAGGAAAATTATAGAGTTGTGGGAAGGAAAATTAGGTAAGCACGAGGTCAAATCCAATTAACCTATACTAATATTGCCACAGTAGATAAGGAAAATTAAGTGGACATCAGAGGCCAAATTATACTCTGGTGTAGCTCCAGTGATATTGCTGTAGGGCTAGAAAGGAAGAAATCTTTCTGATTAGTCTTCATGTAGCAGTTGTATGACCCATTGCGCCACACAGAGGTATAACCTGTTTGGCTAAACCAACCTCCTGAAATCGACAGAAATGGCTCCTGACTGATCATAGGTTATGGCTATGGATTCCAAACTTGAGCTGGAGTCTTGAGATCCCTCCCAATAACAACTAATCTCCAGACTAACAGGATCAGTTCCCCTGTAGAAAATGGCTACTTTGGCATTGTTCCCCATTGTGATCCCTCCCCTCTTCAAACCCTGCCATCCCCGGGTTCTATTTCCAGGAAATTTCAAAACCAAGGTTGGAAACCCTACTGGTAGGGTTCAACTTGCTGACTCCCCAGTGGTAGAAGAAGAATAAGAATAAGAATAAGAATAAGAATAAGAATAATAATAATAAGAAGAAGAAGAAGAAGAAGAAGAGGAGGAGGAGGAGGAGGAGTTTGGATTTATATCCCCCCTTTCTCTCCTGTAGGAGACTCAAAGGGGCTTACAATCTCCTTGCCCTTCCCCCCTCACAACAAACACCCTGTGGGGTAGGTGGGGCTGAGAGAGCTCCAAGAAGCTGTGACTAGCCCAAGGTCACTCAGCTGGCGTGTGGGGAGTGTACAGGCTGGGGGTGTGTACAGGCTAATCTGAATTCCTCAGATAAGCCTCCCAGCGGCAGAGCTGGGAATCAAACCCAGTTCCTCCAGATCAGAGTGCACCTGCTCTTAGCCACTGCTCTTAGCCACTACGCCACTGCTGCTCCCTACAGACATGCTAGCATAAAAATACTAGAACCCCACATTATTTTATTTTATTTTATTTATTTATTTAGATTTGTAGACCACCCTATCCCCAAGGGGCTCTGGGCGGTGCACAACAACAACAACAACATATATACAGTTTATAAATAAACAATGATTACATTTACTAAAATCCATTAAAACCATTAA
Organism: Sphaerodactylus townsendi; assembly: GCF_021028975.2. Classification (NCBI taxonomy): domain Eukaryota; kingdom Metazoa; phylum Chordata; class Lepidosauria; order Squamata; family Sphaerodactylidae; genus Sphaerodactylus; species Sphaerodactylus townsendi. The sequence continues at coordinate 13,982,479 of NC_059434.1, forward strand.
AAACAGTGGTCAATACAGTAATGACAGGCGTCCCATAACCCCATTTATTAAAAAGCCTCCCCAAAAGGAGGGAACAGCTGGACTCCTCCCTAGGAGGGTAACATAGATGTAAACAAATAGAATGGTAAAGGTAAATGAGTAAGGGGGGCGCCCTACTCAGCGACTGGACACGCCAAAGGCCCGGCGGAACAACTCAGTCTTACAGGCCCTGCGGAATTCACCAAGGTCCCGCAGGGCCTGGACAGCTGGAGGAAGAGTGTTCCACCAGGCCAGGGCCAGGGCAATAAAGGCCCTGGCCCGCGTGGAGGCCAGCCGCATCATTGAGGGGCCAGGAACCACCAGCAAATTGGCCTCTGCTGAACGCAGAGGCCGAGTAGGGGCATATGGGGTAATGCGGTCTCATTAGCTTCATGTGAGGTTCTTTCCAAGAAGCCATAACTAGATCTGTCACCTTTCCATTTACAACAATTTCAGGATTTAGGACTGAGCATATGCAGAGATTTTCCACTGGAGAGAACTATTATTTTTTAAAAGAGCTGAAGGCTTCTGTGCAGGGTTATCAGCCTCTCACTCCCCTGCCCCTGGCCATTAATGTGGAGTGGGGGGAGAGTTTCCAAGTTGCTATGCAGAAAAGACCTAAGTGGACTAATAAAAGGAAACACTTCTTCACACAACGTGTGATTGGTGTTTGGAATATGCTGCCACAGGAGGTGGTGATGGCCACTAACCTGGATAGCTTTAAAAAGGGCTTGGACAAATTGATGGAGGAGAAGTCGATTTATGGCTACCAATCTTGATCCTCTTTGATCTGAGGTTGCAAATGCCTTAGCAGACCAGGTGCTCGGGAGCAACAGCAGTAGAAGGCCATTGCTTTCACCTCCTGCATGTGAGCTCCCAAAGGCACCTGGTGGGCCACTGCGAGTAGCAGAGAGCTGGACTAGATGGACTCTGGTCTGATCCAGCTGGCTTGTTCTTATGTTCTTATGGACTAGGGCCCCTTCCGCACATGCAGAATAATGCACTTTCAATCCACTTTGCAGCTCTGCAAAATAGCAAAATCCTCTTGCACACAATTGTGACAGTGAATTAAAAGTGCATTATTCTGCATGTTTGGAAGGGGCCTAGGTGTACTTCCAGTAGTTGCACAGGGGATGTAAGGTGTCAGTGGCTATGTGTGTGTATGTTGGGGGGGGGGGGGGGGTCAGAAAAAAAGAACTTGCTAGAATCCCTCCTCTGCCCTCTTTTACCCAGCTATTAAAAGTACCACACTCTTACATTCCTACTCAGGACCTTGGGCTAGTCACAGTTCTTGAGAATTCTCTCAGTCCCACCTACCTCACAAGGTGTCTGTTGCTGTGAGGGGAAAGGAAAGGAGTGCTGTGTTCAGTTCTGGTCGCCACATCTCAAAAAGGATATTGAAGAGATAGAAAAAGTGCAGAGAAGGGCAACAAGGATGATTGAGGAACTGGAGCACCTTCCTTATGAGGAGAGGCTGCAGCGTATGGGACTCTTTAGTATGGAGAGGAGACGGCTGAGGGGGGATATGTTCGAAGTCTATAAAATTATGCATGGGGTAGAAAATGTTGACAAATTATTCTCTCTTTCTCACAATACTAGAACCAGGGGGCATCCATTGAAAATGCTGGGGGGAAGAATGAGGACTAATAAAAGGAAACACTTCTTCACGCAACGTGTGATTGGTGTTTGGAATATGCTGCCACAGGAGGTGGTGATGGCCACTAACCTGGATAGCTTTAAAAAGGGGCTTGGACAGATTTATGGAGGAGAAGTCGATCTATGGCTACCAATCTTGATCCTCCTTGATCTCAGATTGCAAATGCCTTAGCAGACCAGGTGCTCAGGAGCAGCAGCAGTAGAAGGCCATTGCTTTCACCTCCTGCATGTGAGCTCCCAAAGGCACCTGGTGGGCCACTGCGAGTAGCAGAGAGCTGGACTAGATGGACTCTGGTCTGATCCAGCTGGCTTGTTCTTATGTTCTTATGGACTAGGGCCCCTTCCGCACATGCAGAATAATGCACTTTCAATCCCCTTTGCAGCTCTTCAAAATAGCAAAATCCTCTTGCACACAATTGTGACAGTGAATTAAAAGTGCATTATTCTGCATGTTTGGAAGGGGCCTAGGTGTACTTCCAGTAGTTGCACAGGGGATGTAAGGTGTCAGTGGCTATGTGTGTGTATGTTGGGGGGGGGGTGTCAGAAAAAAAGAACTTGCTAGAATCCCTCCTCTGCCCTCTTTTACCCAGCTATTAAAAGTACCACACTCTTACATTCCTACTCAGGACCTTGGGCTAGTCACAGTTCTTGAGAATTCTCTCAGTCCCACCTACCTCACAAGGTGTCTGTTGCTGTGAGGGGAAAGGAAAGGAGTGCTGTGTTCAGTTCTGGTCGCCACATCTCAAAAAGGATATTGAAGAGATAGAAAAAGTGCAGAGAAGGGCAACAAGGATGATTGAGGAACTGGAGCACCTTCCTTATGAGGAGAGGCTGCAGCGTATGGGACTCTTTAGTATGGAGAGGAGACGGCTGAGGGGGGATATGTTCGAAGTCTATAAAATTATGCATGGGGTAGAAAATGTTGACAAATTATTCTCTCTTTCTCACAATACTAGAACCAGGGGGCATCCATTGAAAATGCTGGGGGGAAGAATGAGGACTAATAAAAGGAAACACTTCTTCACGCAACGTGTGATTGGTGTTTGGAATATGCTGCCCCAGGAGGTGGTGATGGCCACTAACCTGGATAGCTTTAAAAGGGGCTTGGACAGATTTATGGAGGAGAAGTCGATTTATGGCTACCAATCTTGATCCTCTTTGATCTCAGATTGCAAATGCCTTAACAGACCAGGTGCTCGGGAGCAAGAGCCGCAGAAGGTCACTGCTTTCACCTCCTGCATGTGAGCTCCCAAAGGCACCTGGTGGGCCACTGCGAGTAGCAGATTGCTGGACTAGATGGACTCTGGTCTGATCCAGCTGGCTTGTTCTTATGTTCTTATGTTCTTATGTAAGCACCTTTGAGAAAGAGGCGACAGAAATCCAAACTGTTCTCCTTCTTCTACATGACAGTCTGCCCACCTTCTAGACCTCAAAAAACAGTTCCAAGAATGAAAATAGTAATCGGTCCACCCATATGTGATTCCCAGCTGGCTAGTTAAGGGTCATGGCTTTATTGCTTAAGTGTGTGTTAGGCTGGAAAAGCATTCATATTAACAGTGCAAGTTGCTTTTCTGCAGTTCTTCTGTCAGTGAACCCTCCAATTAGCTGACAAGATAAAACGCTGGTTAGGCAGCTAAAAAATCTAGCTGGATGCCAACCTTAGCCACGGTGCACATTGTGAAGAATTGATCAGGCACCTACTACTACCCCACATAGTGCTGGACGAATGTGCCTGATTTCCTCTCTTGCCACAGTCTGCTGGGGCCCTTGAAATGATACTTCTGGGGGTTGGTGGAGCCCTAGGGACAGAGGTAGGATCCAGCAGGTTCTCACAGGTTCCCGAGAGTAGGTTACTAATTATCTGTGTGTGCCGAGAGGGCGTTACTAATTGGTGATTTTGCCACGTGATTTTTGCATTAGTTATGCCCCTCCTCTCAGCAGTAGCGCGTAGAACTTGAAGCAGTCTAGCAGGAGGTGTACCGGCGTGCGTGGCAGCCTGCGCCTGCGTGCATTCGTTTCCTGCCCAAGGACCGCCCTTGCCACAGCCCCGCCCAGGAATGCCCCACCCCCTGAATGCCCGGCCACGCCCTGTCGTGCCGCACCCAGCCCCATTGGCGCTACGCCACTGTTTGAATCCCACCACAATGGGAACCTGTTACTAAAATTTTTGGATCCCACCACTGCCTAGGGGCAAAGCAGGGGGCAAAGTGGTATCTGCAGTGAAAGGGGGAATGGACAAAAATCATTCAGGAAAGAAGTTAGGGTTTGAACTACTGGGTTGGATCATACCAGTTTTTTTGCTGGTGAATGAGGAAGAAAGGGTTATTGAGGAGTTTTCCCAGGCATTGTGGGACCCATCTGGGTAAAAGCCGTACAGGTGAGCTGAATTATATGTTGCAGCCAGGAATAAGTGGATATATTGGTAGGGTGGGTTCAGAGGTGGGATCCAGCAGGTTCTCACAGGTTCCCGAGAGTAGGTTACTAATTATTTGTGTGTGCCGAGAGGGGGTTACTAATTGGTGATTTTGCCACGTGATTTTTGCCTCAGTTACACCCCTCCTCTCAGCAACAGCATGCAGAACTTGAAGCAGTCTAGCAGGAGGTGCACCGGTGTGCGTGGTAGCCTGTGCCTGCGTGCATTCCTTTCCCGCCCAAGGACCGGCGCAGAGGCTGCGTCCTTGCCACAGCCCCGCCCAGGGATGCCCCACCTCCAGAATGCCCACCACGCCCCCGTCGTGCCCCGCCCAGCCCCATTGGCGCTACGCCACAGTTTGAATCCCACCACCATGGGAACCTGTTATTAAAATTTTTGGATCCCACCACTGGGTGAGTTTGACCTGATATACTTGACCAATTTATTTCTCTGTCGAGGAGAGAAAACATCTTCTAACGTAAACATAAGACAATAAAGTATGATTGATTAAGGACCAAGACATCAATGCCCATTCACATCTTTATATTAGTTATAAGTAATGTTGTTCTTTGTTTCCTCATGGCCGCCACACACGTTGTCTCTTTGGGGATGACATTGGGCAAAATATAGGCCTGAGTGGAATGCCATCGGGGTAGTTAATCTTTGAATAAATTAGGCTATATTCCGATCACAGTCTTTGTCAACACAGGCCCACAATAATTTCATCATTTGCAGAGTAAAATAACAAAAATAGATATGACCCAGATGAAAGGAGGAAGATTAACTTACATCAGAGAACGATAATGATCATAGCAAAGGCTACCTCTACTTTGTGCATCTTTTCAGCTGTTTTGAGCACAACTAGAAGTTCTCTCTTCAGCCAAAAGGTTAGAAACTAGTTTTAATATCCCTCTCCAAATGAAGGTTTAAAAAACTGCAGCAGTGGCATAGGAGGTTAAGAGCTTGTGTATCTAATCTGGAGAAACCGGGTTTGATTCCCAGCTCTGCCGCCTGAGCTGTGGAGGCTTATCTGGGGAATTCAGATTAGCCTGTACACTCCCACATACACCAGCTGGGTGATCTTGGGCTAGTCACAGCTTCTTGAGCCTTCAGCCCCACCCCACCTCTACAGGGTGTTTGTCACCAACTGGGTGATCTTAGATACAGTCTGACTTCTTGGAGCTCTCATTACCACCTCACAGGGTGTTTGTTGTGAGGGGGGAAGGGCAAGGAGATTGTAAGCCCCTTCGAGTCTCCTACAGGAGAGAAAGGGGGGATGTAAATCTAAACACTTCTTCAATATTAAATAATTGAATAAATACATCTATGTAATAATTGAATAAACGTTAGTAGATATCCATGAAACAGAAGCGTTAGCAGCTATACTGGTCAAGAAATAAAATCTAAAACCAAGAACAGGATTGCAAATGACTGAGGCGACACCAGCTAGGGGCATTCAAGGCAAGTGAGAAGCAAAGGTAGTTTGCCATTGCTTTCCTCTGCAGAGTCTTCCTTCAGTCGTGTAGCCCCAACATCATGGGGCCGGGGGGCACCCAGCAGGCTACTGCCGGTTGGAGTTCACACGGGGGGGGTAAGGAGATTATTGTAAGCCCCTTTGAGTCTCCTACAGGAGAGAAAGGGGGGATGTAAATTTAAACACTTCTTCTTCAATATTTAATAATTGAATAAATAAATCTATTTAATAATTGAATAAACGTTAGTAGATATCCATGAAGCAAGAGGCGTTGGCAGCTATGCTGGTCAAAAATAAAATCCCAAAACCAAGGGCAAGTTGCAAATGACTGAGGCGACACCAGCTAGGGGCATTCAAGGCAAGTGAGAAGCAAAGGTAGTTTGCCATTGCTTTCCTTTGCAGAATCTTCCTTCAGTCGTGTAGCTATCATGGGACGGGGGGCACCGCGCCTTGGGCATGCACGGTTGGGTTCACATGGGGGGGGGCAGAAAATCACCCAACACCCTCCCCCTTCCCCCTCGCCCTGCAGTGCTGTCTTCAAGGATAGCAGGGGCTGCTCAGCTTGACTTGCTCCAGGGCTCTTTTTATTTTCCATTCTGATCCAGGCTAAATCTTCATATGAAGTTGCCAGACAGTAGTAGTAGTAGTAGTAGTAGTAGTAGTAGTAGTAGTAGTAGTAGTAGTAGTAGTAGTAGTAGTAGTAGAAGAAGAAGAAGAAGAAGAAGAAAAAGAAAAAGAAAAAGAAGAAGAAGAAGCAGAAGAAGAAGAAGAAGAGGAGGAGGAGGAGGAGGAGGAGGAGTTTGGATTTATATCCCCCCTTTCTCTCCTGCAGGAGACTCAAAGGGGCTTACAATCTCCTTGCCCTTCCCCCCTCACAACAAACACCCTGTGAGGTAGGTGGGGCTGAGAGAGCTCTGAGAAGCTGCGACTAGCCCAAGGTCACCCAGCTGGCGTGAGTGAATTCCCCAGATAAGCCTCCACAGCTCAGGTGGCAGAGCGGGGAATCGAACCCGGTTCCTCCAGATTAGATACACGAGCTCTTAACCTCCTGCGCCACAGTAGCCCTTCAGATTGTGGATGGGGAATGAATGTCTGGAAGCTCTACAACACTCTGGACAGCAAAAACTCGCTTGGCATTCTAAGTTTGAATGCAAAGGGTATTCTTTTTTATGAATTGAGTGAAGCAAACGTTGCTCTGTATTGTATTGTGAATGTATCACAGGGAGCTGATGATCACCTGCTTATCATTCACGGGCACACAAAAAATTAAATATTTAAATATGCAGGTCTTTGTCAAGGTATCTAAAAGCAAACCCGTACAACTGTGAAATTGTTCTGAATTCTTAGGAGGAGGAGAAGCTCTTTAGCATAATAAAAGCAGGTAGAAATTTAGAATGAAATGGAAAAAAATCCATTGGCGGATGAAAACATCGTCCCTTTTATGTTCCCTTCCCCTTTTTTGTGTTCCCAGTTTTCTTCTGCTCGTAGATTCGTTACGATAAATATTTATTGTTTTAATATGTTTTGTCTTTTTAATTGTAAGCATGTTATTCACTAATCTATGTTGGTCTATGACTGTAATAAAACTTGATTGACTGATCCTCCCAATGGATGCAACGGAAGTCATAGAATTGGCCAAACTTAGAGGGAAACTGGGGATAACAATACGTTAAGATGTGGAACTAATCAAGGGTATTGATCAGATGACAATGGGCCTTTCCCCACTTCCCTTAAGCCCCGCGCTACTCGAGGAGAGTAGTGCGGGGTCCCTTGGCACTCCCCACTGAGAGGGGCGGCGACAGCGCAGCCGCCCCGAAGCTGCTGCTGTCACACCCCTCAGCGCGAAGCATTCCAGGCGCTCTTCTCAACAGCGCCTTTTGATGGTTTCTCGCCAGAGCTGGCGGGGTCATCGGGACGGGTCAAGGTGCGTAGTTCCTGGGGATGCACTTGCGCCCTTTAGCTATGAGAGCAGGGAAAGCAGCTGCATAGAGGGGAAGGACGAAAGTGGGGAAAGGCCCAATATTGTTCTTTTCTCATGGATTTTTTGCGAGTGAATCTTGTCAACAGCCTTCAAAAGATTGTGCTTGGTATCTCTGCAGAAACTGCTGGAAAGATTAGAGGAACCACTAACATTCTTCACATAGGCAGTGCTTTCTAGGGTATTTGGCAGTGAGAATGGGAGGCTTATTGGGATGATGTGCAAATATGGCTTAACAATCCAGCTTCAGCTAGAAGTGGATGGTACAATATATCCAGGGCTACTCGTGGAAAACAGTAGCTATGTGTCTGATACCCCTTTCCCCTGTGCAAAACATATGGGGATGCAAGAGTTAAACCCCTTTTCCCTTTCCTGTGGCCAAATGACAGTTTGAGAAAATACTTTATCAAAGGAGAATTAGGTCAAATGAGGTGTTTTTTTTTTTTAATCTTCGTGTCAAATTGGTGAGGCTGCATTTCAGCCTTACATACCATTTGGAGTATTACCCAGTAAAAAAGATTTTGCTGAATTGAAAAGAGTCCAGAGAGGGATAAGAACAAGGAAATAATGTCATTTGAAGAAAAAAAAATTGAGGGACCAATTTGCCAGGCCTAGGAAAAAGGACACTGCCAGTCGAAAGCTTCTTATAAACACCTGCAAGGGATTAGCAAGCAAGAGATTCGGAGGCAGAGGGCCAGGGGGAAGAATATTTCGGGAGTCAATTTCCACACAATTATAAAGAGGGCCTAAAATTAAGATGGAGAAAAGGAGACTCAGGCTTCCGATCCCCCGTTGCAGAGATTTAGATGCAAGTCTCAAAACACTCGTGTTTGGTTTTGCCGACTTTTCACCAGTTTTCCTTGGGTGCCTTCAATAATAACCGACAAAAAAAATCAAATTAATCCTTCCTGGCATTGAGGATAATGCCCCTCCTCAATTTCTAAGCATCACCCCACTGTTTAGAGCAAGAGGCTTGTCACAATTGCTAACCTGACTTTAGAAGGGCTAATGTTTGTGTGAGAAAATAACGGGATGATGATGGATAGAGAGGAGAGATGTATGTATGTATGTATGTATGTATGTATGTATGTACCATGTTTCCCCGAATATAAGACAGTGTCTTATATTAATTTTTGCTCCCAAAGATGCACTGTGTCTTATTTTCAGGGGATGTCTTATTTTTCTGTGTTCTGTTTGTCGGGCATGCTTCCAAACAAAAACTTTGCTATGTCTTACTTTCGGGGGATGCCTTATATTTCGCACTTCAGCAAAACCTCTACTACGTCTTATTTTCCGGGGATGTCTTATATTCGGGGAAACAGGGTATGTATGTATGTCAGGGCAGAGTCAAACTAGTCTAAATTAACTGAACTTGATATGCTTACATTCAAGTAACTCTGCATGTATAAAACAGAAGTCTAGGGGTGCCATGAAGTAGATGAGGACCACTTTTGATTGTTATTTATTTATTTACTTCATTTATAATCGAATGTTTTCCTCAGAAGGGATTAAAGAGATTTACTTTGCTCCTCCCTCCTTGATTTTATTCTCATAACAACCCATGTGATATAATGGATCATTTCGTGGATCTTAGTCATGCTACCTGGAGGTGACAGTAGAATTGCCAGACCCCCGCTGGTAGTGGAGGATTCACCACTTTGGTGAACTGCCCCCCCCCAATTGAGGAGGATGGAATATAAGGAGGGGGGAGACTTCAATGAGGTTTAATGTCATAGAAGTCACCTTCCCAAGTGGCCACTTTCTCCATGGAAACTGATCTCTGTTGACCTGGAGATCACTCGTAATAGTGAGAGGTCTCCAGCTACCACCTGGAAATTGGCAACCCTATTAATGCTCAGCCAGTTGAAAAAAGGAACACTGGAGAGTCTGATACATGTTCATGACACTCTTGGGACTGGTTTGGAGACCATCACAAGTGGAGACCATCAAATCACATGGAAAGAGATTTATATGACCCTTCATCAACTATGATAGTGGCAAGTCTTTTGTTGCTACAATATAAATGAGACTGGGCGGAACTCAAATTTCCACGGCCGCTCTTTCCAAAATGAGAGTGCCATCATTGCACCAGTGTTAATTATAACTCTTGATTCTCTTCTTTCAAAAGAAAGAAGAAACATTTTGTATTGCCGGGGTTCAACTGCGCTCTGCCTCCAATTATTTCAGGACTGTCATCTATATTCATATATACTGTAGAGCAATGGCATCGTAATGGAGTGTGGATGTGCCTGCTTCTGTCAGATTGAGCTATAACTTTACATCTTCCATAATAATTCCTCAGTAGAAATGTATGAGAAGCTGCATGGCGAATGTCAAAGCAACAAGAATCTCTTTGAAGCTCAGTGAATCCCTGAATGTCATCGTAACACGGTTCTTTGTGTTAATCAGTGTCTAAAACAGGAAATCTTTTCTTCATGATTAAGTCTGAGATGGGGAACGTTGATGCCGTCTCAAAACCATGATATTTTATTAGCTAACCAGAGTGGGGGAAAAAAGAATATTTGCAGTCCAATACCATAGGCTGCTTGGGATTGCCTTGAATCTTGGCAGTGTCCAAAAAGGGGGGAGTAGAAAGAGATTCACCCCCTAGCCAAGGGGGAAGCCATTTTGTTCCAAAGTCACCTGATTAAATCAAACAATCAAAGTGGATCCAAGTCATTCTGTGAGAGCCAGTGTGGTATAGTGTACGTAAGGTCATCAGTGGCGTAGGAGGTTAAGGAGCAGTAGTGGCGTAGGAGGTTAAGAACTCGTGTATCTAATCTGGAGGAACCGGGTTTGATTCCCAGCTCTGCCGCCTGAGCTGTGGAGGCTTATCTGGGGAATTCAGATTAGCCTGTATACTCCCACACACGCCAGCTGGGTGACCTTGGGCTAGTCACAGCTTCTCGGAGCTCTCTCAGCCCCACCCACCTCACAGGGTGTTTGTTGTGAGGGGGGAAGGTCAAGGAGATTGTAAGCCCCTTTGAGTCTCCTGCAGGAGAGAAAGGGGGGATATAAATCCAGACTCCTCCTCCTCCTCCTCCTCCTCCTCCTCCTCCTTCTTCTTCTTCTACACACAAGTACAATGAATTTATGGGGGGCGGGGAAATGAAAATCGGTGAAACTGATATGAAAACTAGCTGGTTGAGCAGTTACTTCTTTAGCTGTTAGTAGTATGCTTGTCTCCCCGGTGAGGACCCAAAGAAGATTATAATGTCATTTTCAACTCCTCCATTTGATCTTCATCTTCAGCTAGTGAGGTGGGTGAGGATGAGGGTGATTGGGCCAGGGGTCATTCAGAGAGCTTTTGTGACAGAGTGGAGATTTCAACCTGGGTATCATAGATTGCAACCCAGCCTCCAGGTCGTGGCTGGAGATCTCCCCTTATGACAACTGATCTCCAAGCAACAGAGAATGGAAAAAATGGCTACTTTGAAAGATGGACTCTGTGGCCTTAAATCCCACGGAAACCCCTCCCCTTCCCAAATTTCACCCCCTAAGAGCACCATCCAAAGTGGGGGCAGAAGGGCTAGTGGGAGTTACCCCAGCATAGGCCAAACATGTAGTTGACTACCCGCCCCACAGCTTTGGTGCAGCAGAACCTGGAAGTTTGGGCTGTGTTGGGGCAGCCCACTTGGACATCACCATGGGAGGGGTAGGGCAGGGGTGTACCACTCATGGGGACATGTGGGGTCCCATGTCATTGGGCGGTGTCTATTCAGTCACACCCCATACCCCTTGTCCTTTCCTCCGTCTGGGGCCAGACCGGATACAGGGCTTTGACACTGGGTGTCTGACCCCTGGACAGCGACCCCAGGCCTTGCTGCAGGAGGCTGGGATGACAATGAGGTGGGGAGGGTGTGTGGGCAGCCAAGTGATGCCACTGGCGCAAGCCCAGCTAGGGAGCTCTGCTGGCCGGCCCCAAGGTCAAGCACGGAGCAGGAGTGGCTGTTGGCTGAACCATCCCCTCGGGCTGCAGGTGCCTCAGCGGCACCTGATGCTCCCACACCAGGGAGGGCCCACAGCTTTGGCCTGCTGCCTGGCAGAAGCACCGTGCTGCTGGTCGCCAGACTGGTGGCCCCACTGGATGGCCTGGCCCTGGTGCTGCTGGCCATGCTGAGGTGCCTGTGGCAGCTTGCTCAGTCAACATGTGAGGCAAGACAGTCCTCATCACCAGCACCAACAGTGGTGAGTCTCTGTCCGACGGGCCAGGAAGGCTGCAGGCCAGGGTCCACTCAACCAGAGGGCCGGATGGGCAGCAAGTGGCCCGGGGTGCCCCCCCACTGGACTCAGGAGAAAAGCCACTGTCCATTCATCACACGCACGTGCCTCAGGGTGGAATTGCCCTCTAAGGGGCAGGAAGAGGGCCTTCTCTGAAGCCCCCTGAGGGTGGCACCCTCTCTGTTGAGGGTGGGGAGGAGGAGGCAGTATTTCTGTTCCAGAACAAAAGGGGTGATTTCCAGAGGCGTATCTAAATGGAACCCTGGGGTGGGGGTGGGGGCCCAGAAAACTCAGATTTTGCCCTGGGCCCCATTTTCCCTAGATATGCCTCTGGGAGGAGCAGTGGCGTAGGAGGTTAAGAGCTCGTGTATCTAATCTGGAGGAACTGGGTTTGATTCCCCGCTCTGCCATCTGAGCTGTGGAGGCTTATCTGGGGAATTCAGATTAGCCCGTGTGCTCCCACACATGCCAACTGGGTGACCTTGGGCTAGTCACAGCTTTTCGGAGCTCTCTCAGCCCCACCCACCTCACAGGGTGTTTGTTGTGAGGGGGTGAAGGGCAAGGAGATTGTAAGCCCCTTTGAGTCTCCTTACAGGAGAGAAAGGGGGGATATAAATCCAAACTCCTCCTCCTCCTCCTCCTCCTCCTCCTCCTCCTCCTCCTCCTCCTCCTCCTCTTCTTCTTCTTCTTCTTCTTCTTCTTCTTCTTCTTCTTCTTCTTCTTCTTCTTCTTCTTCTTCTTCTTCTTCTTCTTCTTCTTCTTCTTCTTCTTCTTCTTCTTCTTCTTCTTCTTCTTCTTCTGGGTGGGGTGTCCAAGGGGTGGAACCAACTGAAATTGGCTACCAGGATTAAGGGTCACTAGCACCGCTCACCAGGATTAAGGGCTAGTAGCACAGCTCACTGGTCCTTGGACTTATGCCTGTCTTTCTGTGGCATATATCCACGCTGCCCTATGGGACTTTGTGGCAGGGCTTTTCCTTGCTCCTCACATTGCCCAAAAGCCCTTTTGGAGGCAGTGGGGCAGCACTGCATCAGTAGGGCAGCTCGCTGTCTCCAGGTTTGGACAGGGCTGAAAATCTTTCGGTATTTTCTAGTCTGGTGCAGGACTATCTTTATCTTATTTTATTTTTTTACATTTATTCTCCGCCTATATTTAGGCTCTCTAGGTGGTTACAGCACTAAAAAAAAATCCCTTTACGTAAATACATCTGTTAAAAACAGCGTACAAAAGTTAAAAACCCGACCCTAACTCTTACCTTTACACCAAACTGGCCACATCATAGGGGGCAACCAGGGAGACTCACCAAATGCCTGGATAAAGGGGAAAGTCTTTGCCTGGTGCCTAAACCCATAGAGAGTAGTAGTAGTAGTAGTAGTAGTAGTAGTAGTAGTAGTAGTAGTAGTAGTAGTAGTAGTAGTAGAAGAAGAAGAAGAAGAAGAGGAGGAGGAGGAGGAGGAGGAGGAGGAGGAGGTTCCTCCAGATTAGATACACAAGCTCTTAACCTCCTACGCCACTGCTGCTTAACCTCCTACGCCACTGCACTGTAGTCACTCAGCAAACCTTTGAGGGGAGATTATTTCAAAGCCTGGGGGCAATCAAGAGAAAGCTCTCCCGCACTCCTACCCCATACCTTGGTGGGGGTGGGTACTACAAAGAAAATCCCTGTGACTTCAGTGCCTGGGCTAGCACATGAAAGTGCAGGCATTCCTTTGCTTCTACGGCACAGGTGTCAAACTCGCGGCCCTCCAGATGTTATGGACTACAGTTCCCATCATCCCCTGCCACATGATGCTGGCAGGGGATGATGGGAACTGTAGTCCATAACATCTGGAGGGCCGTGAGTTTGACACCTATGTTCTACGGCAGGGGTCTTCAAACTATGGCCCTCCAGATGTTCATGGACTACAATTCCCATCAGTCCTGCCACTTGGCCATGCTGGCAGGGGTTGATGGGAATTGTAGTCCATGAACATCTGGAGGGCCATAGTTTGAAGACCCCTGTTCTACGGCATCTGAAAGCCCAAATGATTCAAGTTGTTGTTGCTGTTGCTGCTGCTGTTGTTGTTGTTTTTAATCTTTTAAAACCTGTCTGTCTGTCTTTTGAAAAAGCTGTCGGTCTTTTGAAAAAAAGCTGTCTGTCTTTTGAAAAAAAATGCCTTCTTTTCAGATTTTTAATCATTCCAGTATTGATGCTAAATAATAAAGCCAGCTAGAAATTAAAAGAGAACGTCCATAAGATTTCCCCGCCCCCATGTGTTATTTTAGAACCGCTGTGGCGTTGCTGCAAATCCAGAGTTTGCCTGCCTACCTGCAAAGGCCCACGTTGCGGACTGCTCGGTGCTGTGGTTGTTCTTTGCTTTCATTATCATCTCAAGCTGCGCTATTTTGATGGGTTTTCACTTGCAGGACTACCAGGGCTGATGGGGAGATAATGAAATATTGAAAGCACCAAACAACAGGGATGTCTGTGACTGGTAATGGGCATCCTTCCTCAGTTTATTAACTCCAGCTGTGCTGTTTGACAGGGTTTTTTGTTTTAGGAGATGAACCACGATGTGAGAATGCCAAACAGAGAATAAAGAAGGCAGTGTCAAGGAGTTCGCAGTTTCACATAATAGCCCCTCCTACCAGTCTTATATCTCGGCAATCTTCTTCATTTCCCCCAGCAACATGAGAGTTTAATGGTTTGATTTGTTTTCTTCAGGCTGGTCGTAATGTGATTGCTAGGCACCTGTGAAACACACATTAAACACATGTAACTAGAAGAGCATACATAGAATGTATGTATGTATGTATGTATGTATGTATGTATGTATGTATGTATGTATGTATGTATGAAGCTACCTGAAAATGTGATGATGATGACGATGACGATGACGATGACGATGACGATGACGATGACGATGACGATGACGATTAATAATAATAATAATAATAATAATAATAATAATAATAATAATAATAATAATAATAATAATAATAATAATAATAATAATAATAATAACAACAATATCATCCTTGGGAAGGACTCGATATTCAGAGATGAATTCCAGACACTTGTGCTGTGTTGTTGTGTGTATAATAATAATAATCTATATATATAAAAAGCTAACCGTGTATGTGTTGATGACAGGGTACCTCAGTAACTGCTGGGCCAATTCCTCTGAAAATTCCCAGCCACTATAGTCAGTCAGGCGAGAGTGTTTTCAGATGTTCACATACCTGAAATTTCATACCTGGCCCAGGTAAAAACGCCTTTTTCCTGGCGCTCCCTGGTGAAGGACAGGGAGGGACCTGTGTGTAACTGTCACTCTTAGAATGTTTGTGCTGCTTAGAATGTTCAGTCAGAGGGACAGAGATGAGCAGTGGAAACAGCACATAGGCAGTAACTCGAGTGGAAGTGAAACACATACACACACATACACACGAGGGAGAGGGGAGGAGGAGGAGGAGGAGGAGGAGAAGAAGAGGAGGAGGAGGAGTTTGGATTTATATCCCCCCTTTCTCTCCTGTAGGAGACTCAAAGGGGCTGACAATCTCCTTGCCCTTCCCCCCTCACAACAAACACCCTGTGAGGTAGGTGGGACTGAGAGAGCTCTGAGAAGCTGTGACTAGCCCAAGGTCACCCAGCTGGCGTGTGTGGGAGTGTACAGGCTACTCTGAATTCCCCAGATAAGCCTCCACAGCTCAGAGTAGCGTGCAGAACTGAGGAGAATCAAACCCCGGTTCCTTCCAAGATTAGGATACCACGTAGCTCTTAATCTCCACTGCCACTGAGAGGGAGGGGTGGCATCAGAGATGGGATCCAGCAGTTTCTCACAGGTTCCCGAGAGTAGGTTACTCATTATTTGTGTGTGCTGGGGGGGGGTTACTGAGTGGTGATTTTTGTCCCGTGATTTACTATGCCCATGATTCGCCCCTTCTCTCAGAAGTAGCGCGCAGAACTTGAAGCAGTCTAGCAGGAGGTGTTTGAGGTCGTTTGCCAGGTTTGAGGTCGTTTGTGTTCTGAAACCTGGCTAAAGGGCGGTGAGTGAGGAGATTCGAAGCGGGGAAGTGCGATCCCTCAAAACCCTATAGTTGGCAGATTTGTGTTCTGAAACCTGGCTAAGACGGTAGTGGGGATTCAACCAATTTGTCTCCTTTTAATTAGAGTGATACAAAAGATTTCAAAGACTAACTTCCATAGCTAGGTACTGAAAGATAAGTCTAAATAACTAAATTGGTAAAAGATAAACTGTAAAGGGATATTTGGGAGAAAAACCAATTCTATTATACAAAAGGCAAGGCGTACTGGTGAAAACTCACTTTTTATAGACTGGATGGGAGTACAAGGGCATTTGGGAGTCAACGCAGAGGAACCAATCAGAGGGCAACCCAGGTTTTTTTGACAGTGTGCTGGTAGTTGTAGTCTCACCCATCTCTTCCCTCCCCTCCCCCACCATTCTTTAGCACATGCATTTCTTGCATACAACTTTGGTTTGTTGTTCTCCAGGTTGAACTCAGGGTGGCTGCCATTTTATGTGAGAAGTCATCCCCTCTCTCTCGTAACAAGTATGTTGAGCTGCATTTTGTGGGCAGGCAAGGAGGAGGTGTGTGGGCTTTGGGAAATGACAGCTGTTTTTGTTCCCCTGTGCAGTATCTCCTTTGAGTATTGGGCAGAGGGGCTGAATGAGGCCTCGCCACAGTGGGTGTGGACAGAGGGAGTAATCAGAACAGTTGCTGTAAGCATCTAGAGCAGGGGTAGGGAACCTGTGGCTCTCCAGATGTTCAGGAACTACAATTCCCATCAGCCCCTACCAGCATGGCCAATTGGCCATGCTGACAGAGGCTGATGGGAATTGTAGTTCCTGAACATCTGGAGAGCCGCAGGTTCCCTACCCCTGATCTAGAGCATAGGTGTCAAACTCACGGCCCTCCAGATGTTATGGACTACAACTCCTATCATCCCCTGCTAGCACCATGCTGGCAGGAGATGATGGGAACTGTAGTCCATAACATCTGGAGGGCCACAAGTTTGACACCTGTGATCTAGAGGAAGACACTGATGAAGAGTATATGATAGAAGAAATATGGGGAAGGTATCCTCGCCAGGTATCCTTCCCAGAGCTCGCCAGCCTCCTTCCAACTTGCCATGGGGC
Organism: Sphaerodactylus townsendi; assembly: GCF_021028975.2. NCBI lineage: Eukaryota > Metazoa > Chordata > Lepidosauria > Squamata > Sphaerodactylidae > Sphaerodactylus > Sphaerodactylus townsendi. The sequence continues at coordinate 13,999,377 of NC_059434.1, forward strand.
TCCTGGACTTATAACTATAACAATGAGCCAGTGGGATGTTTTCCTGTTCCCTCCTCCCCTTGCCCCATATTATTGCTGCTCTGATGAGAGTGGATTGTATAATGTAAAAGGGGTGGGGCAATAACCAGCAACAGTTTTCTAGAGCCCGGTGTATTTTTCTGCACAACGGGCTTCTTTGCTAGCTAGAATATAGACGTTATACCAGAGGAAAGGTATAAACATTATACCAGAGGAAAAAAAGGAATTGCAAGAAACTCTATGGTAAAACTGTAGTTTTTGGCAAATCCTGGAGAGGACTGATGTCAATTTGGGTTTTTGTTTCTGGAAGTGACATCACTCGATTGGTCCAATGGCATTTTTTGTTTATTTTTTCTCCTGTCTTGGCTCAGAGAGAGTTGCCAGCTGGAGGACTTCTGCTATGCTCAACCTAGTGTTTAATCATGGCTAAGGGGGGAAATAAAAGCTATGGTAAGTACTATGTTCCCACATAGCCTGCCTGGAAGACTCTGAGTTTGTAACAGCATGTTATCAAAAGTAACAAAACAGGCATTTGTTGGAGAGTAACATCTAGGGAAAGTGGTTCCAGACCGTTCGTAGGTTGCCAATTTAACTGCTGAACTGCAATTTCTTATCAATAAGATGATCTAGCCCAGGGGTCTTCAAACTATGACCCTCCAGATGTTCATAGACTACAATTCCCATGAGCCCTACCACTTGGCCATGCTGGCAGGGGCTGATGGGAATTGTAGTCCATGAACATCTGGAGGGCCATAGTTTGAAGACCCCTGATCTAGCCAAAAAGGCAGGTCCCATTGCATCCATAATCAGGAAAAGTTGAAAGGGGTGTTTGTGATTTGAACAGCAAATCTGTCCAAAAAATACACTAGCCCTTAAATAACTATCAAAAGAACAAGAAAATCACCCTTGCCACTGTTAAGAAGAAGAGGTCATCTTCAGGAAGGCTGCCTTACATCTCTGTGGCCACTGCCTGTGGATAGCAGTCGGCATTGCCAAATCTTGAATGCTTGTACGACCCCAGAGAGGCAGAGAACCGAAGCACTTGCTAAATTATGTTTTGCCGGGAGTCCCTTCAAGTCTATTAAACTTTTTTTGTCATGTAAGGCCAACGTACATAATTTAATTATGACACGGGTTAATTACCAAGGTCAGGGTTAAGTTAACTAAGCAGCAAGAAGTAATTAAATATACAACGGCAGTTTTTTAAAACAAACAAACAAACAAAGCATTCACAGTAGAGAATTGTTGGCCACCAGATATTTTTGTTCTTTTAAAAACCACTTGATTCCCCCCCCCAATCAGTAACAAATCCCCATCTGAGTTAACGTTGCTATAGCAACGGAGAGGGTAAGAAGAAGATAATGATCGTGAGCCAACTTTGTTGCTCAAACTCCTGATACAATTGAAGGGATGCCATCAGTTGGCATGGCAGTGCAGGGTGGCTTCTGTTCTCCTTCTACATTTCTGACTGTAATGCCTGTAATGTTAAGGGCTGACCTCTATGATAGAAAAAGACATAAAGCCGGTATCTCTAACCTATGGACCTGCAAATGTTCATGGACTATGATTCCCATCAGCCCCTGCCAATGTGTCCAATTGATAGAACTGATGGGAATTGCAGTCCATGAACATTTGGATGGCCACAGGTTGGAGAGCCCCGACCGAAAGCATGAGATGGGAAACGAAACCGCCTTGTGAAGCGCACAAAGGAAATTTCTGGACCTTCCTTCCGGTGGCCGTCCCCTGACTCCCAAAGGCCTCATCCCTGAGACTTTCCAGAAATGGTGCATTTTGAGGAAAGAGAAGGGACTGGAATGGACCAAATGGAAGAGGAGGAAACAGCTTCAGAGAAGGCTGGGGACATATGGAACAACCCGGGCCTGTCTGAGATTTCAGAGTATTCTAGGGAAAAGCTTAGATCTGGGAAACTTTGGTCGCTTCCCCACTTACCTCGACCACCCTTTGCTGCGCATTACTCTCAGCGCGCATCATTTCTGGTGCGCTCCCGGGCTTCCCCACGACAAAAGGCGCCGTTTTGAGGAACGCCAGGAATGATGCGCACTGAGGGGGTACGAGAGCGACAGCGTTGGGGCGGCTGCGTTGTCACTGCCGCTGTAGTGGGGAGTGCCGCGGGACCCCGCGCTACTTGGGGAGAGTAGCGCGCAGCAGACGGTAAGTGGGGAAACGACCATAGAATCAAAACAGAAGGGGGAAGTTTTCCTCTCTCCATGCTGCCACTGTGCTGTGTATTCCCTTTTCTGCTGCACCACTTTATTTTAGCACCACTCAGAAGATGGGGCTGGTTTTGTCTTGCAGCCACTGTCCTCTGGATGCCCAAAGGGCCATCACAGCCACGCTGGAATGGTGGGCCTCTGCTCTGCCCATTTGTGTGAGAGATCAAGCAATGGTGGCATTTTGTCTGTTTATTCGCAGCAGCAGGTATGGGTGGGACAATCTGCTTCAGTGGTGGCTTTGAGGACTGCCTCCTCCTCCTCCCTGCCCCCTTTGGTATGTTGTCGCCATGTGGGAGGACCTCCAGGTTCAGTAAAGAGGGGCATGCACCTAAGGGTGGGATCAGTGGTGGGATCCAGCAGGTTCTCCTGGGTTCCCAAAGAGTACGGTGACTCATTATTGGTTATTATTATTGCCGAGAGGGGGTTACTAATTGGTGATTTTGCCACGTGATTTTTGCCTTAGTTACGCCCCTCCTCTCAGCAGTAGCGTGCAGAACTTGAAGCAGTCTAGCAGGAGGTGCACCGGTGTGCGTGGCAGCCTGCGCCTGCGTGCCTTCGTTTCCCGCCCAAGGACCGGCGCAGCGGCTGCGTCCTTGCCACAGCCCTGTCCCCGGAATGCCCTGCCCCCGGAATGCCCGGCCATGCCCCCATCGTGCCCCGCCCAGCCCCATTGGTGCTACATCACAGTTTGAATCCCACCACCATGGGAACCTGTTACAGTTTGAATCCCACCACTGGGTGGGATGCAGATAATTTAACAACCGGTTCCGGTGTTTTTATACATATGATTGTACTCCTGTCTATCATAGTAACACCATTATCAAATTTGCTGATGACACAACGGTGGTGGGGCTCATCTCTGGAGGGGATGAGTCTGCCTATCGGAATGAAGTGGACCGACTGCTCTCATGGTGCAGGGAAAATAACCTGGTTCTTAACACTAACAAGACAAAGGAGCTCATAGTGGACTATAGAAGGAATAGCTCAGAAATTCAGCCCTTGACTATAAATGGAGATCAAGTGGAGCGGGTGGCTAGTTTTAAATTTCTGGGCGTTATAATTAAAGAGGATTTGACCTGGGGAGTACAGACTGCCGCGGTGGTTAAGAAAGCCCAGCAAAGACTGTACTATCTGAGACTTTTAAGGAAGCAGCAACTGGATGGAAAACTCCTGGTGTCCTTTTACCACTGTGCTGTAGAGAGTGTCCTAACCTACTGCATCTGTGTATGGTTCTCCAGTTGCACAGTGGCGAATAGGAAGGCGCTCCAAAGGGTGATCACCACTGCACAAAGGATTATCGGCTGCCCTCTCCCCTCCTTGGAAGAAATCTATAATGCCCGAAGCCTAAATAAAGCCCAAAATATTCTGAGGGACCCGTCTCATCCAGCACACTCTCTTTTTAAACTGCTACCATCTGGCAGAAGATACAGGGCCCTCAGAACTAGGACAAAGAGGTTTAGAGACAGCTTCTACTCTAGAGCTGTGGCTATGCTAAACTCCGCTGCTTCATATTGATGTATTTGGGGCTGTGTAGGGATGGGTGGAGGATGATGATGTATGAGTCTGAAATTGTGTGCATCGAGGAATGCTGCTGTAAATTTCGTTGTGCGTGCACAATGACAATAAAATGCTTATGCTTATGCTTATGCTTATGCTTATGCTTATGCTTATGCTTATGGTGGCATTCAAATAATTTAACAATTGGTTGTATTGTTGAAGGCTTTCACGTATTTAACAATTTAACAACTGGTTGTTTACAAGAACCATTTTAACAATCGGTTCTGCCAAAGTGGAGCGAACTGGCTGAATCCCACCAATGGGCATACACCCCTAAGGCGGTCATGGCTGCAGTCCAGAATGGGAAAGACGCCCATCCCCGGACAATGGACAAAGTTAGTTTGGACTGGCAATCCAGTGTACATGTCGTCTTTCCTTTTTCATTTTGAGGGAGGTTTCTTCAAAGCTATGACAACTCAAACCGTGCATATATTGCAGATTCTCATGTCATGCCATCATAGTTTTGAAGATACCTCTCTCAAAACAAAACAAAAAAAGGAAAAACAACACGAGTGCTGGATTGCCAGTCCAAACAAACTTTATTCATGTATTTTATACAGTGAAATCATGCACGGATGAGCTGCAAGCAGAGGAAGCCTCCGAAGGAAACCTTCACGAAATGGCGGGCAGCAGGGAAAATCACAAGTGGGAGAAAATGGCAGGCGCGAGCTGCGGCAAAAATGAAAGTAACAGTTAGTGGGGGAGGAACCACTTTTCCTGGCAACTCTTTTTTTCTTCTCGCTATGTGAACAAAAAAATGCCCAAATCATTCTTTTTTTGAAGTCTGAGAGACACTTTATTTGTGCTGTACGTAGTGGGCCCGAGTCTCCCGCCAGTTAGTACTCTTCCGTTGGCACACCTACGACACAGTCATCACTGAGCTTTTATGCTAAAAGCTTTTTAAGGCATGAACAGTTGAAATGTTTGTACACATAACACTCCTGCATTGAAACAGTATTGAGGGAGTTTTTATTTTATTTTAATAAGCTGATTCTGGAGCTTTTATAGCTGGAAAGGACAGGTTTCCTGCCTTTACGTGGCTTTTTGTCATCTGCTTCCTGAGGTAAATGGCAAACATGTAGCTTTTCTGTCAGTCTAGTTTATGAATTTCTGTTAAATAGGATTCTTGTGGCGTTTCAAAGCTTAACAAATGTTATTCTAGGAGAATGGATTACAGCCTAGTTCATATGCTAGGAGGTGTTTTTTTTTTACTATGTAGTCATTTTACATTGAATTGAAACAAACAAACTAAGTTAACAAACAAGAGGGCATGAAATTACAGAGAAAAATACAATTATTGAAAATCCAAATTTAATCATGTAAAATATGGAGAGTGGTGCATGATGCCCAGAGGATGAGCAATTTGACCGCAAGATAGTACTGCTGATGTTGCTGCATACTATGATCATATATAATGGCAAAGGTGGCACCTTGGTTAACTGTTACAGGATCTGGTTCCTGAGTTTGTGCACATGGAGATCTCCTGCTATTACAGTGGATTTCCAGACAATCAAGACCAGTTCCCTTGCAGCAGATGGCAGCTTTGGAGGGTAGGTTCTAAGGTGGCATAACCTGCTGAGGTCCCTTCCCACCTTCCTTAGACTGCATACCCCAAAGTTTCCAAGTATTTTCCAATCCAGAGCTGGAAACTCCATAGGTGGTGCATTCTTGGTATGGAAAGGTCTATTGCCCAAGCTCTGTGAGAAAGAAGTAGCATCACCCAAGAGGTCCCATCTATAAAGGACAGTGTTGTATTCTATTTGAACATGTGTTATAATCTCCTTGTTTTACTGCAATCTTCTCTACTTTCGTAAACCCATTTTGGCCAAAAGCCCTTCCGCAATGGTACAAATTGTTAAAATTGTTAAAATAAGCACCATAATGTAAATTTGGTCACATTCAAAATACAACAAATACAATGATTCCAAATTCAAAATATGTTGTATTTTGCTTCCTGTATGTGGATATGCACACTGTAGTGATGCGATTCACTCTGACCTCACTTACAGAGATATTTGGACTATGAACAGCTACAGTCTGAAAAAAAGGGGGGCGGGGGGCGGCCCCGGGGCCACGTGGAAGGAGGGAGGCTGGCGGCTGGGCCTCCCTCTCAGGGTGCCGTCCGGGGCAGAAGCGGCGGGGGGTGGGGTGGCGGACGGCCCCGGAGCCACGTGGAATGAGGGAGGCCGGCAGCTGGGCCTCCCTCTCAGGGCGCCGTCCAGGGTGGAAGCGGCGGGGGGCAGCCCCGGAGCCACGTGGAAGGAGGGCGGCCGGTGGCTGGGCCTCCCTCTCAGGGTGCCGTTTTGATGGTCCTAATTTATTTCAATACCCTAACCTAGATGGCCCAGGCTAGCCTGATCTCTTTAACTTTCATAAGATAAGCAGGTTCAGCCCTCGTTAGTACTTGAATGGGAGACGACCAATAAATACTATGGTCACCATGCAGAGAAAAGCAATAGCAAACCACCTCTATTAGTCTCTGCCTTGAAAACCCTACTGGATTGCCCTATCAGCTGTGATTTGATGGAATTTTTCATCTACACACAATTTATACCAATGCAAAGTGGGAATTATCTAGCTAAGGATACAAGTTGGTTTCTGTAATTTTACTTTATGGTGTTTGTTTTAACGATTTGAGCTACTAAGGAAGGCCTACTGGCCAAAACGTGTGGTTTAAATGATTTTAAAACTTTTTGTATCGTATTAAAGTTTTGTTAACTTGGATTTGATGGGGTGGGGTGGGGGAAAACCATGTGTATTATTAATATAACACCACTGTAAAGTGCTTTGGTGTCATCTTGAAATACATTTGGTGGCCGGACTACATTTTGCCTTGAATGCATCTTCTCAAATGTGGGCCAGTAATTTCTCTTCCACCAATAGATGGAGCCTCAGATCTTAGGAGAAAGGGAGAAGAAAGGTTTAACCCATAGCACAGGGCTGACTGCCACAATTCTAAAAATATGGGGTATTAAAGACTCTTTAGCTGTGTCACTGTTTTTATAAATATTTTTGAATGGGCAAAAGTTTGCTCTGGTGTAAAGGAATTTTATGTTTTTTAACAGTGAACTCAAAGTGTAATGAACTTGGTTATTAGAAGCGCTAACTCACTCTTTCTTTTTAATTGAAGGCTTGCTAGTCAACAGGGGAAAACATTTGATGTTTTGTGTAAATATTCACATGGAAGTGAGATACTGGGTTAGATCCAGTTTAGATTTCCACTGAGGTCGAATCCCCACTTGAAATTTGCAAGCAGATCCAAACCTGTTCGTTGTGAAACCGTGTCATCTTCATCAGAGTTTCTCCCTCCCCACTGCAGCGAGCACACAGCAGACACACCTGGTTGCAGAACTCTTAGCAATCTCCACTACCAGGCAAGCTTGCTTCGCCGGTCTCCCCTGATTGGCTGGCGTGCCTTGATGGGGCGGGACCTTTTCCCACTGTGGAAATGTACATTGTAGGGGCATGATCAAAAAACCAACGTATAAAAGTTTAATGTTTAACTGTTTAACTGTGCAAACAGTTAATCGTTACCTTGTAAACCATTAACGATTCAAAATTACACAATTGACTGTTTAACGTTTGCGTCCCCTTCTGCTGGCCAATTGCAAAAGCGGAAACGAAACCAAGGAAAGGCTGCACATGCATCGCAGCGCTGATTGGTTGCCCGAATTCTGCATCACACTCCAGGGCGGGAAATGAGTCAGGATTTCAACCCTTGTCCCTCCCCTTGGATAAGCTCTGAACTGTGTTAATGGGGTCTATGCCACTTGCAACCAGGTCCTGCCGGAATGCAGATTGACGGGGAGAACAAGCGCCAGAAACGGAATCTGCCCTGCAAACAATGGGGAGGTCGTCCCTCAAACCTGGTTAGTTTGTGTTCTGAAACCTGGCTAAGACGGTAGTGGGGATTCGACCTGACAGAAGGGAGGTTCATTTTCAAAGATTCCCCACTTCCACTGCGGAGATCCAGCTTGCCCCTCATAATGTTCCTAGGGGTTCTTTGTTTCCCAAGAGCAGCATTTCAGAGCGTGAATTGAGATGAAGTGAAATGAGAAAATCCTTTCCATTACTGGGATTCATGACTACAAACAACTCAGTACCTGAATCATTTGCATCCTATGTAGAGTTACTCCAGCCTAATCCACTTAAATTAATGGATTTAGAGGAATTCTGTATAGAATTGCACTGTGAATGCTTAAAGAGGTCACCACATTCAAAGCTGGGAAGCAGGCCAATCTAGAAATGTAGGACAAGCTTCTGGAATCAGCTTCATGGACCTTACAAGGGCACCTGTTGGATCACAGATTTGAACGTACCACCTATGACGGCCAGATCCCCTCTGGTCATTGGTGGAAGATGGGGAGTTGGGTTGCCAAATCCAGGCTGGGAAAGACCTGGAAATTTGGTAATCAACCCTGGGGAGGACATGGACCTCAGCGGGGCCCAATGCCACAGAGCCCATCCTCCAAAGCACCATTTTCTCCAGGTGGGAACAGGAGGCTTCACTTCAAAGAGGATATGGACAGAATGGAGTGGGTACAGAGGAAAGCAATAAGGATGACCAGGAGCCTGGAGACTACGTCCTGCAAGGATAGGCAGAGGGACTTGAGAAGGCTTAGTCTGGAAAAGAAGAAGTGGAACGGTGACATGATTGCTCTGTTTAAGTATTCGAAGGGCTGTCACTTAGAGCAGGGCATGGGGCTATTCCTGCTGTCAATAGAATATAGGATCGCCAATATTGGGTTTAAATTACGGGTGGAAAGGTACTGGCTGGATTTTAGGAAAGAAATTAGAATTGTTCAACAATCAGCTACCTAGGGAGATCATGAGCACCCCTCAGTGGTAGTCTTTCAGAAGTGGCTGGAAAAATGGTTATCAGAGATGCTCAAGGCCAGTGGCGAAGCTCCAAGGGGACGGGGGTGCGCCGTGCACCGGGCGCATGCCTGGGGGGCACTGAAATCACCCCCAGACCCCTCCCACTTTCCCCTTTCCCCCTCCCCCCTCTGTGGCTCCCCGCGCCCCCTTGCAGCTCCCCCCTTCCCCCCTTACCTTTGTTCCTTTCCTTTTTGAGAACTTTTTCAGGCTGCAAAAGGCCTGGTTAAAGAAAAACGCCCTGAGGAACTACAGTTCCCAGGAGAACTTGGGGCTCACAAGGTCTCCTGGGAAGTATAGTTCCCATCAGGCTGTTTTTGCTGAGAACAGGCCTTTGCAGCCTGAAAAAGTTCTCAAAAAGGAAAGGAACTAAAGTAAGGGGGGGAAGGGTGAAGGGTGGGTGCCGCGGGGTGGTGGTGACAGAAAATATAAAATGTGCACCGGGCACAGTTTGGCCCAGCTACGCCTCTGCTCAAGGCTGATCCAGCATTGAACATGGGCTTGGATTAAATGGCATGTATGTCCCCTTTCAACTCTATGATTCTATGATCAATGGCCTGATTCAGAGAAAGGCAGATTCATATGTGCATTTATGTGCACATATGAACATAAGAACATAAGAACAAGCCAGCTGGATCAGACCAGAGTCCATCTAGTCCAGCTCTCTGCTACTCACAGTGGCCCACCAGATGCCTTTGGGAGCTCACATGCAGGATGTGAAAGCAATGGCCTTCTGCGGCTGTTGCTCCCGAGCACCTGGTCTGCTAAGGTATTTGCAATCTCAGATCAAAGAGGATCAAGATTGGTGCTCTTTCTCAGCAGGTCTTGCTTTTCTACATGTTTTATAATTTTATCTTTAATGATAGATTCTACTAATTTACCAGGAACAGATGTCAAACTGACTGGCCTGTCATTTCCCAGGTCCCTCCTAGATCCTTTCTTAAAGATTGGTGTGACAGCCACCCGGAGTGACATATTCATGGTAGTTGGTGAAACCAGACCTAGATATTTGAGATGCAGGTTTCTTTTGAGTGTCAGATCTCTCTGCAAGTGTCAGCCAGGTTTTTTTTTCCAAAACCAAACCAAACAAAAAACCCCAAACACCTCCGTCAGTCTTCAGTCACTCCTGAGACATCACCAAGTACTTTAGAAACTTCCTTTTGGTATTTGTCTTGCAAGCAAAAACATTACCTATTCCTGTTCGAAGGCTGAGATTGTAGGTTCTAGTCACAGATTGGGACTTTTTTCTTCTGCCTGCCATATCAATCACTGATGTGTGTATTCGTATAAACCTTTTCAAACTGGATTATAACCTGCTGTTCTACCTGGGAGACTGAACGGAATGGAATTGTACTTTGCATTAAGCGTTCGTTGTTTTTTAAAAATATGTGCACAACACATAGCATGCCACTCTGCTCTGCACTGCACACTTAGCGTATTCAAATGAATGTTTTTCCCCTGTGAAGTAAACAGAAAATATCTATTCTTTTCTCTCGAAAGGCTTTTTTTCCCCAAACAGGGCACGAGAAAGGATGGTCTGTAACCCTATTATTAGGCTAACTACACAGAACCATAGTGCAACGCTTAGCGTTCTCCTGTGTCAATATGCATGCCTTTGTTCACCACAGCGACTGTGTCAATATGCATTCATTTGTTCACCACAGCGGTCGGCATACTATTTCCTTTCTCTCCCTCATTCCTTCCCCTATCCCCATTTTAATTTTTTTCTTTGACCGTTTTTTTAAGCAGCCGTCTATTGCGAAGACCTTGGGAGGAATTAATTTGCAGACAAGCGCCAGACTCGCGTGCTGACGGAATCCGATGCAAAAACATACCTTTGCAAATCAGTCGGTGCTAATCCAGAGTGCGTTAATTACTTTATTTGCAGAAGCAAGCAGTTCCATTTTTATTTCAGTCTGTTGGGCTGGGCAGGATTGTTTGCTCGTCTCCCCCTCCTTTCTGTAAGCTTCAAAGGTGGTGAATGTTTTGTTATGAATATGATCTGTCAGCAGAGGGAAAAAAATGTTTCTGCTGGGCAAAAGTAATGCGGAGTGTTTAAGCCCTCACCAAAGACAGATCCAATTTTACAGTGGCGGAAATCCTTCACACAGGATGCTTAACAATCCAGCCCTATGTAGGGAGAAATACTGCACCATGCAGTCATAAGAACATAAGAACATAAGAACTAGCCTGCTGGATCAGACCAGAGTCCATCTAGTCCAGCTCTCTGCTACTCGCCGTGGCCCACCAGGTGCCTTTGGGAGCTCACATGCAGGAGGTGAAAGCAATGGCCTTCTGCTGCTGCTGCTCCCGAGCACCTGGTCTGCTAAGGCATTTGCAACCTCAGATCAAGGAGGATCAAGATTGGTAGCCATAGATCGACTTCTCCTCCATAAATCTGTCCAAGCCCCTTTTAAAGCTATCCAGGTTAGTGGCCATCACCACCTCCTGTGGCAGCATATTCCAAACACCAATCACACGTTACGTGAAGAAGTGTTTCCTTTTATTAGTCCTAATTCTTCCCCCCAGTCCTATGCAGGGTTACTGTTCAACTTAACCTCTTGAAATCAATAGCTTTAGAAGAAGAGTTTGGATGTATACTTCCTTTTTTCTCAGCCAGAAGGAGCCTCAAAGTGGATTCCCTTCTTTTCCTCTCCCCACAACAGACACCTTGTGAGGTTGGTGAGGCTGAGAGAGTTCTGAGAGAACTGTGATGAACCGAAGGTCATCGATCAGGCTTCATGTGGAAGAATGGGGAATCAAACCCAGATTAGAGTCCATCGCACATGTGGAGGAGTGGGAAATCAAAACCCATGTGTTGAGAGAGTTTGGAGAAAAGTGTGACTGACCCAAGGGCACGCAGTAGGAGCAGCAATGGCGTAGGAGGTTAAGAGCTCGTGTATCTAATCTGGAGGAACTGGGTTTGATTCCCAGCTCTGCCACCTGAGCTGTGGAGGCTTACCTGGGGAATTCAGATCAGCCTGTACACTCCCACACACGCCAGCTGGGTGACCTTGGGCTAGTCACAGCTTCTCGGCGCTCTCTCAGCCCCACTTACCTCACAGGGTGTTTGTTGTGAGGGGGGAAGGGCAAGGAGATTGTAAGCCCCTTTGAGTCTCCTGCTGGAGAGAAAGAGGGAATATAAATCCAAACTCCTCCTCCTCCTCCTCCTCCTCCTCCTCCTCCTCCTCTTCCTCTTCTTCTTCTTCTTCTTCTTCTTCTTCTTCTTCTTCTTCTTCTTCTTCTTCTTCTTCTTCTTCTTCTTCTTCTTCTTCTTCAGCAGTACACCACACTTTAGACTGGAATAACTGCCGTGCTAGCTTTTTTTCACCTAAACGTTGGTCATGGAGCCCTAAGTGTTAGGGCTATGCACAATTTTCCAAGTATTTGTCAGATTTGGGTTTATTAGACATTGACCTTTTTGGTAAAGCTGAAAAAAAAACCTGAATACCCATACCAGTAAATGGGTTTCTCCTGCTTCTTTTTGGAAACCTGAAAAATGTCAGCACCGTTAAAGTCAATATGGATTTTTTTGAGGCTTGGGAGAGCTGTTTTTCAAGGTAGAAACACCAGATTTACAGAATAGCTTACCTAAGAAGAGCCCCCAAAGTTTGGAAAAGCTTGGTTGAGGGTGTCCAATTTTATGGGCCCCCAAAGGGATTCCCTGAACCAAACTTTGGGGTTCTTTCGAGGATAGTCACCCACAGCTATGGTGCATGTTTGGTGTCTCTGCCTTGAAAAACTGTGCCCCAGAGCCCCTCACCTAAATTTCCCATAGGCTTTAATGGGTCACCTGAGCAACTTTGAGGAAAAAAGTTCTCATCATTAACCTCAATGGGGAGGGGGGAGAGTAACTATTTTGCTCCAATTGCATTCAATTGTGGATCATTGTGGGGTTTTTTTTGGGGGGGACTGTTTTCTGATCAGAATCTGCCGCTCTTAATCACTACACCATGCTAGGCACTGTTGTTACCAAAGTCTCATTTAGAAAATTTCACCCAAGACCTATGATCTTGTGACTCACTTCAGCTAACCATTCTTAAAGCTTAGTTGTGCATGAAGTTCCTATACTTCCATCACACCAGGAGAATTTCATCTTGCTGGGGATAAAATGGGAAAGACAATGGTAAACATAATCTGCCTTGCAGTAATGTAGGTATTGATTTTTGATGGGGTGGGGTTGGGGGTGGTGCCATGCCCCCACCTGCCCCTGGGGGCATGGCCACACCTCCCCAAGCCCCGCCCCACCTCAGTGCTTATAAAAGCAGCTCTCCAAGGCCGGGGAGCAGGGGTGGGGGGGGCTGACGCAAGCCAGACATGCAAGGGGGGGGGTTGAAACTGTGAACTCCCCCTTACCTACATCCTTGCGCCTTGTAAATGCTGTGATATGCCATCACCTATTGGGTCAGTAACGACCTGGTGCTTCCAGGGTGGGGGGGGGGGCTACCTTTACCTTTTTAAGTATATCGAACTCGCAGACACCGGACAAATATATCAAATGTTCAGAGTGCCATGCTGTTTCTGAAATATCACACTTTCTGCATCTAATCCCATTTTCTCCATTTTGGTGTTTGATAGAATTCCAGTAATTTTAACCGTGCTCACTTGAGAGGGGATTTTGTCCTTTTAATTTCCAAGGCTATCCTTTCGGAGGAAAATGCTCAGCGCTCTAAAACAGCAAAAGGCAGTCCACAACCAATCCTGCATGTCATTTCTCAGTTGTGTACAGATGAAAGTCAAAAATTGATCTCTGACTGTAAAAGACTTCTTATCTAGCTATAGTTCTATGGATCAAACAGCCAACATGTTATATCTTTCCTTTAGCAATTATATGAATTATGTTTTTCTCTATTTATGTGGATGAGTAATCCAGTGAATCAGAACTCTTAATATAGTAGACCTTTGAATAATCCTGCTGTCTAACTTTCAGCCATCAAAAGTAAGGTGGAGTGGAGCAATTGACTACAATTCCTAGTGATGAAATGCCATCAATAGCTCCAGTTTAACTAAACAGGAACCCGTAGCCTGAGTTACCATTAAAAATGACAACAAATGGTTTGTTGGGCTGGATAATTGGATGCCAGCTTTTGTTGTAACTGACAATAATAAGCTACATACTTTGGCCCAGGCCTTTTTCGGTAAGCCGTCTCCATGGCGCGGAATGGACTGACTGTTAAAATGTTCCTTTATGTGAAATGTGTTCCACTCCCCATTTGCTTTGTGACATGATGCTGTGATGCTCAACAGGACTGTGTGTAACTTTTTTCTGGATGGTTTTGGATAATGAACAAACAACAACAATTGTGTGTAACGTAAAGTAATGGAAACCAAAAAACACATCACACACTTAGCCAATATAATATGTAAAATAATTTCTTTTCAACAAATTTAAGTATAACAATTCATAAAGTATGAGTGTATAACATTCAAAAATAAGAAGACCATATCCATGGTTTAACCAACTAAGAAATAGATTCTATTTTCACCCAATAATTAAATTTTCAAAAATGTTATATAGAAATCAAAGTTCAATATCCTGTTCATAGATTATATCCACGTTGATAACAACTTATAGAATCAATCAGAATAAGTCTCTCGAACACCTCACGCGTTTCAAAGCGTTTTCGTTGATGTCTTCCTCAGGAGAAGAACAATTTCATTCATTTTCTTTCTCACATTTCTTATATGCCATATAGATTTTCTATAAAATATAGATAAATAATACTTTCAATATTTTGTTACACACATTATACTATTTGACATATTATTTGACATTTTTAACACCTTTTGGATATTTATGAACATTTTAAACATTTTTACATTTTACTCATTTTTAATAATTTTTAATATTTTTAATATTTTTGAACATTTTTGAACCATTTTTAAATATTTTTAAACATTTTTAAACATTTTTAAACATTTTAGACATTTTTAGAGATTTATAAACATTTTAAACATTTTATATAAATTTCAGCAAATAAATTTCTTTATTTTAAATGGCCATTATCTTAAATAAACATAATCTTACTTGTCTCTCCTCAGAGCTGACCTGAACCCAAAAGCGGCTATTTTTTCTCTGACACAACACTGCGAAGGAGTACAAGGATGGTTTTGGATACCTACCTATCTGTCAAATATACTGTAAAGCTTTGAGATATATAGTCTCAGAAGAACACTTTAGAAACAAAACTCGGGGGCTTCTGGGAGTGCAGGCAACGTTGGGGCAGGAGTGGGGCAGCAGCCCCGAGGATGCCCCGGAGGTGATGTCACCAGAGTCAAGCCCCTTTCAGAACTCTGCAATAGGGAGGTAATGTTATTCCCGCATCAACATGAATGAGGTATCTGTTGTCAAGGAGGGGTGGCTGCACAAGAGAGGTGAATTCATCAAAACTTGGTGGCCTTGGAACTTCCTGCTGAAGAGCAACGGGTCTTTTATTGGGTACAAGAAGAAGCCTGAAACCTCATACCTTGTTTCTCCTAAAATAAGACATCCCCTGAGAATAAGACATGGTAGGGGTTTTGCTGAAGTGCTAAATATAAAACATCCCCCGAAAGTAAGACGTAGCAAAGTTTTTGTTTGGAAGCATGCCCATGGAACAGAACACCAGAGCACGCAGCTGTGGAGCAGAAAAATAAGACATCCCCTGAAAATAAGACATAGTGCATCTTTGGGAGCCAAAATTAATATAAGACATTGTCTTATTTTCGGAGAAACATGGTAGCACAGTTTGCCACCTTCGAATGACTTCTCTGTGGGAGAAGGCCAGCTCATGAAAGCGGAAGGTTCCCGGCCCAACACCTTCATCATCCGCTGTCTACAGTGGATGACCGTGATTGATGTTGTTGAACAAAACTCTGAATCCCTGGGGGGTTGTCATGCCATAAAAGGGTATATGTGGACCAGGCAGGTAGTGGGTGGAAGAATATGGAAGAAGAGGTAGCACCAGGTAGATAGGAGCTGGCTTAATGATTTGAATTTTATGTAAGGTTGCTAGGTCAGGATTGGGAAATACCTGGAGATTTCAGGGGTAGAGCCTGAAAAGGGCAAGGTTTGGGGAAAGGAGAAACTTAAATGGAATATAATGCCATATAATCCATCTTCTAAAGCAGCCATTTTCTCCAGGTGAACTGATCTCTGTTGTCTGGAGTAGTAATCCCAAGAGATCTCCAACCACCAATGGAAGGTTGTATACACTAATTGTCATTACACTGAAAGTGGCTGGCAGCGTGAAAACTGTATAACCCAAAACACAAGACCAGTATTTAAACATAGACTCTCTGGTCTTACACTATTTTCAGTGGTTTGAAGACCTTACAGCATATTAAAATAATTAGTACAATGCAAGTACATCAATGAATCCTTCATATATAGTCATACAGACATAAATGAACATATAGACCCTGAAATATTCATAGGTTCAGAAAGAACCACAAAGCTAGTCAGCACCTGAAGAAATGCCTGCCCTTGCCCAAACTTCAAGGCTTGTGGCAAATATTCAGCTCTTACAAATTTCTTTCAAAGAGAGGACATTTTTAGTCCCAACCCTCGAAAGGACAATGTCTCATTTAACCTGGACTGCGGTCTGCTGTAGCATCTCTAGACTGCTGCACGATGCCCATCGGGAGGTTGGCATCCCTCCTTCCACATGAAGGGGTTGATGGAGCAAAACTCATTCTGTAAGCACTTGGATCTTAGGGGCATGGGGCTGAACCCCACACTAGGGGGTTAATGATTTCATGGAAAAAGCAAGTGTCACATGCAGAGGCATGGCTGGGCCAAACTGCGCCCAGTGCGCAGTGTGTTTTTTCTGCCCACCCCCCACCCCCGCGGCCCCCCTGCCCCCCTGCCCCCTTTCCCACACTTACCTTAGTTCCTTTTCTTTTTCTAGTACTTTTTCAGGCTGAAAAAAGCAGCCTCTTCACAGTTCAGGCTAAAAACTGCCTGAGGAACTATACTTCCCAGGAGACCTTTTGCAGTTCCTCAGGCAGTTTTTAGCCTGAACTGTAAATAGGCTGCTTTTTTCAGCCTGAAAAAGTACTAGAAAAAGAAAAGGAACTAAGGTAAGTGTGGAAGGGGGTGGGGGGGCTGTGCGGTAAGGCAACAAAAAGGGGGAGGGGCTAAGGGTGATTTTCTGCCCCCCAGACATGCGCCCGGTGCGTGACACACCCCCTCCATCCCCTTGCCGCTCTGCCACTGGCCACATGTGAGAACAACATTGTGATTCGGGGGAGGGAGCTAAACAAAGCTACCGTCACACTGTCTGGGTTGGCCACATGTGACAGTCAAGGCCAGTGCCTCCAATCTATCTATCAGAACTATGATCCGTTAGCTAGCTGAGGAAGAAATGTGAACTGGGGCTCACAAAGAACTATCTAGCTGTAAAAACAAACAGCCAGCCAAAATTTGGTCACTGAAAAAGGGGCCATGGAAATAGACAACTGTATCAGACCAGGTTCTCATATTTTGCCTGGATTGAATCTTCCCTTTTTGGGGCAGCTTGCGAATTATCTTCTGACTGCGTAGATCTCTAACAAATGCATAAGGGTGTGTGATTAAGAGTTGGACAAATTATGTCTTGCTGCCGTTTCACATGGTGCTGTATCTTGCTTTTAACACTACTTTTTAAAAATCTAGCTGTCTTTTCTTGAAAATGTCTGCAAAATTCTGGCCATGATCCTGCTTCAATGAAGGAGTTTAAATCTCATTTACACTCCACTTTTCCTTTAAGATGAGCAGGGCTCTGCCTGGACGGTACTAATTGATTTTGGTGAGAAAGTATATCACATTTTAAAGGGGCACCTTCCCATATATCTTCAAGACTCCTGCTGTTGTGTGCTGAGAATAGCTGAGTGGCCAGGACAGATTGGACATATCTCTATTGAGGTGGCTCTCCTCTGGATCACCTTCCTTGAGAAAATCCATCTAGTGCTGAGTCTGTGGAGATTTTTGCACCAGATGATAACAAACCTTTTTTTGGTTCTTAATACTGTTCATTTTTTATTTAGTTTGTATGTTACACTTTCCTTTGATAGACTCAAACACTGACTTTGATAGACTCAGTGTGTGGTGATTGGCCTGGGTTTAATGCTATTGGGAAGTGTTCTTCCCCCTTCTTCCACACATCTTAGTAGTACTTTTATCCACCTCCTGGGGTTTTCCCAGTTTTTCCTCAAAATTTTCTCAAACCTACTTTGCCATGAAATTTTAAGAAACGTCATAGTAAAGTATAGGTGGCTGCTGTATGAGAAGAAAAAATGTGACTTTCCTGTTCACGTCACAGCCATTTTCCCTGCCTCTATTCCCGTGGTGGTGAACCTTTGGCACTCCAGATGTTATGGACTACAATTCCCATCAGCTACAATTGGCCATGCTGGCAGGGGCTGTTGGGAATTGTAGTCCATAACATCTGGAGGGCCAAAGGTTCGCCACCACTGCTCTATTCTCAAGGTGGCCATTTCCTCCCTTTGCCACCATGCTTTTTAAAACAAATCAGCAACTTAATGCCATTATATTGATACATCATTGGAACAATATGTCTCTGAATTCCCAGCTTCCACTTTTTTTTCCAACAGCCTCCAGACTCTTCTGTTGCAGAGATATAAAGGAAAAGGGTTCAACTGTTGATTAAAAAAACAAATGAGTAACCTAGAAGAGGGGAATAGCCAATGCTGGGGGAATGAGATACAGAAACTGTGAGGATACCTACCACATGGAAGCCTTGTGTCAGAACTGAGCCTGTCAGTACCAAATGAACGGCAGGCAAGGGGAGACGGATTACCATCCTTTGATGGGGGGCGAAAGTCTGGCGTCTTCCTGTTGGCGCCCTGGGACATCCAGGACACAGATCCTATCAAAGGAAGGTGCGAACCGTTCCCAGGCTTCCAATGTTTTGTAGTAAATGCTTTGTAGTTTATAGAAGGGGTAGCGGTGTTTGACTCTGTGGGAGAGGGCTATGGAGTATAGCTAAGGGGTTTGTGCGGGAATTGTCAGATTCCTCTTTCTAAGATGCTACCTACGTGCTTCTGAAATAAAGGCTTGAGAACAAAATCTACAGCTTCCGTTGTTTCCAGATCCGAGGTCTGACACCTTGTTTCACTGTGCTGCATTGGGAGCCTGACTATAATAACAACTGTGAAACCCCACAATTTAGTCCACATGTGGATGCCACCTGAAACATGTTTATGTGCGCTGGTGGAGTCAGGCGGTAAAAATAAATGTAGGAATCAAAAATAAATGCAGAGATGGGCAATAACAATACAACAACCTTTATTAGGCCTATTAAAATAGGCTCCAGAGCATTACAGACATTTCTGAAGTACAAATCAAAAGTACATTCAAAACACAGACAGATAAACTGTATCTAGCATTGGACGTTACTTAGAAAATTCTGTCACTTGTAAAAGAAATGTTGCTACTTTTTCCAAGAGCACGGCCTCTGTGTTATTTAACAAAAGCTCCACAACAGAGTTGTCAGAGTCTCTTTCAGATGTGTCTAAGACCCGCCCAGGAGAGAAATTCCTAATACCCACATATCTCGGACAGTCAAGTATAATGTGAGCAAGAGTCTCTGTAACCCCTATGTCAGAATGGGATGACCCAGAAAGGGGTGGAGTCTGAAAAGAAGCAAAATGCTGCAGAACTCATGAGGTTGGAGGAAGCAAGGCTACCAGGCTGGGACTGTGATTGATTTTATTAAGCCCTTAACACCTTGTTTAAGGTAACTGCAATGTTGTGGGGAACTAGTGGGAAGGGAGTTTATTTTTTTGCTATATTTTAAATGTTAGAATTTATTGTTTCAGGGTTTTTGTGTATGTAAATGGTGAGAGTTTTCTGGGAACCTTCATCATCTTGAATCCCGTTCACCAAGCCTCTGAAGTCTTCAAAACCAACCACCAGCAAAGAAGAATTGGACTTGACAATATCAGTAGGCTGTAAATATAAGGACTTGAAAATGCAAACTTAACAGGACTGTAAAGTGTAAATGTCAAATGTTAAATGTTTTAAAAGTGTTATTTGTTAAGAGAAGTAAACTGTTTTGTTTAAATTTGGTTCTTTGCAACTCCTTCCAAGTACTGCCCCACAGAACCCACAGAAAGAGGTTACATCTCCACTTGGTTTTTACAGTGTGGACAGACCCGATCCTGGAGAGGGATAGATTAGGTAGTGACCCTTTGTAATGGCAAAGATGTATCTGTGTGCTCCATTTACCCACAGCTCCTTCTCAGATCCATTCGCTTGGTGTGATGTTAAAAGGTTAGTCAAAACTCTTCTTAAAAAATGTTTAAACACCATGGTAATAATAAAAAATTACAATCTGCAAATTAAATGTTGAAGTGGTGGTACTATTTAGCATACCCGATCCTTTTTGTTCATGCCTCGGCAAAAAAACTGTTGACTTGAGGTGGGGAGGTAGTAATTGCATTATACTTCTGCCATTGAAATGCATAGCATAAAACTGAAGCCCCGTGACTTAGCTCTAACAATTTAATAGTGCTTTTGAAGGTAATTGAAATGACTGTCACTGTCGCATACATTTTTCGGTATCAAGGGGCTGAGGCTGTAACATGCCAAGGGAAATGCTTTTGTTGTACAAAGCAATTTTTAAAGTGCTTTTAATTAGCATCAATTTCCAGGTCACATTTTGATTATTTAAAGACACTTTTTTTTTGTAGAGCGTTCTGGAGAACTTTTAACAACCAGGCAAGTATCAATGCCTTTCACAAAAGAAAAACAAAATTGTGCTGAAGATGCAAAATCTCTTGGTTCGACCTTGCGCATCAGATCTTTCGTAGCCATGGGTAGACAGCCCCGTGTGTCTGATCGGAATGGGCTCATTAAAACTGGAGGACATTTGGAAGGCAACTGTCATGACACCCTCTGACCAGTTCAACAGTTAAATGTATACGAATGGAGAAACTTCAGTTTCTCCCAACATTCAGACACTACATCCAATCCAGGTATGTGGTTGAATGTATCAGGCTACGTGAATGAATGCATCATGAACGTATCATATTAAGAACATAAGAACATAAGAACTAGCCTGCTGGATCAGACCAGAGTCCATCTAGTCCAGCACTCTGCTATTCGCAGGGGCCCACCAGGTGCCTTTGGGAGCTCACGTGCAGGAGGTGAAAGCAATGGCCTTCTGCTGCTGCTGCTCCTGAGCGCCTGGTCTGCTAAGGCATTTGCAATCTCAGATCAAAGAGGATCAAGATTGGTAGCCATAGATCGACTTCTCCTCCATAAATCTGTCCAAGCCCTTTTAAAAGCTATCCAGGTTAGTGGCCATCACCACCTCCTGTGGCAGCATATTCCAAACACCAATCACATGTTGCGTGAAGAAGTGTTTCCTTTTATTAGTCCTTATTCTTCCCCCCAGCATTTTCAATGAATGTCCCCTGGTTCTAGTAGTGTGTGAAAGAGAGAAAAATTTCTTTCTGTCAACATTTTTGACCCATGCATAATTTTATGGACTTCAATCATATCCCCCCTCAGATATCTCCTCTCCAAACTAGAGTCCCAAATGCTGCAGCCTCTCCTCAAAAGGAAGGTGCTCCAGTCCCTCAATCATCCTTGTTGCCCTTCTCTTCACTTTTTCTATTTCTTTGATATCCTTTTTGAGATGTGGCAACCAGAGCTGAACACAGTACTCCAAGTGTAGTCACACCACTGCGTTATATAAGGGCACGACAATCCTTGCAGTTTTATTATCAACTCCTTTCCTAATCATCCCCAGCATAGAGTTTGCCTTTTTCACATTACATAATAGAATGGGACATTGCCTATGGTGAAAACTATGGCCAAAGATGGTGTCAGGCGTAGCCAGTGAGAGAGTTTGGGAGCCTTATCACCTGTTGTTTCTAATAGGACAAGGGGGCACCCCCTTTGGGGGCCAATGGAATTGGACTCCCTGAGGTGGCATCAGAGGAAGATCTTGGCCTCTATCCCCTGTTTGTATGGACCTCCAAGGCATAAGGTTCTCCATGTGGTGTCTGGAGATCTTCCAGAATTATGCCAGGCTAATTACTAGAGAGATAAGTTCCCCTGGAGAACATGACAGCTTTGGAATGTGCCTCTGGATGGCTCAGGCTAGTCAGTCTCATCAGATTTTGGAAACTCAGCAGGGTCATCCTGGTTTGTATTTGGATGGGAGACCACCAATGAATTCCAGGGTTTCTATGCAGAGGCAGGCAATGACAAACCACCTTTGTTCGGCTCTTACCTTGAAAGCCCTACAAGGTCATCTAAGTCATCTGTGACTTGATGGCACTTTACACACACACAAAGGTAGTCAAGAGGCATTCATAGAGGGATGTCTGGAAGCAGAGGTGGGATCCAGCAGGTTCTCACCAGTTCCTGAGAGTGGGTTACTAATTATTTGTGTGTGCCAAGAGGGGGTTACTAATGGGGTCCGCTTTTCCGTTAGAAATTCCATTAGGTCCAAAAATCATAATGTCCTGTTGTTTCCTATGTGGCTGGTTAGCGAAGGTAGAAAACGGGATAATTCTCCCTGCTGGGCTGTTTTAAAAACATGTTTTAGAAATATGGTAAAGTTCCTTGTTTAAGGAAAGTATCCTTCTTTTGATTTCTAGAAACAAAATTAAGTATTTGAAAGTATTAAGTATTTGGCAGGCAGTAGGAGAAGTAGTTGTTTCTGTTGGCAGTAGACGATAGGACTTGCTATAATGAGTTTAAATTATGGACAGAAAGATACCAGTTGGAAATTAGGAACTTTTTTTTACAGTAAGTGTTTTTTACAGTAAGAGAAATTATTAATGCTCCGCCCCCGGAATGCCCGGCCACGCCCCCATCATGTCCCGTCCAGCCCCATTGGCGCTATGCCACTGCTTGAATCCCACCACCATGGGAACCCGTTACTAAAATTTTTGGATCCCGCCACTGTCTGGAAGGTATGGCATCATATGGCTGAGGCCCCTCCCTTCCCCAAATCCCACCCTCCCCTGAATCTACCCTCTAAAATATCCAGATATTTCCCAACCCAGAGCTGGCTTCTCTACAAGAGTAACTGTTTGACCACTGTGTGGAAAAGGATGCTGGACTAAACGAACCATTGTGCTGATCCAGCAGGCTCTAGCTATGTCCTTATGTTCCTACTATTATCCCCTCTAGCAACTGAAGAAAGGTCTGAGGCCTAACCACAAACAGGCCAAGGTCAGCTTCCAGGCCTCAGTGTCTTTCTTCCAGTCCAAGAGCTTTCTTCTCTTACACATGATACATGCTTGGGCTCTTTCTTTCTGTAAAATAGTTGCTCGATACAAAGGTCCTTTATTCAGGCAAAGCTTTGTTAGAGTTTTTAGGAGATTTTTTTCTCTTTTTTTGTCTGAGGAAGGTCTAAATTACAACTTCAGGACTGTGGCCAATTTAATTAAGCACACAAGTTCAAGAGACAGCAGAAGACATTTTTGGAATCTGCTGCTCCAGGTACTATAAGAGCTAATCAGTCTTAACAGCTCGGTTGAATTTTCTATGGAAGAGGCGAGTGACATCTCTAAAGCACTGGATATTTCAGGCCCTGCAGAATAAGTAGTCGGGTTGGCTGCAGAGGAGAACTGGAGGCCTTAGAACATAGGTGTCAAATTCACGGCCCTCCAGATGTTATGGACTACAGTTCCCATAATCCACTGCCAGCATCATGCTGGCAGGGGATTATGGGAACTGTAGTCCATAACATCTGGAGGGCCACGAATTTGACACCTGTGCCTTTGAAGATTCCCTGTCAATACAAACAGAGCACACACATATAGATTTTGTACCATAACTGAAATTGCTTGTTTATGATAAAACAAACCAATCTAATCTGCCTGTGGATACTGTTTTAGATAGAACCTCTGAGCATTCAAAGCAGTTCACTTGTATTGCAACGTTTGTCATCTCTGAGTGGGGAAATTCTTGGAGATTTAAGGGTGGAGCATGGGGAGGGTGAGTTTTGAGGTGGGGGCCGACGTCAGCAATGTAGAATGCCAAGAATCCACCCTCCAAAGCAGCCATTTTCTCTGGGAGAAATGATCTATTTTGTGCAGAGGTCAGCTGCAGTTCTGGGAGATCTCTATGAAACCCTACTCCAGTGATGGCAAACCTTTTCGAGACCGAGTGCCCAAATTGCAACCCAAAACCCACTTATTTATCGCAAAGTGCCAACACAGCAATTTACCCTGAATACTGAGGTTTTAGTTTAGAAAAAACGGTGGGCTCCAAGGCGTGTGTTACTCAGGAGTAGGCTTGGTGGTAGTCGGTGGCTTTGCTTTGAAACAACCGTGCAACTCTTCCAATGGGTGAATCACGACCCTAGGAGGGTTTTCTCAGAAGCAAGCCCCATTGCCAGCAACCGAGCTTACTCCCAGGTAAAGGATCGTGCTTTAGTGCTTCACATGAAAATCAGTGGGGTTTAACAGCGCTTAACAGGGTTACCTACACTGCTTCCCCAAAACTGGGTCTTAAGTTTAATGCTAATAATCTAGCCCAGTGGCCCAGGCCAGCCTAGATGTGAGGGGGGCACTCTGTTTCCACATGCCCACAGAGAGGGCTCTGAGTGCCACCTCTGGCACCCATGCCATAGGTTCGCTACCACTGCCCTACTCCTTTACATCTGAATCAGACATCTAAACAGTTGCAGCTGAAAATGGTGCATATGAAGCTACCTGATACAGCCCAGTCCAGTCCAGTCCAGAACCTTTATTAGGCATATAATCAAGAAAACGTCAAACATTTCTAGATACATTAAAAAATCACTCATTGTTACATTGTAAAACACGCCTTAAAAATATGGCAACTGCTAATGAAATTTCTACATTGGAATTGTTCAGGAGCTTAAACATTTTTCCTTTATCGGAGAATAGTGTGAATCCTGTTGGTAACAGTGCCCAAAAGTCAATTCTAAAGTTGTTATACTTTGAACAATACAGTGAAATATGAGAGATTGAGTCTGATGTATAGGGACAGTACCAGCAGCGATGTTCGTTGTGTAGAATATTGAGAAAGCGCCCCTGATACAGTCAGTCAAGTAAAAATGCAATTTGTGCTACTCTGACATTTTCCCCAATGGGAACCCAAAGAAGCTTTAGAGCCAGCAAGGTGTAGTGGTTATTAGTGGGACAGCATCACATATGACCCGGCAACAATCCCAATCCCTATTGGGGTGGACAGAGAGGTCCCAGGTCGCCAGGTGTTCGCCCCTTGTGCTCCCCTAACTGCTGGGTTGTTGGGCTTGCTTGTAGAGGCCTCCACAGCATGCTCCCCAAGCCCGACCCACCCCAAGCCCCATTCGGGGGCCCTGAACCGCAGGGAGGTCCATCGTGTGATTTCGGCCTCCCCACAAGGATGTGCTCCTCTGCCCAAGCCACTAGAGCTGTGACATGAATGGCAGCACACCGAAGCCCCGTCCCTAAAGGGAGGGAGGGTGGGTCAGTTTGCTGAAGGCACCAAAAGAGGCTGAAGCAACCACATGCTCCTTATTATATAGGGAGTGTACTCCACCCATCGCCCCATGCATGATGCACGACATTGCCGGGTGGACAGGCTCCACTGTACGGCCGCCCCAGGGCCACACATGCTCCATGCTCGGAGTTCACCACGTGCCCTGCCCCCTGTCGCAATTACAGACCTTGTGGATTCAAGTGCCATCATTTCTAGCCCTGGGATGAACAAACCAGTATATTCTCCACCACTGGGCAGCTGGCTATCCCAAGTATTTTATTATTCCTTTTTAAAAATTTTATTAAGGTTAAAATAAATGCATATTGTATAAACATATTACAGTGAATAACAAGAAAAAAGCAAGAAAAAGAAGAAAAAAAGTAAGAGTCTTATTATCTAACATCTTTCCTGCAGTCCACTACGGTTCCTAATCAAATTTATACAAAATAATTCTTATCTCATTAAACTAAAGTGACTTCACAATTGAACTCTGTTGACTTTATCTTCGTCCAGTACGTTGTTGTTGTTATCTGTCATTCTAAATTTTAAAAGGAAAACAATCATATACTTGTGGCTTCTATCTCTAAAATAGAAAAATAACCTCCTCGAATATCCTATGTATGTCTTCCTATCTTAACTTACCATTATTCCTTTTTTGACATGGGAGCCAAATTAGAATACAGCCTTCAAGAACAGCTAATGCAAATACTGAGATCTGTAACTCCCGAACCTTAAAAAATTTCCCTAATTATCCTTTTATGATATATCATCATCAAGACATTCTTATCATAAACGTATCATAAAATATCATAGCATATCATTTAAAAAGTGATTTTTAATCTGAATTTCTGTAAAACTGTAAGGGTTTTTTTTTTTGTAACCTGCAGTCTCATTTTCTCAAAACCTGTATTATCCTTGCATGTAATTTTTATGATAATATCCCTGAAGATTTTAGGCATTACCTTCTAAGTCAATCGATTTCCAATCCTCAGCCTTTTGGATCTCCAAAATATTCTCTTCGTCTAAAGGAATTTCATCTGTTTATGTTCCAGTTTCAAAGAATACTTGAGGCACGGTTATTCTGCCAAGATCTTCCTTAGAAAAAGCACCCCTGGTATCAGTAGGATATTGGCTTTTGTTTAGCTCATGCTGTCCAACACATACATCTTTATATTAGCTATAGGCTGAAACATTCTGCAGCATGCAAGGGATTCTGCCGCAAAGAAATGGTAGATACTGGCAATTTGGAACTGGTTTACACATGCATGGTCTCTTGATCCAGTATACTACAACTGATAGCTTGCCCATGTGAAAGGACCAGGATATGGAACACTTTTGACAGTTCACACAATCAACTCCCGCACATCAAGTAGTTGTGCAGATAAATGAAATGATGCTGTGGAGAAATGGCTCCTTCCCCCCCCCCCCCTTCCGTTTCCTTTTTCTTTCATCCTCTCCTTCTCCAACCAGGTACCAGAGATTTGGAGGACTTAGAAATCCCAGAGAAACATCAGGAAATGCTACCTGACCTAGGGGGAAATGATATCTTGACCCAGCCTGACCTGGTCAAAGGAGGGTGGGGTCTGGGATCTGATAAATTGAGGGGAAGAGAGGGGCGAGCTCTCTTGGCTCAGGTCTCTCTGGAGGGGAGCAGAGCTCTTACCTGAACTGGGAAGGCGGCATCCATTTTCTGGACCATGTGCTCAGCCAGGTAATGTGAGCTCTTTGCCAATGGCAACATTTTAAGCTTTAAGGACCTACCCTGCTTTCTAACATCTTTAGCCAGGGTATGTATTAGTGATAGGAAAAGAGGATTTGCGTTTTATCTCCTTTTATTTTGTAACCCTTGCTAAATCTGGTGTGTGCTAAAACATATGGTAATCATTTTCCTTTTAATAAATACTTTTTAAAACCTTAGCTGTGGAGGAAAGTTCTCTGTACCACTTATGCCCTACTGTCTTGGACACGCTATTTAAACAGGAGGTAGAGGAAGGCTGAGCAGCTTTTCCTCCAGGATCTCCAGTCTACCCTGTGGAACCCAGGAGAGGGGAACCAAGGGGAAACTGAGGCAGGGGCCTCGTGCAGTGGGAAAGGAAGCTGGGAAATCCTGATCTTCCCCAGCAGGCAGTCCTCAAATGATCAGGTGGTGGCAGCATACCCAAAGAGAAAGTTAGCCCTCCCCAGGAAAAGTCTGTAACTCCTGGGGGTGTGCAGAGTGCGAAATAGGGCCTGCCAGCCAAAAGCAAGCCCGTTTCGCCACAGATGCACGTGTGAGTTGAGCAACAGTGTGGTATGTTAAAACCAGTAAAAGAAACATAGTTATTTAATCATGGTCATGTTGATGCCCATAGTTTCCATCTCAGTTCATCTGAAATTGCTTTTTTTTCCCAATAGAGGCTGACCACAGATTTAGCTGAAGAAGAAGAAGAAGAAGAAGAAGAAGAAGAAGAAGAAGAAGAAGAAGAAGAAGAAGAAGAAGAAGAAGAAGAAGAAGAAGAAGAAGAAGAAGAAGAAGAAGAAGAAGAAGAAGAAGAAGAAGAAGAAGAAGAAGAAGAAGAAGAAGAAGAAGAAGAAGAAGAAGAAGAAGAAGAAGAAGAAGAAGAAGAAGAAGAAGAAGAAGAAGAAGAAGAGTTTGGATTTATATCCCACCTTTCTCTCCTGCAGGAGACTCAAAGGGGCTTACAATCTCCTTGCCCTTCCCCCCTCACAACAAACACCCTGTGAGGTGGATGGGGCTGAGAGAGCTCCGAGAAGCTGTGACGAGCCCAAGGTCACCCAGCTGGCATGTGGGAGTGCACAGGCTAATCTGAATTCCCCAGATAAGCCTCCACGGCTCAGGCGGCAGAGCTGGGAATCAAACCTGGTTCCTCCAGATTAGATACACGAGCTCTTAACCTCCTACGCCACTGCTGCTCCTGCAGCTGCACTGCAACTGATAGCTTGCCCATGTGAACGGACCAGGATATGGAACACTTTTGACAGTTCACACAGTCAACTCCCGCACATCAAGTGATGCACATGTGAGTTGAGCAACAGTGTGGTATGTTAAAACCAGTAAAAGAAACTTAGGCCGTTTCCACACGGGCAATTCATGGCAGCCTGGAGACGGTAAAAAAACCGTCTCCAGGCTGCCATTCGCACGGCCGCGCCCGCCCTGTACCGCCGGCGGCGGCCTGAAGCGGCGTTCCCAGGCTTCCAAGCGCTCTTTTGAAAGCGCTGGCATGAAACCGCTTCACCCGAGGCCAGCGGCTTCATCCGCCCTCCCACCGGCACTCACCTTGTCCAGACTCGCTTGGCGTCGCTGAGGCCTGGGGACACGCCCTGCGCTGGAGCAGGCAGCGCGGGGAGCCAGGGGCGTGTCCCCAGGCACCTCGGCGGCGTGCGGCTCTTGAGACGGTCCCAGCATCTTGGGTCGGCTTGCGCAGTATTGCCCGACCTCGCCGTTTCCGCCGCTGTGCGGAAACGGCCTTAGTTATTTAATCATAGTCATGTTGATGCCCATAGTTTCCATCTCTGTTCATCTGAAATTGCTTTTATTTTTCCCCAATAGAGGCTGACCACAGATTTAGCTTCAGGCCTGGTTCACGTGTCTCGTTATCGTTTTTCTTTGTGGATTGGCAATGGAGGGTGTGACATGTAAGTAAGTAGTTTATTAAAATGTAAGTACGATGCTGTAGTCACAGACCTTAACATTGCAAATTTTTAAAAAAATGTATACATAGGATGGAACCATCTTCGGGGGTGGCCAGTATGTTAAGTGAAACAAATAATAAATAAATAAAACAAATATAACTGACAGCATCTGTTCTGAAAGGTTGAGATGCATGTGCCTCTTCCTTCACAGAGCCCTGTCCCCTTCCTCCCTGCAGGGGGCGGGGCTTGCTGGCATGCTGCTGGAGTGAACACCATTTTGTCATGTGCTCCTTCCCTGGCTTTATCCCTACCCCAAGGTTGTTGCCAGCCTCAGGGCTGCTTGAATGTAGGAAAGATTCATTGAATTATTCTTGCGGGGGGGTGCAGCAGTGGGGGGGGTGGAGGGAGTTTGGGGATACAGAGGGAGGGTGGGGGAGTTTGGCCAGGGACTGGGCACAGTGAGGCAGGGCACCCAGGGCAAGCTCCGGGTGCCATTTTGTAACAGCACCCACTGCATTGAACTCATTGCTGATATAACTACATCATAAATAATGGATAAAACTATAGAGCAGTGATGGCGAACCTTTTTGAGACTGAGTGCCCAAATTGCAACCCAAACCCCACTTATTTATCACAAAGTGCCAACCTGGCAATTTAACCTGAATGCTGAGGTTTTAGTTTAGAAAAAACTGGTTGGCTCCCTCTTCCTCCGCCCCACTCGCTTGAGCAGGGGCCAGCCTGCTCTAGCCTCCAGAATGTCCCGTGCACACCACTCTGTGCCTCTCTAGCATCTCTGCCTCCTCAGCACCCCCCCCGCCCCCCGGCAGCAGCCACCCAGAGCACAGACACCAGGCCCGCCAGCTGAGTCCTCCCTTCTCACCGTGGTGCACACACGTCGTGCTCAGTGGTCCAGGCCCACCTAGATATGTGTGTGTGTGTGTGGGGGGGGTGATTTTCCATCCCCCACATGATGAACTCTGTGTTTGCGTGCCCACAGAGAGGGCTCCGAGTGCCACCTCTGGCACCTGTGCCATAGGTTCGCCATCACTGCTATAGAGTTTCCAATAATTCCTAGAGCTACCTTATGGTACTTCTGGGTTGAACCCAGAGGTGATATATTGACAAAGAGATCAGCAGAGTTTGTTTTTGTTTTGTTTTGTTTGTGTATTCTTCTCTGCAGCAGGCAATGGAGAGGCCTGGCAACTCTTTGTATTAATCACTCACGTACAGCCCCAATATGCGTGGTGAACACTGAAATGCCAAGTAGTCAGTTTATATGTAAATGGTAGATATGAACTTTTCCTTTACTAACACAAGATGATGACTGGGAGGTTTATGGGGCACGTGGGCTCAGAGAGAGAGCCAACATGATGTCGTGGTTAAGAGCAGTGGACTCTGATCTGGAGAATCGGGTTTGATTCCCTACTCCTTCACATGAGCAGTGGACTCTAATCTGGTGAACTGGATTTGTTTCCCTGTTCCTCCACAAAAAGCCTGCTGTGACCTTGGACCAGGCACAGTTCTCTTTGAATTTGCTCAGCCCCATCTATCTCACCGTTCCCCTGTTGTGGGGAGAGGAAAGGAAGCTCCTTTGAGATTCCTTACAGGAGAGAAAAGTGAGGTATAAAAACAGACTCCTCCTCCTCCACCACCACTTCCCCTACATTAGGTGTAGTTAGTGGCTCCTAGTTCATGTGACAGTAGTGGCTGAAATGCCTTTTTGTCATGTTTTATTCTCATGTTATGCCACTTATCCAATCCGAAAGCACTCAAAGAGCATTTATGGTAGCAAACCATCACTTGATTTTATCAGGCAGCTCCAAGTATAAGTAACTATACATGTGTAAACCAGTCCTTTGATTGGGCTAGCCACCAACATGAAATGGAAGTGTTTTCCTACATGACGGGCTTCTGTCCCTAAGCTGTTTCCGCACGGGCGGAATACAGCGTCCCAGGGATGCTAAAAACAGCATCCGGGGGGGGGGGGGTTCGCGGGGCCGCCAAATGGTGTGAAGCTGCTGTTTCCGAACCTTGCTCTCTGAGTGAGGTATTTCAGAAACAGCGGCATCACACCGCTGCCATGCGAACGGCAGCGGCTGGAAGGCGCCATTTTCCCCTCCCCCTTTCCTGAATGCTTACCTTGTCTCCTGGCATCCGGCTTGTCGCAGAGGCCAGGGGCCACGCCCCCCAGCCTGCGATTCCAGAGCCGTCGCTCCAGGCTGCGGGGGCGTGTCCCCTGGCTTCTGCGATGAGCTGGAAGCCAGGAGACAAGGTAGGCATTCAACGATGGCGCAGCCTGTGTGAAGGCTGCGCCGCCACCTGCCGCTCTTCTGGAACCGTCCATGAGAACGGTCCTGGGGGGTGCATCGGCATTGTTTATGCCGACGCACCCCCGCACCGTTGCAGTGCGGAAAGGGCCCTAAACTAGAATCATAATTTTGCATCAAAAAGAGCTCACATGCGACATATTGATGTCTGTTTTGAAAACTGGGACTGTATAACCATCAGATTAAAAGGATTGACAAAAATTAGTGTTTCATCTATCATTAATCATTTCTCCATCTGCTGCCAACAAAGCATAATTCTGGAAACCAATCAACACCTCACGAAAGCTTCTTGCATGGGTAATCCTCACCGCATTATTTGCTCTGACCATTACACACTTCAGTAATCTTTCCCTAAATGGAAGCAGGCCGAGTGTTCTTCTTATTAATTATATTTATTGCTCTTTCCAAACACAATGGCACCAGCGGATTGCAGCCAGCTTGATATGTATTAATGTGATTACTTGGACCAAGTGCCCTATGATTAAAAATGTGTGGCAAGAATTTTAATGGAATGTGAAATTCTAGTAATTGTGGAGAAGGGCAATTCATAGAAGCCCTTTCTCCTACAGCGTGGTGTTGGGGTTAAGAGCAGGTGGACTCTAATACAAAGAATCGGGTCTTATTCCCCTTTCCTCCACCTGAGCAACATACTCTTATCTGGTGAACTGGATTTGGTTGCTCGCCCCTACCTATGAAGCCTTCCAGGTGACCTTGAACTAGTCAACAGTGTGTTCAGAACTCTCTCTGTCCCATCTACCTTACAAGATGTCTATTGTGGGGAAAGGAAGGGAAAGGAGTTAATAAGCCCCTTTGAGTCTCCTTACAGGAGATAAAGACAAGCAGAAATCAAAACTACTCTTCCTCCTCCTCCTCCTCCATAGGAAGTAGGAGCAACCAGAGAGGACAGAGGGATACAATCAAGCTGACCCAAAAGAAGAGGAGTGTGGATTTATACCCTGCCTTTTTCTCTTTTAAGGAGACTCAAAGTGGCTTATAAACTCCTTTCCCTTCCTGTTCCTGTAACCTCTCTCTGTGGGTTCTGTGGGGCAGAACTTGGAATGAGTTTGCAACAACAATTTTTAAAAACAAAATGGTTTACTTTCTTAACATACATCACATAACAAAACAGTTTTAGGGGATCAAACCCCAATTTGCTGCACACTTCCATTGCAAACAATTTATAGTTGCAATCTCACTTCCAAACCCCACGCTGGTTGGGCGCCAATTTGTAACCTCTCTCTGTGGGTTCTGTGGGGCAGAACTTGGAACGAGTTTGGAACAACAATTTTTTAAAAAACAAAATGGTTTACTTTCTTAACATATAACATATGACATCAATATTTAACATCACGCTTCAAGGTCCTGTTCAGGTTGCATTTTCAAGTCCTTATATTTACAGTCTACTGATACTGCCAAGTCCAATTCTTCTTTGCAAGTGGGTTGGCTCCTGAAGACTCCAAGGGCTTGATGAACAGGATTCAACATGATGAAGGTTTCCAGGAGAACTCTCACCCATTACAACCACAAAAAAGAAACCCTGAAACAATAAACTCCAACATTTACAACATAGCAAAAATAAACAACTACCTTCCCACTAGTTCCCAACAACATTGCAGTTACCTTAACAAGGTGTTAAGGGCTTATACAAACCAAGGTCCGAGTCTGGTAGCCTTGTCTCCTCCAAACCACATGAGCTCTGCAGCCTCCTCCTGCTTTGAGTCTCCACCCCTTTCTGGGTCAACCCATTCTGAGCATGGGGGTTACATTCCCACAACAGACATCTTGTGAGGTAGGTGGGGCTGAGAGAGTTCTGAACCAATGGTGACTCTGTTCAACATAATGCTCTAAGTATGGTTGTGCATGGTCAGAGACTCTTTTTAAAGTGCCACTTGTTTAAAAAAAATATCATGCCCTGCATTGTGAAACATAGAACGTTGATAAAATAGCATTTATATTGCCCCAGACAGCTATTAGGAAGACTCGCCTTCTTCTACATTTATGCCTGCCATTCTGTTTCCCATTCCTGCTGTGGGGGGAAAGTGTAAGGCTGGACACACTCAGACAAAGTCGACTTTAGAATAAAGGAACGAACTTTATTGAATTGTGTTACCCTAGGATACAGGGTGCTGGAACTGAGGGTTCTTGCCCCCAGTTCCAGTATATATACAGATGGGCGTGGGCGGTCCTTCCCAGAGGCAGGAACGGGGATAACTGGGGAAATAGAAACTTACTGGGAGACGGAGGCTACTGGCAGGGTCGCGGCCCTGACAGGAAAGTGGACATAAAATACGTTGGCCTTGTTTCTTAAACACCAGTTCCTCCTCTATGTAAAAAGTGCTGGAATGTTAAAAAATGGTGTAAAGGGGTGTTCTGTCCAGAGTTACAGACTAAAAGCTCAGGCTAAGGGCTAAGACAAGCCCTTAAATATGCCTGACATTGTTGCCTGGCATCCCAGCCTGCGTCAACAAAGCACATTCCTAATGGTGAATTCTGCCCAGCACAAATATGATGTCTTTAGGACATTATAAATAGCCTTTTGGGCAAGAACTTTGCACAGGTCTCTTCCCCAAAATGACTTGAGCCTATTATAGTCTGGTTGTTGTGGGTTTTCTGGGCTGCGTGGCCGTGGTCTGGTCGATCTTGTTCCTAACGTTTCACCTGCGTCTGTGGCTGGCATCTTCAGAGGTGTATCACAGAGAGATACACAGAGAGATAAGCTTTTGTGTAAGCAGCTGAATGTGATGTCTGTAACAAATTTGAATATGTAAAGTCTGTCATACCGATTTTGGAAGGGGTGTCAGAACATGTGTTTAGATGGACAAAATCTAGATGACAGGTGGACCTTCCTTCCAGCAGGTGCCGTGTGCATAATTAGGGCTGTGTGCACAACTGTGTACCGTGTGCAAAGACAGATAAGACATGGGCACCTGATTGGCACTTCAATTGTATATAGTAAGCACAGACAACAGGGTGATGTGTGCCTGGAAACACCTGTGGTCTGGCGGAGCACTTTGACAGTAGTTAGCAATAAACAGAACTGCACTGGTGACTGTGTGTCTTTCAGTTCTTGTTTGCATTGCATCCTGCAAGGTGGTCTACTCACGAGTAAGCCGCTGCTTCAACAGGTGTATCACAGAGAGATAATATATATATTAAAGAGAAGCATTATCATGCGAAGGTGCGAAAACAACCAACGTTATTTCTATGGGCTCAAATCGCTTCCTCGGTGTGTAAAAGTCACATATGTGAACAGAAAAAAGGAGAACAGGTTCATTAATAATGATTGCAACGTGTTATAAATATGCTATGCAGAATACACCACTGACAATAAGTCCCTCCCACTTGACTAGGTTGTTCGAGAGACTTACACAGTTTTCTGTTTCGATAATTTGTTCATTTGTTTATTAGATTTATAGCCTGTCCACCCCCATCAAGAATTAAGGATCTAACCAAGAGTATAAAAATACAGGGAAAATATGAAGATCATTGAAAAGGCGGGCTTGGAAATTGCCTGTGTGCAGGGATTAAGAAGGAGACAGAGGTCCTGAAAAAGTAGATCATTATGGAAAATGTAATTGTATGTCTCAGCCGCTGATGTGAAGGATCTAAAGCCCAAACTACTTTGGTAGCTTCTGAATATATTTGGGAAATCAATCACGGAACAGATGCAGATAAAATTGTTAATTACTAGGGTTGAAATGAGCTATGGGTAATAGATACTGCAAAATGGTTTTTTTTTTCTTGCTATCGATTGGCTGGTGTGTAGAGGGATGACCTACAAATATTAAAGCCATAGAATAATCTTTATTCATTCATTC
Source organism: Sphaerodactylus townsendi (assembly GCF_021028975.2). Classification (NCBI taxonomy): domain Eukaryota; kingdom Metazoa; phylum Chordata; class Lepidosauria; order Squamata; family Sphaerodactylidae; genus Sphaerodactylus; species Sphaerodactylus townsendi. The sequence goes on from NC_059434.1 coordinate 14,034,274, forward strand.
CCACTGCTTGGCATAGATAGTCATACCATAATTGTGTTCTCTTTTTTGCACTCCCTGTAGATAGTCACTGTCTGAATAGGATAATTCACTTCCTAATTAGGGGACTATCGGGAGACCTAAATGACTTTGTCTTGAAACAGTGACTTATTTTTTAAAAAAATTCCAGCCTGTAATAAAACGATCGACTTGTGTTGTACTTCTTTGAGGGTCGTAACAACACCCCACCCCAATGTTTAGCATTTATTGTAAAGTGTCATTGGTCTTGAAACAAACATTGTGACAGCAAGGTGTAAATATACTGTGTGCTACGGTAGCACTTTATAAACAGGGGACTACTGTCTTGAGTTCTGAGGCACTACACTGCCATCACGGCCGGTGGTCAAAAGGTAGAAGTGCAGCTTCCAGCCCACTGAGATAATCCTGGGACTCTGGCAGGGGACAGCTTTGCTGAGGCACTGCTGCCAGGCATCCTGATCTGGGGGTGTAGAGAAAGTAGCAAGGTGAGGCCATGCCCATAAATGTCCCAACAGTGGCTTCAGGCCCACTGCATGCCTTAAAAGGGAGCTAGAACTCAGGCAATAGTCTAGAGGAAAAGTCCAGACTAGTCTTGGAAATTCAGGTGCACCAAATCCTGGATTTGGCCCAGATCTGGGCACATTCAAGCCAAAATCATCTGAATATGTCCTGCCCGAATATGAACAAATCCGAATGCAAGACATTCAGGCTCTTTTTTGGTATTTTTGGTGGGGGGGTTTTTTTGCATTTCAGCCTGCAGGGGATGCATTTTTAAAGCTAGTGACACCAACATGGGTATCATCCGGGGGATGCTTCTAATGATACCACCCAGGTTTGGTGAAGTTTGGTTCAGGGGGGCCAAAGTTATAGACCCCCAAAGTGGGTGCCCCATCCCCATTGTTTCCAGTGAGAACTAACAGGAGATGGGGGCTACCCCCTTGATGGTCTATAAATTTGGCCCCACTAAACAAAATTGGACCAAACTAACGTGGTATCATCATAACAGTATTTCAAGGTGGTGCCAGGAGACCCTCCTGGTAATAGCATGCAGGCTTGGTGAACTTTGCTTCTGGGGGTTCAATTTTATTGGCCCCCAAGAGGCTTATTTTGTCTCCCCACTCTTACACATGAACCCTGCTGGCTGAGTTCTCTCTGAACTCTCTCAACCTCCCCCCCCCCGCAAAGTTCACCAAGTTCACCAAGCCTGGATGCTATTACCAGGAGGGCCTCCTGAAACCACCTTGAAAGTCTGGTGCCTTTATCTTCAAAAATGTGCAGCCTGCACAGAAATTCCACATTGGGTACAATGGAGCCACTGCAATGGAGCCGCAAAATCTGCCAGGCTCTTCAGCAAATTCTATGGTGGGAAAAAATAACTAACTCTTCCCACCATAGACTTCAGTGGGACTTGCTGTTATGTCCAGCTGACTCTGTGTTGGAGATTTGGGAAGGGCTCGGGTGGGGGTTGTTCTTGGTAGGGGTGTCTAATTTTCTACAGGGCTGCTGGTGTGAGTCTCTTGAAAAGAATCAGCCAACTTTGCTACTGTTTGCTTGGGAGGGGCAAAAACTGTGGGCACCCAGTTGAAGATGAACCTGATGTCCACAGAACGAGTGCCCAGCCATCCAAAATTTAGCAAAAGTTGGCTGGTTCCTTTCAGGAGACTCACACCAGCAGCCCTGCAGGAATTTAGATGATCATACCCAGAACAACCCACCCCCCACCAGAGCTCTTCCCCCAAATCTCCAGTACAGAGCCAGCTGGGCATAACAGCAGGCTGCACATTTTTGAAGATAGAGGCACCAGACCTTCAAGGTGGCTCCAGGAGGCCCTCTGGTAATATCACACAGGCTTGGTGAACTTTGCTTTTGGGGGGCATTGGGGGGGGTTAGGGTTGAGAGAGTTCTGAGAGAACTCAGCCAGCAGGATTCATGTGTAGAAACGGAGAAACAAAATAAATCTTTTTAGGGCCAATAAAATTGAAACCCCAAAGTTCACCAAGCCTGTACGCTATTACCAGGAGGGCCTCCTGGAGCCACCTTGAAAGTCTTGTGCCTTTAGCTTCAAAAATGTGCAGCCTGCACAGAAATTCCCCATTGAGTACAATGGTGCCAAGGCACTGCAGAGCAGAGAATCCTGGGTAATATATTGGGGTGGCTGTCAGGGACGCATTGTTAAAGCTACTGTCACCACAATTTCAGGGTCTCCTCCAGAGATGTCTTGATGATACCACCCAAGTTTGGTGAAGTTTGGTTCAGGGGATCCAAAGTTATGGGCCCTCAAAGGGTAGCCCTCATCTCCTGTTAGTTCCCATTGGAAACAATGGGGGATGGGGCACCCACTGAGAGACTGGCAACCTGGGCACTGGCAACCTGGGCCTCCATAGAAATTGGCTACCTGGGCCTCCATAGGAAATGAAGCATCCAGGTGGGCCTTCAAGCTCCTGACAGAAGGTATAAGTGTCAACTCCACCACATCCAATTTCATCAGCTCCGATTTTGAGTCTCCCAGGCCCAGCCGCAGGACCGCCATCTTCAATGGATAAAGTTTCAGCCATCTCTGCTTCAACCATTCCACTACAGCCTCCAAGCATGTGGCCAACGTATCTAGGATGACATTTGGCTAGCACTCCACCCACAGATAAAGCTTAGTGTCGTCGGTATACTGATGACAACCCAGCTCAAAACTCTGTACCAACTGGACACGGGTTGCACATAGATGCACTGGAGGAAGACCAGCCTCGAGGGACTCCACACGCCAAAGGGTGTCATGGCAGTGCTCTCTCTCCCAATACTATTCGCTGTCCCTGATCCTGCAGAAGTGAGACAAGCCACTGCAAGGTTGTCCCATTCAACTCAGACATGGCAAGGCATCATCAAAACATCATGATCAGCCATGCCAAAATGCTGTTGTCAGACTGGGTAGCAAAACCAGCATTAATCTGCGCTGATCTAGTTGACTATGGAGGTCATCTGTGAGAGCATCCAGCAAAGTCTCCATCCCATGGCCAGAGTGGAAACTAGACTAGAATGGGTCCAGAGCTGAGGTATCCTCCTGAAAAATTTGGAGCTGTTCTGCCACCAGTCTCTCAACTATTGTACCCAGGAGTGGACAGTTTGGTAGTTGAATGGATCCCCAGGATCCAGAAATGTGTTTTTCAAGAGCGGTCTCACCACTGCCTCCTTCAACCTCATCCCTCCTGGAAAGACCCTTGAACTCAGCACAACTAATAATGTCTACCCAGGAGAACTGAATTCCATCACCATTGGCCACAACCAGCCTTGATAAGCTCTGTAATGCTTTTTCATCTTTCTGGAGTATTTTATTTGGAGATTCACAAATGCCCTCCCCCTAAAGTCTTTCCAGTCAGCATGAAACTGTGTGGAACAAGATGAATTAGCAGTTTCCAGTCGTGTGCTTCAGTAGAATTAACCTAGCCCTTAGCAAGTATCTACCAGTCAATCAGAATCCTTCTTTAATCCCGAAGCAGTTTTATAATGCAGTTTAAATCACCCCAAGTCCAGGTGTCTTTCACTACTTAAATGAAAAACAACAAGGAAATTTAATCGTGAGATTATTAAGTATTTATAGCAGCGGCTGGAGGGGGGGATGATGGGGGGTGAGAGGGACAAGGCAACGCGGCAACGTCGCCCACCAAGAAAAAATCTAATAAACATGAAGCTCATCCTTTCCGTCATTGGTGATCCAATATTCGAGGCTGGCAAAAGCGCAAGCTTGGGGTGACATTGAGAGAGAATCTAATGATAAGATACAGAACGTTTTAGGAGACAAGTTTAGATAATGGAATAGAGTTTGTGCAATTACGAGAATCAGGCAAGGTTGAAGATCAGGAGAGAGCGCCAAGCATTTAGTGGGAAGAGGAAAGAAGGGAGGAAGCATTTCAGAGGATGAAGATAAGATACTAAGCCCAGCAGAACTGGGGCAGCTTGAAAAAAAATCCAGGGAGACAGAATGCTGTCAAAGCACTTTTTCTTGGGCAGATTTGTAAAAGAAGGGCAAGGAAGATTAAACGTTTATCAGAGACTACAGCAATTGTTCCTCATAACATGACAAAAAAATTTCTACTTTCTAGGGATATGTGCTCTTGGGACAAGTGGCAATATGGTAATTCGGAGTTGAAAATACACATAGAAAGGTAAATTCAATATCATCGAGACCCACTGCCTCCCCCATCCTTTTTAGGAGGATTAAGTTAAGTTTAAGTTAAATAAGGTCTTTTGTGAGATGCCTATCTTAGGAAGTAATTGCTGTTTTTAACTGTATTTATGGAAGCTATATTATGACGGTTTTATGATTTTATGTTGTACACCGCCCAGAGCCCTTCGGGGATGGGGCGGTATATTAAATTTAATAATAATAATAATAATAATAATAATAATAATAATAATAATAATAATAATAATAATAATAATAATAATAATAACAATAATAATAATAATAATAATAATAATAATAATAAGCAGAAGCAGAAGCAGCAGCAGCAGCAGCAGCAGCAGCAGAAGCAGAAGAAGAAGAAGAAGAAGAAGAAGAAGAAGAAGAAGAAGAAGAAGAAGAAGAAGAAGAAGAAGAAGAAGAAGAAGAAGAAGAAGAAGAAGAAGACGACAGGAAGCTTGACCACTAGTATTAACCAAGGCTGGAAGCTTTATTTATTTTTGTTTTCTGAACCATATCCTGTCTTTTCCTGTGGGTGGCTTAAAATTACAAAATTAAAAATATTTAAGAAGTGGAACCAACCCCCACTAACTGTCCTTCTGAAGGGAATGCCTGTATCTTAAATATTATTAACAGCCCTCCCAAATAAAACTGCCTTACATCTCCTAAAATTTTCTAAAGATGGGGTCCCTATCCCTTCTCTGGGAACCTATTCCATGAGAATTACTGTAGAAAAGGGACCAGCTCCACTAGATACCACCTTAAGTGAGAGAGCAGCTGGAAGGTGCTAGCCAAAGGGACTTGGTGAAGGACAGGGTTTTTTTTAATGACAGGAGACATATTAGTGAACCAATTTAATTTTTAATTGTTGATGCTTATGTTGTAACTGCCCCGAACACTCTTATAGAAGGATGGGACACACACACTATGAATGGCCCAAGGACCAATATTTCAACCCTTTTCAAGAGTTAAAACTTCTATCATGGAAACATTGTTGGCCTTTTAAAAAGATCCAAAAGAGTGATGCAGATAAGGTAGGCTTGGAAAACTAATTGTTTTTGTTAAAAACACACACAGAGACATCTCTCTCCCCTTTTTCCTTTTTCCCATCATTCACCATTAACAAGTAGGATAATTCATCACTGTCAGCATCTCATTTGAGGCAGATGAAGGTCACTGGAGAATCATGTAAGATCTCGCTTTCCTTTTTACAAAACTTTGCTAGTTTGCCAGGTAGAAGACAGCACACTGGAAAAAGTCATAAAGAGATTCTTGCATGACAGAGCTATCAGGAAGTAAGTGTCTTCTCACTCCTTATGACAATATTTCTAACACGGCAGGGTAATCAGCGGTGGGATCCAGCAGGTTCTCACCAGTTCCTGAGAGTGGGTTACTAATTGTTTGCGTGTGCCGAGAGGGGGTTACTAATTGGGTCTGCTTTTCCATTAGAAATTCCATTAGGTCCAAAAATCAGAAAGTCCTGTTGTTTCCTATGTGGCTGGTTAGCGAAGGTGGAAAACGGGATAATTCTCCCTGTTGGGCTGTTTTAAAAACATGTTTTAGTAACATGGTAAAGTTCCTTGTTTAAGGAAAGTCTCCTTCTTTTGATTTCTAGAAACAAAATTAAGCATTTGAAAGTATTAAGTATTTGACAGGCAGTCAATTAGAGGAGAAGTAGTTGTTTCTTTTGGCAGTAGACGATAGGACTTGCTAGAATGAGTTTAAATTATGGACAGAAAGATACCAGCTGGAAATTAGGAATTTTTTTTTTACAGTAAGAGTTTTTTACAGTAACAGAGAAATTATTAATGCCCCGCCCTCGGGATGCCCGGCCACGCCCCCACCGTGCCCTGCCTAGCCCCATTGGCGCTACGCCATTGTTTGAATCCCACCACCATGGGAACCTGTTACTAAAATTTTTGGATCCTACCACTGAGGGTAATGGTTTTTTTTAAAAAATGTGCTCTGATTTTAATGTTAAAGCTTAGGTAAAGTAAGTGTCACTTTTAAAGCTGGACCAATCACCTGCATTACCAAACTGAGAAGGCCCTTGTTTTCATGAAATGTGTGTAATGATGAGGGGAAAAAAAAGTATACTATATTTCTGTGTCAGCTCAATAACGTACAATGGCTCTTTATGCATTCCCCTGCTCCCCCTGCCACCGCAAACACTCATTTCACTCCAATTCCTGTTGTTTACATGCTGAAGACTAAGCCAGACTTTGTAATATAGTCCAAACAAAAAGTCTGTGTGAGGGGAACAGATTGTGGAGAAAGGTTCCAATGTACTGGCAACAGAGACGAATAGTAGATCCAAACAGGCAGATTGATATGCTAACATGAAATTCTGACAGGAACATGTATTTGGTTCCCAAAGATGCAATTTTATTTTATTGACCATCTTTGTTTGATCTCCGTGTAGAGGGCTTTTTAGCTTAGCTTGTAAAATAAACACGTGACAAGTTTCAAGACAAATTACTTTCCCTGTTGACATGTATTGTGATACCCACATTCCTAGATCCACTTAGGCCTCAGAGGTCTCCTCAGGCATGGAAAAGGAACCAAACTGCGCATTATGGCTGTAGTGGCAGGCCTAGAGTCCCTGCCTGGTTAGAATTAGCAACCAGGCTTTCTGCCATTGCTTAGTTAACAGAATGCGTCCTATTGTCTTCTACTGTAAAGCCTCTAAATCATCAATATTACGGCTGACATCTCTCTATTGGGAAATACCTGGCAGTTTGAAGGTGGAATCTTGCTGAGGGTGGGTTTGAGGAAAGGAGGGACCTCAACAAAATATAATTCCACAGACCCATCTTCCCTGTCTCCAGAGCAGCCCTTTTCTCTCGGGGAACTGATGTTTGTTGAATCGTTGTGATCCCATGAGATCTCCAGCCCCCACCTGGAGGATGGTAATGCTAGTCCAACTCCAGCCATTGACCTTAGAGTCACTGAGATGGAAGATCACTGAGATGCTTCTGGGCTTAGGTCTGAATATGGTAGTTCATTAACTTAGCCTGGTCTTTTTAAGCATCCGTTCCACAAGGAAAAGGGATGTGCTCTATTTATGTATGTATTTCCATTTCCTTCTTCTCTCCCTAGGCACTCAAAGTGGCATTCAGGGAATTGCAAAATGTAAATTAGCTAAACGAACCAAAACAGTCAATATTTAGCTCCTCTGTTAGTCCTGGATCTACTGGGCTGATTCTAGGATTGCCAGGCCAAGAGTGGTGTAATGTATACTGCCACTTAAATGCATTCTGACCTTAGAATGTTGCAAGCCTTAGAATGTTGCAAGGGTTAATGTACACTGCAGCCTGATTGGCTAGAAAGAACTCGTAGGTGTACTTAGCCTGAAGGCAGTTGGTGTTGAGGGAAGAATTGTTGGGTATGCCAGAGTGAGCAGATTATTCTGATACAGATCCATGCTCTAGATGCCAAACTTGCGGTCCTTCAGATGTTATGAACTAAAGTTCCCATCATCCCCTGCCAGCATCATGCTGTATTCCAGCATGATGGGAACTGTATTCCATAACATCTGGAAGGCCACGAGTTTGACACCTATGCTCTAGACGCTGAGGGTCAGTTCTGTGAGAGCTGAGCTATTCAGAGTAAGGGCCAAAAAGGGCAGATTTCTGTGGTCTTTACCAAGGTCCCGTAGGTAACCATTACACAAAAACCATAATTAATCACACTGGTGACTTGGTTTAGTTTCTCTGAGGATAACTCACCCAGATATGGGGCAATGAAGTTCCTGAGGGTGGTGGAAGTGTAAATCGAGAAAGGATTAGGTTATCTGGAGGAAAACTACAAGTCTTTCTCTGGTAAGTGCTATGTGAAATACATGGCTAAGATAAGGAGTCTAGGAGTTAGTGGTTTAGGACCTGTAATGGTTATGCCTAATTGAAATGAGAAATTAAGTCTTGTCAGCACTGGAATGATACATTTCCAAACATTAAATAAATGCCACCTGAGGATTAGAATAGTTTCTTTTCTCTAAGTTACTGTAACAAACTTGAAGGAATTGGAGTTAGTGACCAGTACCCTTGTACAGCAATTTAAAGATACTGAAACATCTTGTGAACAAGTATCTTGAGCCAACTTCTTGTATATACTTATTAATGTGACTCTTGGATTAACACCCCTCCTGATTGAGTTCAATTTTCTTGTAAATAAATAAACATCTAAATCTTTGTTTGAACTCTACATGCCTCTGGTGCTAATTTACTTTATTTTATTTATTTGTTAAATTTAATATACCACCCACCCCTGAAGGGCTCTGGGCAGTGTACAACAATAAAATACATTAAATTACATATATTAAAATCATAACCATCATTTTAAAACATAACATTATAATAACAGAACCTGACAACAGACGGCAACTCAGAGAAAAAGATCTCCTACTCCCCTGGGCGGAGGCTAAGAACATAGTAAAATCAACCAAGTATGATGTTATACAGGGGTTGGCGGGGGGTGGCAAATGAACAGCCAGCCTCCCCAAAAGCCTGGTGGAACAACTCCATTTTTCAGGCCCTGAGGAACTGTCCAAGGTCCTGCAGGGCCCTGATGGTCAGAGGAAGAGTGTTTCACCAGAAGAAGAAGAAGAAGAAGAAGAAGAAGAAGAAGAAGAAGAAGAAGAAGAAGAAGAAGAAGAAGAAGAAGAAGAAGAAGAAGAAGAAGAGGAGGAGGAGGAGGAGGAGGAGGAGGAGGAGTTTGGATTTATATCCCTCCTTTCTCTCCTGCAGGAGACTCAAAGGGGCTTACAATCTCCTTGACCTTCCCCCTTCACAACAAACACCATGTGAGGTAGGTGGGGCTGAGAGAGCTCCGAGAAGCTGTGACTAGCCCAAGGTCACCCAGCTGGTGTGTGTGGGTGAATTCCCCAGATAAGCCTCACAGCTCAGGCGGCAGTGCTGGGAATCAAACCCGGTTCCTCCAGATTAGATACACAAGCTCTTAACCTCCTATGCCACTCCTGCTTCATGATACACGAGCTCTTAACCTCCTACGCCACTGCTACTCCACTGCTGCTCCAGGCAGTAAAAGCCCTGGCCTGAGCAGAGGTTAGTCGCATTATTGAGGGTCTGGGGACCACCAGTCAATTTGCCTCCACCAAATGCAAGGGTTGAGTAGGGACATACAGGGAAATTTAGTGTTCCTCTGACTGACAGAAATAGATTACTGAGTGTCCACACAGAGCTACCCATCTTCCTGAATGTAAAGTGCCTTTTTGGGTGGTGGTGGTAATCTATAACTGGTGACAAGGAGAAAAGTTGAGGGTGGAGACATGGGGAGCATCAGAGGCATCACCGACATCACTACATCACTTCAGGGTACAACCTGTAAGTGATAATGAGTAACTCTAAGAATTGCCAAAAAGGTTGTGGTATAAACTATAGAGTTCATGATGATTCGTAAAGCTACCCATTATCACTTGCAGGATGTAATTGATAGTGATGTGCAAGCACAGGGGGGTCCAGCTTTTAAAAAAATTCTCTCACCACCTCTCAAATTTAGCTTAGCAGTCTCACAAGGACCCTGAGAGCTCATGAGCTAAGAAGGACTAGTTAACCTGTGTACTTCAACTGGAACATCCTTTTCATATCCAATTGTAAATACCATTTGTAAAAAGGAAATCAATTTCCTCTTAAGTCTTGGATGAAAACTTTGAAGTTAAATATTCACCCCACTGTCTCTGCTTGCTCAGATTTGCTAATTTTTAATTGAATGTTTTATGACGGTCTTTGATATCTGGTGTTTGATTTCAATATTTGATATTAGACAGCTGTTATGCATAACATCTGTTAGCTGAAACATAAAGACATTTAGTATTTCATATGCAATAATACAGTGTTTAGTATTTGAGTTATCTATATTTTTATTTGCTGTTTGATGAAATCGGAAAAAAAATCAGGACGCTTCAAGTGTAACTATTCAGATTTTCAATTTTGAAGTAAACAGTCATATTCAAATTTGAAAAAATCTGCATTCAGATTATAGTAAATGTTCAGTAGATGTCATTTTTTTCATGTTTTGCATAATTTATTTTGTGTGTCTTTCTGGTTGCAGAAGCTGCATACATCTGCTATGTAGAAACCAAGATTTCGCACCCTTCATTAAAGGATGACACAAGGACACAATCCAAAGGTAATGCTCATATGAAGGAGCAGCAGTGGCGTAGGAGGTTAAGAGCTCATGTATCTAATCTGGAGGAACCAGGTTTGATTCCCAGCTCTGCCGCCTGAGTTGTGGAGGCTTATCTGGGGAATTCAGATTAGCCTGGGCACTCCCACACACGCCAGCTGGGTGACCTTGGGCTAGTCACAGCTCTTCTGAGCTCTCTCAGCCCCACCCACCTCACAGGGTGTTTGTTGTGAGGGGGGAAGGGCAAGGAGATTGTAAGCCCCTTTGAGTCTCCTGCAGGAGAGAAAGGGGGGATATAAATCCATCCTCCTCCTCCTCCTCCTCCTCCTCCTCCTCCTCTTCTTCTTCTTCTTCTTCTTCTTCTTCTTCTTCTTCTTCTTCTTCTTCTTCTTCTTCTTATTATTATTATTATTATTATTATTATTATTATTATTATTATTATTATTATTATTATTATTATTATTTATTGTTATCGTCATCATCATCATCGTCGTCTTTGTTGTTGTTGTTGTTGTTGTTGTTGTTGTTGTTGTTGTTGTTGTTGTTGTTGTTATTATTATTATTATTATTATTATTATTATTATTATTATTATTAAACTTACCTACCCCCTACTTTGAGTACCTAGGAGTTTAGACAAGTCCCACTGCCTTCCCAGGTCTCTGCCTGGTAACATCACCCTTTCCCCTTACTTCCAAAGGGTATCAACTTCCTTTCTAGGTAGCAACCACTGCCACTGAACTTTAAAGCCCATCTCCTATTAGACGGATGTGTACATCTAACACACTGTCTCTCCCAATTATCTTGCGCTAGGGACAATTTATCACATTTTAAAGCTACCTCCCTCATGAAATCACATGCTGCCTCTTTCCTTTACTACCCTTTTGAAAGCAAGACCATAATAATTATGTTGGCAGAGATGAGGTTTCAAGCATTCAAAATATACGATGGCTTAATAGACAAAAAATAAAGAGTACACAGGCTCTGTTCAGGCATTAGACTGAGCATGGATACACAGAACAGGTGAAAACATGTAATTCAGCAGACTCTAAACTCTATCCTAAACAATGTTCTTGCTAGGATAAGCTAGTAATTGTTAAAGCTGATTCATTTAAAAATCTATCATTATATTAGTAACTAATATAATTAGTTTCTATCATTATATTAGTTTCTCAACATGTGATCCCCTCCGGGGATAGGGCGGTATAGCAAGTTTAATAAATAATAATAATAATAATAATATCTTGTTCAGAAAAGGTTGAGAGGCTACTGGAGGGAAATCAGGCTTTTCACAACACTTAAAGTAATAGGAGAGATCTTTATCTCTTCTTTTTGTCTTCTGTAAGCTGCTTGAGACTGAAGCACTGGAGAACTCACCACTTCTGTGTTCCTTAAGCCGTTTCCGCACGGCCCAAATACGACGCCTTAGGGACAGAAAAAATGCCATCCCTAAAGGTGCCGTTCACACAGGCGGCACTGCTGAAATGCAGCAGTGCCAACCTGGCTTCCCTCCACCTCCCCCAGAGCAGCATCAGGCCGCCCAAAAAAACCTCCCTCCTGGAAAACAGCGTGTTCCTGCCGGCGCGGTGCGAACGGCACCACCTGGAACACGCTGTTTTCCCTGTCCCCCCTCACCTCATCATCCTGCGTCGCTCTACCGGACTGCTGAGACCCTCCCTCGCTGTCCTCTGACCCCTGGAGGTCGGAGGGCAGCATGGGCGGGTCTTAGTAGTCCAGCAGGGTGATGCAGGACAACGAGGTTAGTGGGGGGGAGGGGAAGAGGCGGCTCCGTGCCCCTCCACCGGCAGGATTCCTGCCGGTGCAGGGGCGCCCTTTCCACAGTGCGGAAAGGGCCTTAGTCTCACCATAAGCTGATATTAAAGTTTGGTACCCCAGTAGAACAATTAAAAAGAGTAGCTGTTGTCATCTCCCTCAAGAGGAAGAGATATCTCACTAGCGTTTTGGCTTTCCAAGTCTCTGTTTTCTTAGGTAGGACAGTCAAGCAAGGTGTGAGGTGATAAACCTATTGTTCCTACTTCGGCCAGAGCCATTTTTATAACTATGCTCTGGAGTGTTCTGTGCTTGGAAAACAGGTAGCCCATCTCCTGCTGGTCTTTTGCCACACCTGCAGTCTCCAGAGCCTGTGTAAAGACCAGCTCCAATTACTGAAAGATTGAAGTGAATTCTAGGGTGGAAGGCATTTCTCCACAGCTTTCTTCTTGGAATGCATCAAAATGATTGTCAACTGTGCACACCACAGCTGAGTTGCAATATACCTTGCCTTTCAAAGCAGTTTGCTCAAGATAATGTTTCTGTAGGTGAGAAGTAGAAGTGCTGCCGAGTCTGGGTGGTGATGGTAGATGAATGGTGGCCAGGCACAGCATAGCCGTGTTGCCTCCAAAGAAGTTTGCAGAGGCCTGACAAGCAAGAAAAGAGAGAAATATCCATGGCCACCCTGAAACTCCACACTATGCTGTCTAATGGGGTGCACCTCACTTTAGGTGGCATAAATGTATGCCAGCAAAAGGGGGTGGTCCCAGGCTGAAAAGCCACAGGAAGCTGGCAAAAGTTGGCTCCACCCCCGGAAATGTCCTCATTAGCATCAGTGTGCTCTCCTGCACCATTTGAGTGCTGGTGCCATGGCAGCATTGACACCTGGATACTACATTGTTGTGCAGCTCCCCAGTGCGGGTGTTTAGTGCCCCTGTGCTGGTGTAGATGCCACTTATGCTGACAATAGTGGCATTAACACTGGCACAGTGGGTCACATCACAGTAGGCCTTTTGCCCTCTTCCCCTGCCAATCTGTATTGCACTCTAAGGTTATCTGGTCTCTTCAGCTCCTAGATGCAGGGGATCATACCTGAAAGCCACAATGTGGTGTCTGGAGGTAGAATCTAGGAGATAGAGTGAGCTGTCATGACCTGATGGACTTGGTGTAAATACACAGAGTCAACAGCAAAGCTTCTTAGGCTAAAGTCCCCCCCCCCCCAGCCCCGCGCCTTACTCACTTACCTTTACCATTCTATTTTGTTTACATCTATGTTACCCTCCTAGGGAGGAGTCCGGCTGTTCCCTCCTTTTGGGGAGGCTTTCTAATAAATTGGGTTATGGGACGCCTGTTACTATTGTATCAACCACTGTTTTTAATGGTTTTAATGGATTTTAGTAAATGTAATAATTGTTTATTTATTTATAATGATTTATAAACTGTATATATGTTGATGCTGTTGTGCACCGCCCAGAGCTCCTTGGGGATGGGGTGGTCTACAAATCTAATAGATAGATAGATAGATAGATAGATAGATAGATAGATAGATAGATAGATAGATAGATAGATAGATAGGTAGGTAGGTAGGTAGGTAGGTAGGTAGGTAGGTAGGTAGGTAGGTAGGTAGGTAGGTAGGTAGGTAGGTAGGTAGGTAGGTAGGTAGGTAGGTAGGTAGGTAGGTAGGTAGGTAGGTAGGTAGGTAGGTGGGTGGGTAGGTGGGTAGGTGGGTGGGTAGGTGGGTGGGTGGGTAGGTAGGTGGGTAGGTAGGTAGGTGGGTGGGTGGGTGGTGGGTGGGTAGCAGGTGGTGGTAGGTGGGTAGATAGATAGATAGATAGATAGATAGATAGATAGATAGATAGATAGATAGATAGATAGATAGATAGATAGATAGATAGATAGATAGATAGATAGATAGATAGATAGATAGATAGATAGATAGATAGATAAGAAGACCACATTCTGCCCTTCAATGCTATGGCCCCTGAGACCCAGCAGACTTCTTGGTGACTATGGTAAGTTAAAGGCCATTTAAAACAATAATATTTTCTCTTGATAGTTTAACAGTCTTTCTTCATTTTGGTGCCTGTATCCCTTGCTATTTAGAATGCTTTAAATGTTCGCTTTGAGCCAATGGGGGGGGGAGAATCAATAGCCCACAGACGAGACTACAAAACACTGCCTCAAAATTACAGTTCAGTGTTTTCCAGTAAAGCTCAGTTGATCCTTATAGTGTTTGTTAGATATTTGATCCTGTGGCTGTGTAATCCGTTCTATTACATTTAAAATTAAAGTGACAGTTGCCTGCTTTCCATGTCACAGAAGACTTATGTCAATGTTTGGATGAAAGTTGTATTTGATCAAAACTGATACCACAAGATTAGACTGTATTAAGTGGAGGGTACAGAGTTCTTGTTTTCTCACGGTGACTTGCCAAGGTATAGTTTCTTCAGGTAGTGGGTATTTCTTTCCTCTTTTCAATCAAAAGTTACTTTTTTTGGTCCAGAAAAAGGGTTTGGGCTCATATTTGAGCAATGTGAATCGGAACTGGTCTTCTAATGCTGTCAGATAACTAAATGCATCATTTTACAAAAAGAGAGATCTTCAGGCCAGAGTATAGTAACACATGAAAGTGCTTTATACCAAATCAGACGATTGATCTATAAAGATTGTTATTGTCTATTCTGGCTGGCAGCAGTTCTGCAGGTTGTCTGGTTGAAGTATTTCAAATCAGTTCCTATGAGTTCCACCAGTCTGGTGGAACATTCTAAATTGTAAGATCAAGTTCCTGTGTGATCTTATGCAGTTCTGCAGGGCCATGCTGGCAGGGGCTGATGGGAATTGTAGTCCATAACATCTGGAGTGCCAAAGGTTTGCCACCACTGCACTAGGCATATGGCTGAGGCAGCCATAATGCAATCTGCTTTCCCCATCTCCATCTTTCCATCTAGTTATTTCCACCCCTTACATGATTGTTGTATTTTGCTATCTTAGATTAAATAGCTGTAATTCACTGGAATTTATTGGCATGTTTTAAACATTTTAGATAAGTTGATGTTTTATATGTATGTAAGCTGCCCTAAGCCTGAAAGGGGAGGGGCGACCGATTAAACCTAATAAATAATAATAACAATAATAAATCTTTTTAACTGGAGATACCAGGATTTGAACTCAAGACTATTTGCATAAAGATTGGATGTTCTGAGGGATGTTCTGAGATAATGTTCTATTATCTATTAGCATCCTTAACAGTTGAGGGGAGGGGGCTATGGCTAAAAAGCCATAGCCCCCTCCCCTCAACTGTTAAGGATGCTAATAGATAATAGAAACTCCTGGAATTCCAGACAGTTAGATGAAGGCTCCTATCTCTGGTGAAATGAAAGGAAGCCTAGACCTTATTTTAAGCCTAAGATCCCCCACCCTCCTGCAACACACTCCAATCCCTCCCAGAGGTAGACAGGCCCAGCAGGACGGAGTGTTGGAGGAGGACACAGCTTATGGATGCTGTTAGCACAGGCACACCCACTAACATGCACACACACAACCCTTTTAAGCAAAAAAAAATCCTGTTAGGAAACATACGCTGCCACCTTTTTAGAGGGAAAATTGAACTCTGAGAGGCTTTTTAACTGTAAAAACAAAACTAGAATTTATTTACAGGTTTTTTCTTCTCAGTTTGATGGTACAGAGAGGCTTTTTTGCTTTTTTTTCTTATAGGCAGAGACTTCTTAGTTATTACATTCAGATCTTAGTATTACAAGGCTTCCTTCTTGTCACCCTGTGTTCCTAGAAAAGTGGGAGCCATATTGCAGTAATTTTCAGCCAAGCAGTATGAGAGATATGCTATGTGTAAGAGCAAGTTTCCCAGTAGTACATTAGCCTATCAAGCCATCCCTACATTATTGTAGCTTGAAAGGGGACTGTTTATGCAAACAGAAAAAGATTTGCCAGGTGAGAAATAGTGACTTTTCTGTGCAGCACAAATTAAACATCCTGAGGACATCTTTAGAATAACTGTCTTGGATTTTTCTTTCTGGACAGCACAAATGAAACCTTCTTAGGATGTTTCAAAAAGAACCCTTTTGGCTCTTTTGTCTGCATAGCTTTTTTTAGCAAGTCTTTATTGGCATAGACAACTGTAGAACAATTAAAAATGGATTAAAAAGCATATACAATACAGGAAATAAATGTTAGGTCAAAGGAAATCTACTGGCGTTTAGTGATTTCCAGGAGAAAGTCTGTCACTATCATACAGAGAGAAGGATCAGGATTTTCCAACAAGTAGTGTAATCTAATTAAAGCAGGGAGATGGGGTAAATGTAAAGGAGTAAGATTCACATACTTGGATCTGATTTCCTTGAATCTGAGACAGTGTAGTAATTGGTGGGCCAGGGATTCAACTGAGCCATTGTTACATGGGCACAATCTTTTTGCCTTTTCTTGCTCATTAAATCTGCCATGTAACAAGGCAGAAGGCATAACATTAAACCTGGCGAGCATTATGGCTCTCCTTTGAGCAAGGTTTATTAAGCAATACAGGTAGTGTGCCAAGTGGCCTCGTTCAAATGGGAGAGAAAAATACAGGGGGGAGCATGTTTTCTTGGCTGCGGTGATTAGGGTAGAGAACTCTCTATCCAATAGTTGACCTTTTAATTTTCTATAAGCTTCTGAATAGGACATTGTCTGCATAGCAGACATTTTATTTTTCCCACCTTCCATCCCTTCATGTTAGAGTTCTGACTTTTATTTTCTCAGCAGCTTGTGCCTGCCATTTCCTGCAGCTTGAGAGTCCTCAATGCCACCAGTTGCTGTATTCGTTTCCCACAGAGGTTTCCTCTGCTTGCAGGCAGCTCATCTGATTGCTATTTCCCTGTAACCCGTTCTTGAATATCCAGTAAGATCATCAAAGCTACAGCCTTTGAAGGCCACTGAAGGCTCAGAAGGGTGTAAACTTTGCTCAGGACTGCAGCGATAGTGCTCCGAAATGTCTAAAGATGAAAGGATGACGTTTAAAGGTCACACCGACCTGCTTCCAGCTCCACCTGCCAAATGAACTTGAACTCGTCCCCCAAGGCCTCCCTCATCTTAAGCAGCATCCCACAAAGCCAGATAGGAAGCGGATTTTGAAACTGGCAGCTGACATTTTCTAAAATCATTTGTGTTTACGCTGCCTATTTACGAGAGATAACTCAGGAGGACAACAAAGTTAATTTTCTACCTCTTGTTCTTATGATCGTTTTCTGCTTCTAACTTCTTTCTTTTCTCAAAGGGGAAAGAACTTTTAAGCTGCGGCATTCTAATGTGCTGCGGAATCCCAAATTCACAATAAATCTTTTTAGCATATTATGTGGAATATCTAATTCTTATAGTACCCTGCGCGGTGCTTTCTTTTTTACTATCTGCATAATCCATTATTGGTAAGGAGATCATTTTAAGACACCGACGTTAAAATGCTCTTAAAGCTATTCTTGATCTATATAGGCAGCAATCCTTGCACGTCACGAAATTTCATGCATTAAGAAAAGATACCGGGTTTTTTTCCTCTGTAATTTTTTTTTCCAGCACAACAACACCTCAAAGGAAACACGTGCATTTTTTAAAAAGAGGCTGTTATGCATTTTACCACCCACTACCAGTGGAAAAAATTACATGCCAAAATTGCAAAGGTGCTTTAGTTTTTAAAGGCTCTTATTTATGCCTTGGCCAAAAAAAAACCCACATCAGTTTTAAGAGATAAGAAAATGTTTCAAACTTGGCAGTTGTAACTGTGTTAGGTCTTGAACCTTAAGCCAATAAACGGACTCAGTATAGTTCCGTGGTGGCGAACCTTTGGCACTCCAGATGTTATGGACTACAATTCCCATAAGCCCCTGCCAGCATAGCCAATTGGACATGCTGGCAGGGGCCTGATAAGAATTGTACCGTCTGCTTGGAGATGCCAGAAAATTCGCCACCACTAATTATGAATTGATCAGCAGTGGTTATTGAGAAGCGTCAGAGCACCAAAGCTTGGCAAAGCTAGTTCTGGCAAACCAGGCTTTTGCTACCCCCCCCCCTTTATCCCTGGCAAGTCCCCCTCCCCAAATCCCAATATTTTTTCTTTAAAATCCTGCAACACACGCATAGCTGTGCAAGCGTAGAAAAATTGTCCCACAGTCTGATTGGCTGCAACTGCATAGCTGAGCATGTGCAACACACAAAATTTTAAAAAGGGACCGCCCTGCAGTGGCTGGGCAGTAATGCACCGTTAGGTGCGCGCCACTGGTTCCAGAGACTGAACTAAAGACTGACTGACTCACCTCTCAGCAGTTCCACCTCTCAGCAGCCCAGGACAAAGAGGAACAAGAGATAACCTCTGTTAACCCCTGTTAAGCCCCACCCCTCAGCAGCCTCACCGCTCAGCAGCCTTACAAGGAGAAAAAGAGATATCCCCTGCTAACCCCTGTTAAAATACAGACCAGGTGCTCAGGAACAGCAGCAGCAGAAGGCCATTGCTTTCACCTCCTGCATGTGAGCTCCCAAAGGCACCTGGTGGGCCACTGCGAGTAGCAGAGTGCTGGACTAGATGGACTCTGGTCTGATCCAGCAGGCTCTTTCTTATGTTCTCATGAATGTGTTGCAGTAGATTTATGTGATGGTCATGCCCACTGCCATGGGGAGAAAACACGCTTGGGGGACTTTGTACACTGTTGGGCACTCAGAGAATCTCCCCACAATATGCTGGGTGAACTGCACAGAATGGCAAGTGGAATTCTCCCTGAAATAGCAGACAGTGAAGAACCTGAGGTGAACAGGTAGAAAGGACGGAAACAAAATGTCTCCTGTCAGTTGTGTTTGCGTGACAGTGCCTCCACCCGGAATTGTTCAAAAGGATAGCTGGTTTAGCAGTTTTTGAAAATTCAGGTTTGAGGGGAATAAAGTAGGCCAAACTCATTTTGGGAATGGGACCTGTTCTACACCCCCCAACCTGGCAAACAGTTTTTAGAATGTTCTGAAGACATTATTGTCTGTGCAGAATCCTCCCTTCTCTTAGGTGCAAAGCAATTTTTGGTCAATGGTTAGTAGTTGGAATTCTGAGTCAGTCCAGACAGGAGCTAGGCAAAGTCAACTCTGGCACCTTCCTTATGAGGAGAGTCTGCAGCCTTTGGGACTCTTTAGTTTGGAGAGGAGACGGCTGAGGGGGGATATGATTGAAGACTATAAAATTATGCATCGGGTAGAAAATGTTGACAGAGAGAAATTTTTCTCTCTTTCTCACAATACTAGAACCAGGGGGCATTCATTGAAAATGCTGGGGGGAAGAATTAGGACTAATAAAAGGAAACACTTCATCATGCAACGTGTGATTGGTGTTTGGAATATGCTGCCACAGGAGGTGGTGATGGCCACTAACTTGGATAGCTTTAAAAGGGGCTTGGACAGATTTATGGAGGAGAAGTCGATTTATGGCTACCAATCTTGATCCTCTTTGATCTGAGATTGCAAATGCCTTAACAGTCCAGGTGCTCGGGAGCAACAGCCTCAGAAGGCCATTGCTTTCACATCCTGCATGTGAGCTCCCAAAGGCACCTGGTGGGCCACTGCGAGTAGCAGAGAGCTGGACTAGATGGACTCTGGTCTGATCCAGCTGGCTTGTTCTTATGTTCTTATGTTCTTAATTCATCCTCTTTTACTAGGCATCTATAGATATATTGGTTCAAGATGAAGGGGAACATTTTAGAGTAACAGATATTGTATGTATTGTCGAAGGCTTTCACGACCGGAATCACTGGGGTGCTGTGTGGTTTCCGGGCTGTATGGCCGTGTTCTAGCAGCATTCTCTCCTGACGTTTCACCTGCATCTGTGGCTGGCATCTTCAGAGGAAACCACACAGCACCCCAGATATTGTACGGTTAAAAACTTACTCCATTTCCTTAAGTGCTTCAGAACTCCTAGCAGCTAATGTTCTGCCAAAAGAATGTGCTCACTTTTTGTAACAGTCACACTAAATCGGGTGTCCCTCCAGATACGGCGTAGGTGATTTAATGATAATGTAACCCATGACAGATGCCTTGTTCAAGAGGTTTCGTTACAAGGGGGGGAAATTGCATTAAAGTCTTTTGAAAGGGTTGGTGGGGGGGTTGTCTTCAGAACTGTGCGCATGACACCTTACAGATCTGCAGACAGAAAAGCAAACATGGAAATCTGCTGCAAAGGAAGGAGATGTTTACAAGAAAAATGCAAGGGAGGAATAGAGGGTGAAAGCACTTCTAATTCTGAACTTGTCACAACCTTTACACTGAAGAGATTGCTCTTTCTCACTACTAATAAAGGAACTTAAGGATATTTGACTCCAGACCTCTGCGCTGTAATTGATGCAGTTCCTTATAATTCCTTGTTTGTTACCATGGCTTTTAATAGTTATTTAACATCAAACCGCCACCTAAAGTTACAGCACTGTATTTCCTCCCTGTGCATGCCTTTATTGCCCGTAGTAAAGACCCATAAAACTGAAATGAAAAACTCAATACACGTTCTTCTGTATCTAATTACTTTTAACATTTAATTAGTCAGTCATTGAGCTAAAAAAAATTCCTAATCTATTTGCATTTATCATACAGATATTCGGCAAGGGAAAAAACAGGAGAAAAATATAGTATTTCGAGAATTTCTGAAAGTCTGATTCTTTTGAAATACCTACGATTTTGATACGCTAAGATATGGGCTGTTCACATGTTGCAATAGAGTAGGAAGACTGCTTGTAGGAGCTTCTGGCTCTACCTTTATGTGCATTGCATATGAATGTGAACAAGATTAGGAAGGTGCATTCAGGTATGTCCAAGCCAAAAGTCATGTTTTAGCCAGACACAGGTTAGATAATGTAGAAGAAGAAGAGGAAGAAGAAGAAGAAGAAGAAGAAGAAGAAGAAGAAGAAGAAGAAGAAGAAGAAGAAGAAGAAGAAGAGTTTGGATTTATATCCCCCCTTTCTCTCCTGTAGGAGACTCAAAGGGGCTTACAATCTCCTTGCCCTTCCCCCCTCACAACAAACACCCTGTGAGGTAGGTGGGGCTGAGAGAGCTCCAGAAGCTGTGACTAGCCCAAGGTCACCCAGCTGGCGTGTGTGGGAGTGTACAGGCTAATCTGAATTCCCCAGATAAGCCTCCACAGCTCAGGCGGCAGAGCTGGGAATCAAACCCGGTTCCTCCAGATTAGATACACGAGCTCTTAACCTCCTACGCCACTGCTGCTCCTCTGTTGCCAGATTGACCTATGGTATGTTGGGGGAACCCTATTTTAAGGACAGCTCTGTCCATCTCTGCCAACCCTGAGGGTGCCTAGCAGTGCAGTGCCAAAATGGGGAGCCCATTCTTTGCAATGACTCAGTGTACCCACAAGGACCAGGGGCGGAGCAAGGGGGAACTGCACCTGGGGCACATGTGCACCCTGCGCCCCTGCTGTGGTGCCGCCCAACCCCCCACCCCCACTGTGGAACAACCCCGGAATGCCCCAGAATGCCACGCCACACCCCCTCCATGGCCAGGCCACCTGCGGGGAATCAAACCCGGTTCCTCCAGATTAGATACACAAGCTCTTAACCTCCTACGCCACTGCTGCTCCCCTCAAACCTACTGGATTTTGCACAGGCCAAATATAACATCTTCGGGATGTTATAAAAATTGTCTTGTGGGGAACTTCGCGCAGGTCCTGTTCCCAAAATAAGTTAGGGAACGTCTTATTCCTCTCAACCTGGGATTTTTGAAAATTGCTGAACCAGCGATCCTTTTGCATAATCCCGGGTTGAAGGCATTCACACATGAAAAAAAACAGATAGGAGATACTTTATTTTCCTCCCTTCCGCCCATTCATTTTAGGTTCTACACTGTTCACCATTTCAGGGAGAATCTGTCCACCCGCCATTCTGAGCAGGTTGACCAGCACATTGGGGACAGATTCTAAGGCTCCTTCCGCACAGGCAGAATAATGCACTTTCAAACTGCTTTCAGTGCTCTTTGAAGCTGTGCGGAATGGCAAAACCCACTTGCAAACAGTTGTGAAAGTGGTTTGAAAACGCTTTATTTTGCGTGTGCGGAAGAGGCCTATGAGTGCCTGACAGTGCACAAAATCCCCCAAGTGTGTTTTTTTCCCCTTACGGCAGCAAGTATGACCACCATTTCTCTTGTAGATCTACAGCAGCACACTCCTTATTGCCTGACAGTTGCAGGAAAGTCTCTTTTCCTCTCTCTTTGTTGAACAGAGGCAGCCATGCAGGTGCAGCCAATCGGATTGTGGGACAATCGGCATGGCTTCCAAGGTTCATTTCCGTATTCCTGCACAGCTACACATGCATTGAAGAAAACTAAACAAAAGAGAAGTACTTCTGTGCAAAGGCACAAAAGCCACCTGAATTGTTTCTATTGGCTCCAATTGCTTCACGAACGTGTAAAGGGCACAGTTGTTCATTTTTATAACAAGTTCATTTATAACAACAGCACCTCTGTGCAGAATCCATTGTGTAAATACTATCCAACAGTGTTGCTCAAGAGGTCAACCTGCATTTTTGCAAACTTTTACTCCGGTTCTGCTCAACTTGTGATCTACTGCAAGTGTGGGAATGGGGGCAATCCATAATTACTTTCCTGATCATGACTGCAAAAATAGGGTCAATAGGAATGTACAAAGGGAGCAGCAGTGGCATAGTGGCTAAGAGCAGTGGCTAAGAGCAGGTGCACTCTGATCTGGAGGAACCGGGTTTGATTCCCAGCTCTGCCGCTTGAGTTGTGGAGGCTTCTCTGGGGAATTCAGATTAGCCTGGACACTCCCACACACGCCAGCTGGGTGACCTTGGGCTAGTCCAGGGGTAGGGAACCTGCGGCTCTCCAGATGTTCAGGAACTACAATTCCCATCAGCCCCTACCAGCATGGCCAATTGGCCATGCTGACAGAGGCTGATGGGAATTGTAGTTCCTGAACATCTGGAGAGCCACAGGTTCCCTACCCCTGGGCTAGTCACAGCTCTACGGAGCTCTCTCAGCCCCACCCACCTCACAGGGTGTTTGTTGTGAGGGGGGAAGGGCAAGGAGATTGTAAGCCCCTTTGAGTCTCCTACAGGAGAGAAAGGGGGGATGTAAATCCAAACTCTTCTTCAAATCCAAACTCTTAACTGTTTCATTTTCTGTTACATACACTTTCTGTTGTATATCATTGTGAACCCATTCGCTTGCCCCATTTCTGTGGTTCGTGTGCCCCATTCATTTCTTTGTTTATGAGCAATTGACATAAAATCAACAGTCAAAATTGTACAAAGGTGGCAGGGAAAAACCCATCGGTGCTGGGAAACAGAGAAGTGAACAAAAACATTCACCATATTCAATTTGCACAAGAGAAATGCCAAACAGAAATGGGACATTTTGAGTTGCAGCAAAGGGATTATGAAGTTCAGTCACACCCGTAGCTATCAAGTGCTTAGTGGACACAGTACACAGCTGGCGTGCTTCATTTGGACAGAATTATAAGTTCTGCATCTCTGAATTACCTCCAGGCAACTCCACGCTCTGATACCTGCCCTGCTTTGAACAGCATTCGCCCTCTCTCCCCCCTCCTCCCCAAGACAAACTGTTAATAACTTGGTGGAAGGAAAGTTACAAAAACAACTCGCAGGCAACCATATGTTTCTCTTGTTTCCACCCAGCGCTTCAGCCGAAGGCACTAGAAGATCACAGCAGGTTGCCAAACGAGAGGTTTACACATTGTGCACATCTGGGAAACTGGCAGAACGAAAGTCTTGAACACAGAAGAAACTCTTCCGCTGGAGGAGCGGATAATTTGACAATTCACATCACAATCCGGACAATGCAAAGCAGCTCTCAGCTCCTCTAATTAAAGATAATGCTGTCCTCAATCACAAGGAGAGTTTACGGATCATTAAAAAAAAGGCAGAAATGAAGCTACTTGGCAGTGGGCAAGAGGGTGAATCAGGGTGTTGATACTGTTGCTAGGATATCGAGTCAATAAGAAAGCGTGGTTTGATAGTGAGTTTGAGCTGCGTTTAGGAACAAGAAGGATCTCTTCCCTTGCCTCATGGCAGTGTCTTTCTGCAGACTAGAACATAAGAACATAAGAACATAAGAACAAGCCAGCTGGATCAGACCAGAGTCCATCTAGTCCAGCTCTCTGCTACTCGCAGTGGCCCACCAGGTGCCTTTGGGAGCTCACCTGCAGGATGTGAAAGCAAGGGCCTTCTGCGGCTTCTGCTCCTGAGCACCTGGTCTGCTCAGGCATTTGTAATCTCAGATCAAAGAGGATCAAGATTGGTAGCCAGAGATCGACTTCTCCTCCATAAATCTGTCCAAGCCCCTTTTAAAGTTATCCAGGTTAGTGGCCATCACCACCTCCTGTGGCAGCATATTCCAAACACCAATCACACATTGCGTGAAGAAGTGTTTCCTTTTATTAGTCCTAATTCTTCCCCCCAGCATTTTCAATGAATGCCCCCTGGTTCTAGTATTGTGAGAAAGAGAGAAAAATGTGTCTCTGTCAACATTTTCTATCCCATGCATAATTTTATAGACTTCAATCATATCCCCCCTCAGACGTCTCCTCTCCAAACTAAAGAGTCTCAAACGCTGCAGCGTCTCCTCATAAGGAAGACTACAAACTGAGAATGCTCTAGCTCATTCACCCCTCAGAAACCAAAGGCACGCTTTTTTTGCACCACTCTAGGCATCTGTGACATACCGACATCGACCTTACGGAAGATGCCCGACGTGTGCCCGTGTGAAAAGTTTGCATGGTATCGCTATGAATGTAATACGGAACATCGTGTCAGGAAGGTCAGATATTAATTAGCTGAGAAAAATCGCAGGGTAACAGATCCTTCCATGACACACAAAAAATGTGAGCAAGAAAATGTGTTGATTAACCATTTGCACCCAATTCTACAGGGGAAAGGGAGGTGGCAAAAGGAAAGGATAATCATACAGGGCTGCAAAGAGAGAGCAGACTTGTATGTTAGTATAGGACAGTGGTAGCGAACCTTTTCGAGACCGAGTGCCCAAATTGCAACCCAAAACCCACTTATTTATCACAAAAGTGCCAACACACTGAGGTTTCAGTTTAGAAAAAATGGTTGGCTCCAAGGCATGCGTTACTCGGGAGTAAGCTTGGTGGAAGTCAGTAGCTTTGCTTTGAAGCAACCGGCAACTCTTCCAACGGGTGAATCAAGACCCTAGGAGCGTTTACTCAGAAGCAAGCCCCATTGCTAGCAACCGAGCTTACTCCCAGGTAAATGATCGCGCTTTAGTTCTTTGCATGAAAATCAGTGGGGTTTAACAGTGCTTAACAGGGTTATCTACACTGCCTCCCCAAAACTAGATCTTAGGTTTAATGCTAATAGAGCCTAGAGGCCCAGGCCAGCCGGGGGGGGGGGGGCAACTCTGTTTGTGCATGCCCACAGAGAGGACTCTGAGTACCACCTCTGGCACCCGTGCCATAGGTTTGCCCCCACTGGTATAAGATATGTAGTCCTGCTAAGAACGTTCCACTTCAGGATACCAATTAAGTGGATCTCATTTGAACCTTGAAAAGTGGCCCATCAAACTGCCCTTGAACCAGGATCATTACCAAAATTCATTGCTATTTGTTTTGAAATATGAATTTGTCACACTTTCCGTTTTTGGTAGTATTGTGGCTTGAGCAGCATTTCATCCAGATGTTTGGGCGAATCCCTACTGGGAAAATAAACTGTGTTCCCACCGGTTCCATAAGATACAGCACCTTTTCATCCCGGTCTCTGCCTTCCCACCACAGCATGCGTCTTTTGAGGGGGTCGAAGTTAATCTCAGGATTAAAAACTGTAACTATTTTCATGACCCTGCAATCTGCTCTGTGGCTCTTTCTAATTGGCTGTTGTGTTGGGGTGAGAACGTGACCCCGCAGCCCCTCCCCTCTGCTTGAGGAAGTTTGAATTGAAGCATCAATTCAAACAAACGTTTTAAACAGGGGGAAATGATGTAATGGTGGCCATGAATCATTTTGTGGGGGTGAGTGCAGACATACATCATGGTAAAGAGGGGGACTGAAAATGTTTTAGAAATGTTTTAGATGATTTGTGCAGAAAAAGTCCAGCTGTATATCCCAACTCACAGGGTGAAAGCCTTTCACTGCATGCTGAGACCTTAAATACCTGTGAATATAAAGGAAAGCAAAGTGAGTGAGATGTTACTTAGCTTCTCCTAACCAAGAAGAACTGTTACAATTCATCTCCTGCTTACACATAAATCCCAAACTGGGCAGCATACTTTGTGGGTGAATATGTAAACGCTTTCTACTACACCATACATTCACAATTTAAGCTTGCTGAAGCAACTGTGCAATTCTTCGAATGGGTGAATCACGACCCTAGGAGGGTTTACTCAGAAGCCAGCCCCATTGCCAGCAATCGAGCTTACTCCAAAGTAAAGGATTGTGCCCAGGCCAGCCTAGATGTGTCTGTGTGTGGGGGGGAGGGTGATTTTCTGCCCTCCCAATGACGAACTCTGTGCACGTGTGCCCACAGAAAGGGCTCTGAGTCCCACCTCTGGCACCTGTGCCATAGGTACGCCACCACTGGCCTATAATCTAGATTGAACCATCTCTTCCTTTCCCTCCACATTAGATCAGAACAGAAAACATAATTAAATTAAGCCTACAGCTCTTCAACGTAACAGCATTTCTCACCGGTGCACGGGGTACCTTTTAAAACGCCCGAGGCTGCACAGAAAAAAAAAAACCCTAATTAAGCATTCACTAAATGGAATGCGGCTTGCTGCTTCTGCCACTAAATCCAGAGAGCTCCGTTTTAATTGGCGAGGACTTTAAACTGCTGTCCCCGTTGAGGATTTGAAAACAGCTGCTCTTGGGCCACAATCTGGAAAGGGATGAGTCGCCTTCCAGTTTATCAAGAAAGCGGTACATGCCATCAGTTTAAGTGTGCCAACGAACAATCCTGCTAGACTAACGGCCGGTAATATTCCTTAGCTGTACTTGAAATGGAACCAGTTGGTGGTGGGAATTGGCTAGCGATGCACTGAAGGGATCCAGACTAGCGCTCTCCGTTCTTCGCCTGCTGTGACTGGACTAGCTGAGTTCTTTCGTGTTGATGTGTTTATCTGGCTTTGTTCAGTCAAATGCCCGAGGGAGAACATTTGGCCTGGCCCTGTCAAAATGAGCTTTGTTCCGAGGAAGTACACTTTCCCTTTAAACCCTGCTTCAAAACCCATCCTTTCTGTGAGGCTGTTGGCTTATACCTGTGGCTGCTTCCACAGGAAAGTTGTTTTGCCACACTGGATCACTGTTTCGGGGAGCCAGTGGCAGGTCTTGACCTACAGGCAACAGGGGCAGCTGTCCCAAGCCATACACTAGGGGGTTGGACTGTCTATGACCCCACCCCTAACAACCCATGACCCTGCTCTTCTAACAGAAGGGGGGCAGTCATGGCTGCTTGCACCTGCCTCATCTGGGGTTCAGTCAGCCAGCTTCTGGAGATAGCAGTGGTTCTGGCTACCTCATATGGGTGAGGACCATCCAGGGATGTAGGTATAATTTTTTATGGGGGGGTTGGGGGCGGGGCCACACACCCACCCGCTGCTAGGAGCATGGCCACACCTCCCCAAGCTCCGCCCCCAGCCTCAGTGCTTTTAAAACAACTATTCCAGGCTGGGGATGGCAGACTCCCCTGCCCCACCCTCCCCCCACCAGCTGGGCTTCCAGCTGGCAGCCGGCAGCCCCTTCTGCCCTCCCCTCTGGGCAGAGGCATAGCTAGGGAAAATGGAGCCTGGTTCAAAATCTGAGTTTTGTGCAGCCCCTCCCCCCATTGGCAGCCGCTGTGATGCTGGAATCCACACCCCAACAGCATCACTTTCAATGGTGTTTAAACCAGAGAGCCCAAATTCTCCTTTTAAATCCACCTTAAAGGGAGAATCTGGAGTCGCCACTTAAAACCATCTTGAAAGTGATGCTGTTTTGGGTGGATTCTCCACTGTTTCCAATGGGAGCTAATAGAGATAGGAGCACCCCCTTGAGGGTCCATAACTTGGCCCCTCCTGAACCAAACTGCACCAAACTTGGGAGGCATGACCAGGACAGTCTTCCAAAGATACCCTGAAAGTTTGGTGTTGATACCTTTAAAAATGCGCCCTGTGCATTTTTGCCCAAGATTTGCCCAAGATTCTTTGGGGTTTTTTGTTTTCAGCATTTTTTTCAGCAGCAGCAGGCAGCCACAGCATGCGGCCTGGCCTGCTACTGATCCATTCATTCAGTAGTCTGTGTCAGAAGCAGCAGTGAGTGGGTAAGTGGGGTCGATTTTTCAGGTGGAGGGGGGGGTTATTGGAGGGGGGTGGAGTGGGGCGCCAGAAGTGTGTGTGTGTGTGTGTGTGTGTGCCCCCCTTCGCAATTCTTGCCGGCTTGGTGGGATGAGCTGGGGGCAGGGTTTCCCTTCCCCCCCCACTTTTTAAATGAATGAATAGAGTTTGCAGGGGGGATTTTTTGGGGGGGGTGGCGGTTGGGGTGGTGCACCGCAGGGTGTGTGTGTGCGTGCGTGCGTGCGTGTGTTTCCTACCCAGCCAAGGCAAATGTCTCCTTGCTGGCTTGAAGGGAGCACCTGGGAGAAGTTTTACTTCCCCTCCCCCGCCATTTTCCCTGTCTTTGGGGGTGGGGGTTGGAGTGGAGCGCAGCTGGTGGGTGGGTGGATGGGTTTGTGTGCGTGCCCCCCCCCCCGCTGCCGAGGCTTACTGGCTGGGAGGTTTTTTCCCTTTTTTGAGGAAAAAATCCCACGCTGCCCCTGCATGCGTGTGGGAGTTTTTGTTTTCTTTTTGCTTGGCTGACCTCGTGGCTTTGGCCAGCCGAGGGGTGGAAGGCAGTCGGGTGCCGCCGCCGCCGCCCGCTGCACTTTTGCTGGCTGGGGCTGGGAAGTATTTTCCCCCAGCTTGCTCGAAGGAGCCGCCACTCGAAGGAAGGGCCCGATTCGAACCACTGGCATTCAGATCGCGCATAGTTCGGAGGGGGTGGACTCGGGCCCTTGGCAGTCTGAGGCCCTCTGAACTAGCGGATCTCTGCCCGAATTGCGGTTCAAGCCGATCCAAATCGCCAACCCTAAGAACAACATGTTGTAGAAACTATCACAGGAAGAGAGGTATCCAAAGATACTGAACAAGGGCATTGGGACATCTTATAGAGAAAAAGGGATCCGGAGGGTTATGCAGAGTGATCCTAAATTTCCCAAAATAAAGAGAAGTTCTGCCTTTCCAGGAGAAGACAAGGAACAGATATCAACCTTAATTGTTGGGCCATTAGTCTAATGGGTTGAGGCATCAACTTGAGGTTCCAAGTACGGGAGTGCCTCCAAGGGAGAAGGTAGCTGATTAAATTACAGCTTTAGAACAATGACAGTGCAAATGAAATGGTTATTAAAGGTGTTAGAAGAAGAAACAATGGGTTAGGATAACACTGGGCAGGCAAGCACATTCATTATCTTCACAGGGGTGTATGGTCCAGGGCTGGAGATGGGAACACTTTCCAGGGCAGGGGCATTGTGTTCATTTAATCCTGACAGGAAGGGTGTGAGAGAGGTGTTATGGAAGACTGGTTTGGAAGGGGCAAGTCCAGACAAAGTTCTTACTCACCGTGTGTCCTTGTCAGTGGCGTAGCGCCAATGGTGAGAGGGGAGCCCAACGCCACGGGCAGCACCATGGCGCACGTGGCTTGGCCATGGAGGGGGTGTGGCGTGGCATTCTGGGGCATTCCGGGGTTGTTCCAGGGTGGGGGGTTGGGCGGCACCATGGCAGGGGCGCAGGGTGCACACGTGCCCCAGGTGCAGTTCCCCCTTGCTCCGCCCCTGGTCCTTGTGGGTACACTGAGTCAATGCAAAGAATGGGCTCCCCATTTTGGCGCTGCACTGCTAGGCACCCTTAGGGTTGGCAGAGATGGACACAGCTGTCCTTAAAATAGGGTTCCCCCAACATACCATAGGTCAATCTGGCAACAGAGGAGCAGCAGTGGTGTAGGAGGTTAAGAGCTTGTGTATCTAATCTGGAGGAACCAGGTTTGATTCCCAGCTCTGCCGCCTGAGCTGTGGAGGCTTATCTGGGGAATTCAGATTAGCCTGTACACTCCCACACATGCCAGCTGGGTGACCTTGGGCTAGTCACAGCTTCTGGCGCTCTCTCAGCCCCACCCACCTCACAGGGTGTTTGTTGTGAGGGGGGAAGGGCAAGGAGATTGTCAGCCCCTTTGAGTCTCCTACAGGAGAGAAAGGGGGGATATAAATCCAAACTCCTCCTCCTCCTCCTCTTCCTCTATTTTTTTTCTTCTTCTTCTTCTTCTTCTTCTTCTTCTTCTTCTTCTTCTTCTTCTTCTTCTTCTTCTTCTTCTTCTTCTTCTTCTTCTTCTTCTTCTTCTTCTTCTTCTTCTTCTTCTTCAGTGGCCACCGTCCATATGACTTGTTGGCACGTGAGCAAGTCTCTTGCACAATTCCAATGTGTCACTTGCATGATAGCTGGCATGCAGCTGAGTGAGTCAGACAATTCCTGCCTGTGTCACTTGGCCAGCCTACCAGTTAACTGAGCTGGCTGATTAACTTGACCCTGGTTAACAGCCTTTTACTGAACCAAGAATCTGATTTTCAAAGGTAATTGGGAAATGTGAGAAGCCGCCAAGGGCTAAGACAGTGCAGGATCAAAGCAAAGATCCATCTGATTCCAACAATGGCTGGTCAGATGTAGAGATGTCAGCCTCAGGTGGCACCTGAGATCCCCTAGAATTACAACTCGTCTGCGTATTGTATTTATTATTGAACTTATTTATTTTGATATGCTGTAGTTTATTTTCTGTTGCTCACTGCCTCGGATCCCCACTGGGAAAAAGGCAAGATAAAAATGTATACATAAATAAATACATTGGCACATGTTTCCCTCCATGGTTGGTTAAAACACGAGCAAGACCAGATGTCCCATGTAGCTGTTTTCAGAAGCTCTGCGCTGACAGCACGTTCTGTCATTGCGATAGCAAGAAAAGAATGAAAGAGGACAACACGTTTCTTTTTGATATATCTTTGCTGTTCAGCACAGAGCATTTTTCAGACCACACTATGTATCTTCCGGGGGAAACAATGTGAGAGGCCCCTCCCTTCCATTTTAACGTACCTAATAAAGCTTTCAACGTTTTGTCTTCCCACAGTATTCATGAATTATTTGATAAAACATGTGCTAATGTAATCTGGGTTCCAAATTGCACATTCCATTAACAGTGTTCTCATTTGTTAATTGTAAATAGTTTAATTTTAGTATTAAGCGACTGAAATAACAGCACTAAGTGTTAGCTTGCTAATGATTTTTGTTACAGGAAGTATTCGTTGTTCACGAGAAACTGGAAGGTGTGGGTTCTGTCCTTGAGAGGGTCACGCGCTGCAAAGTGTCATGGGTGGCAAGTTCCATCTGAATTGCACTGAGTAGAGTCAGAATATTATATGTATCACACATCTAAACTGCAAAGGCAAACGATATCCTTATTTGCCTTAGCACCAAAGGGAATGAAACTACACCTGTCGTGATGGAGTCCATTTGTACCTCAGCCTCATTTCATTTCATTTCGCTTTATATTTATACCCCGCCTTATCCCCAAAGGGCTCAGGGCGGCTAACAACATAATAAACAGATACATTATACCAATAGAACAATGATAAATTATATAGAATTGAAATAGAACCAGATTACAGATGGCGACTTAACATTTCGAACTAAACAGTTTCGGAGAGCAATAACGGCAGCATTTGCAGCACATTAATGTATACCACTAAATCCATAATATCCACAACATTAATCATAAGTCAATACATTAGCAATAATACACTGGCATGCTTCCTGACTTGAATGGCTCCTAGAGTATATATATCTCAACATTGTGTCAGATGTCTCCATCTTTGCGAAGCTAATGGGCTGATTTTCCAGGCTATCCTTGTTTGCTTGGTTCTTAAGAACATAAGAACATAAGAACAAGCCAGCTGGATCAGACCAGAGTCCATCTAGTCCAGCTCTCTGCTACTCGCAATGGCCCACCAGGTGCCTTTGGGAGCTCACCTGCAGGAGGTGAACGAGAATGGCCTTTCTGCTATTAAGTTAGTTCTTGAGCACCTGGTCTGTTAAGGCATTTGCAATCTCAGATCAAAGAGGATCAAGCATTTGGTAGCCATAAATCGACTTCTCCTCCATAACCCTAACAGTCCTTTAAGCCCCTTTTAAAGCTTTTTTTTTTGTTATCCAGGTTAGTGGCCATCACCACCTCCTGTGGCAGCATATTCCAAACACCAACCACACGCTCGTGAAGAAGTGTTTCCTTTTATTAGTCCTAATTCTTCCCCCCAGCATTTTCAATGGATGCCCCCTGGTTCTAGTATTGTGAGAAAGAGAGAAAAATTTCTCTCTGTCAACATTTTCTACCCCATGCATAATTTTATAGACTTCGATCATATCCCCCCTCAGACGTCTCCTCTCCAAACTAAAGAGTCCCAAACGCTGCAGCCTCTCCTCATAAGGAAGGTGCTCCAGTCCCTCAGTCCCACACCTGGTATTGATATTCTTGATCCCTGTGTGATCTGCCCTTTCATCCTGTTTGATTGACCTGGACATCCCATCATGAAAGACATCCCATCAATATAGAAAGCTGTCTGGAGTTCCAATCTTGGCTGGTTTGTGTGCTGAAATTTCCAGGATATTACCCCAAATGGAGTTCTGGTATTGGGACTTCTAGGGATATGCTCACTTGCTTTGGGCTTAACTCCTGTGTCCATGGCCGTTTCTATGGCAGAGCTGGAATTCAAATTTGGGTTTCTTAGATCCAAGTCCCACACCTTCACCACTGCAGCACACTTACCAGCTAAAAACTGAGACCTAGGCCTCTGTCACCAGCGATGAGCCAACGTCACTCCCAGAGCACGCTGGAAGTGAAATCGTCACATTTCTAGTGACATTGGGACACATTGGTATTTGGCACAGTCTTAACTTCTGGCACTAATCTGGCAACAATTCTAAAGTTAAGTCCCCAACTGGATCATATGCTAGAGTTGCCAGGTACTTCCCAGCAGCTGGTGGAGGGCTAATTTATTTTGCCATCAAGTTACAGCTGATTTATGGAAATTCCATAGGGTTTTCAAGGCAAGAGATACTTGGAGGTGATTTGCCTGCTTCCATGTCATAGCCCTGGTATCCTTGGAGGTCTCCTATCTAAATACTTGCCAGGGCTGAGGTTGAGAGTGTGTGACTGGCCCAGGGTCACCCAACAAGTTTCCATAGCAGAGTTGGAATTCAAATTTGGGTTTCTTAGATCTTAGTCCCACACCGTCACAACTACATCACACTTAACAGCCTCAAACTGAGGCCTAGACTTCTGTCACCAGTGATGGGTCAACGCAGAGGCGTAGCATCAGTGGGACAGGGTGGTGCGCGACGCCCCAGGCAGAGCTGCAGCGGAGGCATGGCCAGGCCGTGGAGGGGGTTCACCAGGCGGAGTTTCCCCTCACTCTGCCTCTGGGTTAATGTCACTCCTGGAGCACACTGGAAGTGATATTATCACATTTCCAGTGACATGGGGACACTCTGGTATTTGGCAGAATCTCTGTGGTAGAAGCCATTTTTTACTGTGGGATTTCCCCCCTCTAATGTCAGAGTGTCCACACATCACCAGTGACTTGACATCAGTTCAAATGTGCACTGGAATTGATGTTGATGCATTGCTGACATCCGAGGCCTAGGCCAGTTTGCTGCTGCTGTGTCCCTTGGTCAGCAGACTGAATAGCACTGTGGAGAGATGCCTCAATTTGCAGGATACTCCACTCTGGCAGCAGGAGTCCTATGTCCTCATTGTGATGCACGCATGTACCCAACCTCTGCTAACCTGTACTTTCCATATTAATTCGTATGTAGCTGCATGATCTAGTGCAGACTCAAATGTATAGGATGGGAACATCTGAGGGTTATTTCTCTCCATGTGCTATGGAATCCCTTGCATTTTAAAATGTCCTTAGCCTGTGTTGTTAGTATGTTAAATTGAGAAGAAGGGTTGGATTTATATCCCCTCTTTCTCTCTTGTAAGAGACTCAAAGGGGCTTACAAACTCCTTTCCCTTCCCCCCTCACAACAAACACCCTGTGAAGTAGGTGGGGCTGAGAGAGCTCAGAAGAACTGTGACTAACCCAAGGTCACTCAGCTGGCGTGTGCTGGAGCATACAGGCTAATCCGAGGCCCTTTCCGCATGGGCAATGTGCGGGGGTGCGTCGGCATAAGCAATGCCGACACACACCCCGGGACCGTTTGCATGGACGGTCCCGGTAGGGCTGCAGGTGGCGGAGCAGCCTTCACACAGGCTGCACCATTGTTGAACGCCGTACCTCATCTCCTGGCTTCCAGTGCATCACAGAGGCCAGGGGACACTCCCCCCTGCAGACTGGCATGTCCCTAGACCTCTGCAAAATGCTGGAAACCAGGAGACGAGGTGCGGCATTCAGGGACGGGAGGGGAATGGCACCTTCCAGCCGCTGCCATTCGCATGGCAGTGGTTGGAAGACACTGCTGCCGAAAAACCTCACTCAGGGAGCAAGGTTCGGAAGCAGCGTCTACATGCCGCTTGGGGGTGGCGAGCCATGCGAACCCCTCCCCAGGGATGCAGTTTTTAGCGTGTCTGGGGCGCTGTATTCCACCTGTGCGGAAATAGCCTGAGTTCCCCAGATAAGCCTCCACAGCTCAAGCAGCAGAGCAGGGAATCAAACCCGGTTTCTTCAGATTAGAGTACACCTGCTCTCAACGACTACGCCACTGCTGCTCCTGTTAAGAAACTGTTCAAATTAAAAAGAAACTGTTAAGAAACTGTTCAAATTAAAAAGGCTCTAGGCAATGCCTGTATTCCTGTAGAATTTCTTAAAATATTCCCGGGATTGTTGAACATTCTGTATTTTTTAAAATATACTTCCTTAGATTGGAATACTAATGTTTTTATTCCTCTTCACCAAAAAGGGTAACAGGACCAACCAAGTAATGACAGGTATAGTAGAATAAAGGATACGCTAAATTCTTCCTCAGAAAACCTGTGATCAAAGAGTACTAACGGCACTGTTTTCCTGAGGAAGAAGCTTGATTTATCTTCTTGACAACTGGTCAATATTTCTCTGAAAATGGGATCTTCCCAGCTGAAATGTAAGGTACATAGAATAAATGCTAAATGGTATACCAAATTCCTGCTCAGAAGTCTTGGGACCGGGGCGTACTTGCAACACTTTTTCTGAGAAAGAAGCTCAATTTATCTTCTTGACAGCAGGCAAATATTTCTCAGATCATCTGAAACTGGGATCTTTCTAGTTTATAAAGAAACAAGCATATTTGGGATATTGAAAATTGTAGAATTGATGTAAGATAAAGTAGGAACATGTAAGCATTGCAACCAAGAACTGATCTTAAATAACTACCTAAACGGAAATTCCAAGCTTCGGAAAACAGATTGCTGACTTGATAGTTTGGGGTTTTTCATTGTATTTTTGGTGCCCCTGGAGGAGCCATCACTAATTTTTATTTTAATAACAAAGTGCCCAGGTTGAACTGTCTAAAGCAGTGATGGCGAACCTTTTCGAGACCGAGTGCCCAAACCGCAACCCAAAACCCACTTATTTATCGCAAAGTGCCAACATGGCAATTTAACCTGAATACTGAGGTTTTAGTATAGAAAAAACGGTTGGCTCCAAGGCACGCGTTGCTCAGGAGTAAACTTGGTGGTAGTCGGTGGCTTTGCTTTGAAGCAACCGTGCAACTCTTTCAATGGGTGAATCACGACCCTAGGAGGGTTTATTCAGAAGCAAGCCCCATTGCCAGCAACCAAGCTTACTCCCAGGAAAAGGATCATGCTTTAGTTCTTTGCATGAAAATCAGTGGGGTTTAACAGCGCTTAACAGGGTTACCTACACTGCTTCCCCAAAACTAGGTCTTAGGTTTAATGCTAATAATCGAGCCCAGCGGCCCAGGCCAGTCTAGATGTGTGTGCGTGGGGGGGACTCTGTTTGCACGTGCCCACAGAGAGAGCTCTGAGTTCCACCTCTGGCACCCGTGCCATAGGTTCACCACCACTGGTCTAAAGTAAAATATATTAGGGCCGCTGATCAATTTTTGACATGATTATGTATGCTTTGTATTAGATCTTCACAGTACTCATTGCGAAAAGCACTAATACTTCCTTGGTTAAACTGATGTCTATGGCACTTCTCGATGGCCATTATAGAAAAATCCAATTTAATTGCACACAGTGCAGGTGTGGAGAGTCAGATGAAGGATCTGCTATGGTAGTTGTGTTACCTCAATTGGTTGGCTTGCTTATAAACGGTGTTGGGGGTGGGGGAATAGCTAGAGGAAGACCTGACCATGCGAGAGGCAGATAGGAGATCTCCCCCTGTGTATACAAAGATCTGTTTCACAAGAGAATCACTTAAAATCAAGGTTGTAATAAAAGAAATTACAATTTTATCAAAGTATTAAAAATAATAACAAATACACATGCCAGCATATAGATTTAAGAGGCCTAAGGTATAAAAGGTTAAGTGAAAGCAGGCAACTAGTAGAGTAATAATTAGCATTCCAGAAGTGAAAAAGTTCTGAGGAGAGCAAAGAGTATGGCCAGTGCTTCTCACAGAGAAGAAGAAGAAGAAGAAGAAGAAGAAGAAGAAGAAGAAGAAGAAGAAGAAGAGGAAGAAGAGGAGGAGGAGGAGGAGGAGGGGAGGGGGATTGTAAGCCCCTTTGAGTCTCCTACAGGAGAGAAGGGGGGATATACATCCAAACTCTTGATTTTAAGTGTGGGTGGTGCAGCAGGTTTAAAGTGCAGGGCTTTTTAAGTTCATTGTAGAACTTAAAGTGCAGGACTTTTTAAGTTCATTGTAGAACCAGAGCCAGGGGTGCTTTCTCAGGGATAGGCAGTTGTAAACCATATGTGAGCGGCTATGCCCTTAGGAGAGGCATGATCTGAAGCTTTGCACTCCCAATTTGGGATGTGGAGGAATGATGTCATGTGTCAGGTAGTCTCTCTTGATACCACACTCTCTTGCTTCCAAGATGGCATCCATTTTTCTCTGGCTCTGACCGAGTGATTGATTTGAGGTGATTTATAGGCCACTATTCCCATTCAACAGGCTTGGGGTTGCTTATAACAGTTACATAAACAATATACAAATCAACCATGTAATAAAACAACCATTATCTGGTTCCATGAGACAGGGCTGTATATGATATTAAGATTATCTTCTACCTTCTATCTTTGTTTACATCCCCGTACCCTCCTAGGGAGGAGTCCGGCTGTTCCCTCTTTTTGGGGAGGATTTTTAATGAATTGGGTTATGGGACACCTGTTATTATTGTTTTGACCGCTGTTTTAATGGATTTTTAATGGATTTTAGTAAATGTAACAATTGTTTATGTGGTCACTATTGTGATCCTTTGTTATACATTGTATATACGCTGATGCTGTTGCGCACCGCCCAGAGCCCCTTGGGGATGGGGCGGTCTTCAAATCCAAATAATAAATAAAAATAAACAAATAAAATTATTATGGGTAGGGCACAGGAGCTGATTCAAGCATAACTCCCCCATCCCCTCTGCTCCAGAGGATTGGTTGGCTGGGTATTGGTTGCATTGCTCCACTTACCAAGATTTAAGACAAATATTCCTGAAAGAGCTTCTCCACAGCAAGGGTTAATGGTCCAGTCGACATCAAATGGAATTCCTGTTAGCCTGTTCCTGTTAGACTACTCAAATTTCAGCCTCGGCATGTCACTTAAATTGTTTCTATGAAAGCTGAAATTAGCTGAGATCCTCTGAAGATGCCAGCCACAGATGCAGGCGAAACGTCAGGAGAGAATGCTGCTAGAACACGGCCATACAGCCCGGAAACCACACAGCACCCAAACCATAAACTGGGTTGACTGTAAAGTAGATTTAAGCCATACACTGATGATTCCCTGATGTCTGCTGCGATGAATGCACAACATTTGAAAGGGGTCAAGTGTGTTTCGAAACATTTGGGGACAGACTTCAGGGAGTTGTGATTATTGGTTGGTCCCTGTTGACTCCCTCTGCTTCTCTGATCGCAGACCAATAGGCTCAAGTGCTTAATGCCTCGGGGATTTATGGGTAGAATTTTTTTTTATAATAAAGTTTATTAGAATTAATAGTTATATACATGTAAATGTCACTTCATCAACAGTACGTCCATCTACTTAC
Organism: Sphaerodactylus townsendi; assembly: GCF_021028975.2. Taxonomy (NCBI): domain Eukaryota; kingdom Metazoa; phylum Chordata; class Lepidosauria; order Squamata; family Sphaerodactylidae; genus Sphaerodactylus; species Sphaerodactylus townsendi. The sequence goes on from NC_059434.1 coordinate 14,072,625, forward strand.
ATGCTCCGTCGTACAAAACATCAAAACATCGTACAAAACATCGTACAAAACATTATCTTTTATGTTGTAAACCGCCCTGAGCCCTTAGGGGGAGGGCGGTGTATAAATTTAATAATAAAAATAAATAAATAAATAAATAAATAAATAACAAAAGAAAAAAATGAAACCATCCCCTGACAGTATACAATGACATTATCTATAACATAATTAAAAAATCTTACTTCCCCATTTGGAAGTTTGGTATCCATTGTTTGATATTCAGAGAACTTCTCTTTCCATAATTAATATGTTGTCATTTTACAATTTATAGTGGAAAATAATAACACATGGGTAGTCAATTAGTCTCATTTTAATACATTATATTTCAAGTTAAAATAATTTTTTCAATGGTTTCCACTCCTCTTCCCTCTTCTCTGTATCCTCTGCCTGTAATGATAATGAAATATAGTCCATGTCCATAAATATGTAAATTTTCTCTAACCAGTCTTCCAAGTTTGGTATTTCAGTGGATTTCCATTTTTTTTGCTATAATCATTCTCGCTGCTGCAATAAGATAGGTTATTAATTTTTTATGTGGTAACAATTCTTTATTATCATACATTCCCAATAAATAAAATCCCGGGTCCATTTCGAATTGTACTCCCAAAATTCTCTGGACCTGTCTATGCATTTTATTCCATGGGTAGAATTTTTTAAAAGAAGGAACATGAAATAGAGCCATTGATGGTACAATCATGTTCAAGAACAATGTCAATGGGGGCAAATAGGTTCTAAAAAAGAAACGGGTGGAGTACAGTGTGCAAGCACTGGTTGGGCCTGCTGTGATTCCATCTGGGCCCACCTGTTCCTCCCTTCCTTTCTCTTTCTTTTATTTTTTTCCTTGCTTTTAGCCTTAGGCGGGGCGCCTGTTTGAACTGTTTTTAAGCTGTTGAATTCCTTGGATTGTTCAAATTATATGTAATTTGCTGCCGGAGTTTTAATGTTTAATTATTATTATTATGTTATTATGTTATTGAGTTGCTGTTGATGACAGCCATGTTGTTGAGCCGCCTCGAGCCCTTCGGGGAAGAGGCGGCCTAGAAATCTAAAATATAAATAAATAAATAAATATAAAAAAGAAAATCACCATCGGCCTGGCTGATAGAAACAAAGCACTAAGGCATAGAAAGTACAATTTAGTCATAAAGTTCAAAATGGAAGAACACTGCACAATACTGCTCAGCCATAACTATGTACCACAGTCACAACACTACAAAAATATAATGGCTGAGTGTCCTTATAAAAGTGTTGCCTGGATTCAATCCAATTGGTAGAACTCCTTGGGCAAGCCTCCAGAAACGTTAGGACTTGGTGTGTTTGTATTCTCCTCAAGGGAGATTTATGTGGAAACTCTCCAACTAATGAGACATGAGCAGTACATACAAACAATGTCCAAGAGAATCCAAAAAGTCCAAAATGTGTACTATGGTGAGTAGCTGCATTTTCAACAGCTGCCTTTGTGAGTGGAAGACTGGATAGACACTGTTATTTCACTTGCCTCAAGTTTATCACAGGATACAGATGCAGAAGAATACTGTCAAAGGCTGTGGTGGCGAACCTTTGGCACTCCAGATGTTATGGACTACAATTCCCATCAGCCCCTGCCAGCATGGCCAATTGGCAGGGGCTGATGGTAATTGTAGTTCGTAACATCTGGAGTGCCAAAGGTTCGTCACCACGGGTCAAAGGCATCCCTGTTGGGTTAAGTTCCACGTATCAAAAAGTGTTGTGTAGCATTGTGACTATGGTACATGGTTATGTCTGAGCAGTATTGTTCACTGTTTGTTCTTTCACTTTGTGCTTTATGGCAAATAGCTTCGCCTAAAAAAATATTTTAAAAGAGTTTAAATAAATGAGAAAAAAACCTCAAAATCCAGGCATTCATAAAAAAAATAACAAAGAGGGAAAAGATATAAAGAAGAAAATGAAGTAACAGTGGTGGCAGATCTACTCATCAGTTTTTTAAGAAAAGGTTTCCAAATATTTTACAATAAATTCATAAATGCAATTGAACTCTATATGCCATGCATTCAAATACTGATAAATTTGTAAGGTCCTCAATCCATTAATTTACAATCAGTGGGCATTTATCTCTCCAGTGTTGTAATACAAGTCTTTTTGCTGTAGTAAGAGCACAGAGGGTCCATTTTTTTTGACCATTGGCTAACCACCAAGAGACAGACAGTTTAAAAGTACAGAAGCATCCTCAAAAGTCATAAGAACATAAGAACATAAGAACTAGCCTGCTGGATCAGACCAAAGTCCATCTAGTCCAGCACTCTGCTACTCGCAGTAGCCCACCAGGTGCCTTTGGGAGCCCCTTTTAAAGCTATCCAGGTTAGTGGCCATCACCACCTCCTGTGGCAGCATATTCCAAACACCAATCACACATTGTGTGAAGAAGCGTTTCCTTTTATTAGTCCTAATTCTTCCCCCCAGCATTTTCAATGGATGCCCCCTGGTTCTAGTATTGTGAGAAAGAGAGAAAAATTTCTCTCTGTCAACATTTTCTACCCCATGCATAATTTTATAGACTTCAATCATATCCCCCCTCAGACGTCTCCTCTCCAAACTAAAGAGTCCCAAACGCTGCAGCCTCTCCTCATAAGGAAGGTGCTCCAATCCTTCAATCATCCTCGTTGCCATTGTCAATAAACATTCTAATACAAAATTGATACAAGTATTAACTTCCTCCCTGAAAAGCCAAATGACTGGAAACACTCAAAGCATATGTTTAAGGACCACATGTAAACAACCAGTTGTTAAATTATTTGAATCCATTTAATGCCAATAAAGGCATTCATTCATTCATTCATTCATTCATTCATTCATTCATTCATTCATTCATTCATTCATTCATTCATTCATTATTTGAATCCCACCACTGACCACATCCTGTGAGTTGCATTTAGTCACATTTACTCAGTCAATTACTAAAGAGTCACCATGGTGTCCAATACATTCTACAGATAATCTTTGCTGAGAAAGCTGTAACTTATGATCCATAGAACATGTATAAACTTTAAGGCAGTATCCCATAGCTTTGGCAAAGGAGGGTGTTCTAGCTTCATATTTCATTACTTCCTGAGACTCTGGCCATTTCTGCACGGGCCATTCCCAGTGAGCCGTTCGCACAGGCGGTGCTGCTAAAACGCAGCAGCGCCGACCTTGCTCCCCTCCACCACCCCCAGGGTGGTGTCAGGCCACCTCCGAAAACCTCCCTCCTGGAGGGAGGTTTTTGGGAAAACTCAGGCACGCTTCCCGCCGCCGGGCGCCCGGGTCTGCCAAAGCGGGCACTGCCGGGAACACGGCTGTTTTCCCTCGATCCCTCTCACACTACCACGTCACGTCGCTTGCTACTTGGATCTATTAAGCGACCCTCCCTTGCTGTCTTCTGACCCCTGGAGGTCGGAGGGCAGCGTGGGCGGGTCATAGGAGTCCAGCAGGGCGACGAAGGCGACGAGGTGAGTGGGGGGGATGGGGAAGAGGCGGCTCTGTGCAGAGCCACCCTCCTCAGCTGGCCAGCCTTCTCGCGGGGGCACGCTTTACTGCACGCTCTTCCCATGCGAACGGCCCCCCCCTCCATCGGCAGAATTCCTGCAGGTGCAGGGGCACCCTTTCCGCAGTGCGGAAAGGGCCTATGAATAGCATATATATAAATATGCTTATCATATATTCTGGACAATTCCTGCTTGAGAGAAGTACTAGATGATGGTCCTTTCTGCAAAACACGAGTAAGACATCATAGAGGTGTCTTTAAAAAAGTTTTTTGCTCATTTTCTGTCTGGACAGCGCAAACAAATAAAGCATGTGAGGAGAAAGCAGGTTTTTTTCTCCCACACAATCTGCAATCTGTCACTTTCCATTTCTCGGCAGCTTGCACCTGCCATTTTCTTTTGCAAGGACGGTGCCGCCCGCCATTAGCTGAGTTGTTTCCAGGGCTGTTTCCTCTGCTTGCATCATAGGCAACTGCTATTTCAGCTTGTAAAGTTCACAAATAAACTTAGTTTTCCCTGTCAATGATATGCATGTGTCATTTTTCCATTTTTTTTGTTTTCAATGAGATGTCTTTGAAGCTACGAAGACACTTCATGGAAAACAAAACAAAACAAAAGCGTGGGGAAAGACATGTGCGTGTCACTGTCAGGGAAAACTAAGTTTATTTGTGTACTTTACAAGCTGAAGTAGTGGTTGTCTGTGATAACAAGCAGAGGAAACAGTCTTGGAAACAAGTCAACTAAGGGAGGCAGTGTAAATCTCTGGAGCAGCAAAAAATGGCGGGCACGAGCTGCAAAGAAACGGAAAGTAGCTTTAAACTGGGTAAGAAAAATAAAACATTTCTGCACAGCAAACAGGAAATGTCTGGAAGCTATCTTTGGGGGGTGGGAATAGCTGTTTTAGTGTTTTTTTTAAGCCCAGGTTGAGCAGAGGCCGTTTCCCCACTTTAAAAAATGACATCGGTTTCATCCGACGTGGACCTTTTCAGCGCAGGGATTGTGTTCCCCGGCTTCCCCACTGCCCCGCGCTCTGCGCAGGGTCATCAAAAGGCGTCGTTTTCAGCAGCGCCTGAAATGATGCACGCTGAGGGGGCACAAGAGCGGCAGAGTCGGGGCGGCTGTGTTGTCACCACCCCTGTAGTGGGGAGTGCCGCTGGACCCCGCGCTACTTGGCAAGAGTAGCGCGCAGCAAAGGGTGAGTGGGGAAAGGCCCTCTGAGATAACACGTCCTGAGGACATCTTGGGGGAAAAACTGTGTGAACTTTCTTCCCAAAATGCTTTTTTTTCACATCCTCAAGATGTTTTTGTGTTGTGCAGATAGCACCAACGTTGTCCTCTTTCTCCTTTTATTCTTGATCACTGTATAGAACCTCTGGCTTGAGCCATCAGATAAAATAATATTATTCATGGCTTTGTATGTAATTGTTGGGAGTTCAAAATTATTCTTTATGAAGATGATCTTTCTTGTTCCTTTCAGAACCTTAGTCATCCATTCCTGTATGAATGACGTTGATTAATACCTTGGGGACTTGTCTGGCTATTTGATTAATTTCACAAAATCTGGGTTGATGCCTTTGGAAGACAATATATCACAAAGTGTATTTGCTCATGGACATTTTTGGTGCTGCCCAGGTGTCATTACTTATCTTGGAATATTGATTCCTAAAAATATTATTGAAAGGTTATACTAAATCTTAACACACTAATTTCTGATATATCTTATATATTTCTTACATATAAAGTCTGAAATATACAGATAGGCAACCTTAAACTTATAGTTTTTTTTTTGGGAAAGCAAATGCATCTATATATATATAAAGCTAACAGTGATAGTATAACTCAGTAACTGCTGGGCCAATTCCTCTGAAAAGATGATAGTATAACTCAGTATAACTCAGATAGGCAACCTTAAACTTATAGTTTTTTTGGGATAGTATAACTCAGTATAACTCAGATAGGCAACCTTAAACTTATAGTTTTTTTGGGAAAGCAAATGCATCTGTATATATAAAAAGCTAACAGATGATAGTATAACTCAGTAACTGCTGGGCCAATTCCTCTGAAAATTCCCAGCCACTATAGTCAGCCAGGCGAGAGTGTTTTTAGATGTTCACATACCTGAAATTTCACACCTGGCCCAGGTGAAACGCCTTTTTCCTGGCGCTCCCTAGTGAAGGACATGCAGCTGCCTGTGTGTAACTGTCACCCTTAGAATGTTCATGCACGGCTTGGGGAATGTTCACTCTAGGATGGCCAGATATGAGCAGTGGGAAACAGTACATAGGTGGCAGTCACTCTGAGTGGAAGTGGAAACACATACACACACATACACACGAGAGGGAGAGGGAAGGGAGGGAGAGGGAGGGAGGGGTGGCATGCAAGGGAAGAGAGGGAGGGAGAGGAAAGGGATGGAGGGGGAGGCATGCAAGGGGGGGGAGGCAGGGGGCCCAGCATCTTGATATGAGCCCACCTCACCCTAGCGGAGGCAGAAAGTGGAAGGAATAAGGGGAGGGGTGGCATGCAAGGGAAGAGGAGGGAGGGAACAGAGGGAGGGGGGACATGCAAGGGACGGGAGGGAGGGGCCAGGCACCCTAGATTCCCCTGAATACCAAGCAAGTGATTACAGTTAAGAAAACCAGGCAACGATACTCAGGAGTAAGCTCGGTACAGCAACCATGACATACTTTGAATGGCTGCATTGCGTCCCTCAAAAGGTTTTCTCAGAAGCGACACCCATTGCCACCAAACTTACTCCAAGGTAAAGGATCATGACCAGCCAGCCTAGATGTGTGGGAGGGGTGCCTTTCCATTCCCCCACCCCCCAAGGAATGTGGGCACACACATCAATGACATTGCACAATATCAGGCTGCGTGTTTGCATGAGCATGTACTGCTGGCCTCTGCAATTGATTTGCTGCTACTGTTCCTTTCCCATTTCACCACAATAAGCCACAGCAATGCATGGCCGGGCCCTGCTAGTTCAATATAAATACTGTAACCAGGATTATTTATATTTCATGTACCTTGTAGACATAATAGTAAATTAATAATTTATTTCAGAAATTTCTATGGGTTTCTTTAGAGAGGATGCAATTTCCATTCACTGAAGCATGATTTGGTTTTTATGATTATAGTTTATATCATCAGGCATATTGATAAACTTATATTAAGCATTAGGGTTACTCCTTACAAACTGTCCATCTTGAGCTCTTCTGGAAGCTTCTTGTTTGGTGCCACTCTCTCAGTGGAATGTTCTAGAGTCTTACGTTCCTCCCACAGAATGAATCCTGTTCCTCCCACAGTTTCTGCAGCTAGAGAACTGTGGCACATAAAATCACAACAATAACAATTTGATCAATTTTCACATGACAAATTCACATTGTAGGCCAATTCAGAGCTAAAAATTGACACGTTGCTTTTTGTGGAAAGCTTGAACCCATGGGGAAAATTTCATATTGGACCAATTGATAGGGCCTTTCAGTACCCTAGGCCAGTGGTGGCGAACCTTTGGCATTCCAGATGTTATGGACTACAATTCCCATCAGCCCCTGCCAGCATGGCAAATTTGCCATGCTGGCAGGAGCTGATGGGAGTTGTAGTCCATAACATCTGGAGTGCCAAAGGTTCGCCACCACAGCCCTAGGCCAAGCTTTGCTCACAACCTGAGTTTAATACTAATGGAAGTTGGTTTCAGATAACCATCTTGAGAATAGGGAGCCCCATCCAATGGGCTGGACGCTCGGCCATGACACCATGGCTGTGACTGCTCATTACCCACAAGGAGTCTTCCTGGCAGTGTGGGAAAGCTTAAAATGCAAAAACAAAAACACCTCCCCTACCACTGGGAAGCCTTCATTGGGCTTCATAGATGTATGCCACCTTTTTGGTGGTATAAGTCTGAAGCCTTGTCCACCGGCACAACAGGGCCATTGGCCAGGAGGAAGCCAACTAATGTTGGCTCCTCCCCAGCCATGCCCCCAGACCAGTGGTGGGATTTAAATAATTTAACAACCGGTTCCGGTGGTGGGATTTAAATAATGCAATAACTGTTAGTTTACAAGCACCATTTTAACAACCAGTTCTGCCGAAGTGGTGTGAACCTGCTGAATCCCACCACTGCCCCAGACTGTTCCTGCTATGCTGAAAGTGGCATAGTGTCCCCCACAGTTTTTCACCACTGGGGAGGGCTGTGGTGGTTACCCACTGGCAGATTTATGTCTCCAATGAGGCAAGTGCCCTGGGGAGGTGTAAGGTTGTGGTGTGTGTGTTGTTCAACCTTGGAAAGGTTTCCGCTGAAGGCTTTTGGCTGAATGCCTGGGAAGGGGAATTTCGCTGTTTTGGTTATCTTTCACTTGCTTGCTAGTCTGGTGTGAAACTCTGTGTGAAATTCTGCTTTGTTTATACTCTTTTGGTGGGAGCCTGTCTGTTACCCTGTATTTGAGTGAGATCTGGGCTTCAGTTCTTGCATTGCCTGTTTCTGACTAAGAATGCCGGCTCAATAAAGAACTTAACACGGTTGCTTTTGACTGGACTTTACTGGTTCGTTACAGAGGGTAAATCCACTGGCATGACCCCACACCTCTCCCACCGATGGATTCTCCCCCCCCCCATAGGGTGTAAGTCTTCTATTCTTCTGAGGTTGGTAAATTAAATACTCAGCTTTCTAGGGGGGGAAGTATAGACAACTGGGGAAGGCAATGGCAACCAACCCCCCCTCTTGAAATGATCCAGTGCTTGCACCTTTACCCGATTTATTGACAATGATGATGAGTTTTTGTGATTTTCTCAACTGATGTCTGAGCATGATTTGTCAACTTCTGTTGTATAGCAATATTTGTCATTGCAACGTCTGTATGGCTCATTCCGCACACGCAAAATAATGCACTTTCAAGCTGCTTTCACAACTGTTTTTGCCATTCCGCACAGCTTCAAAGAGCCCTGAAAGCAGCTTGAAAGTGCATTATTCTGCGTGTGCGGAATGAGCCTATGTAAACATGGACCTGCAGCATTAAGTCTCTTAAAGTCCCCTTTGCTCCTGAAAGCGCTAGTTGAATCAGTGCTGAAAACAAAACCTATAATATTTGTTGATAAATATTTAATGTTGATGAATAAATATGACATCAGCTTCGGATACTTGACAGTATGGTCGTATATGGGGCTATCCTATCTGCTCATTCTCCTTCTTGAGATCTTTTGAGAGTAGTACCAGTGTACAGTGATACAGTGTTTGATCAAGGAAGGGTTATGGAGTGGATTCAATATGGGATGATGCCTGATGTATTTGCTTGCCAGTTTAACAGAAAGGGAAATTAAAAATGATGGGAGACCTCATGGGGTGTTAAAAGTCAGTGCTCGCCAATTAGAAGGGAAAGCAGTTAGTTAGTTCCCTGTTTTATGACACTTGGCAGTTGCTCTGGATAATGGAATGACGCTTTGTGCTTGCTGCGTGAACGTGAAGAAGAGACCTCTTCCAAATTATGGAATACAAGAATGCTTCATTAGCATGCACTAAAACAGGTTAAAATCAACAGGATTTTTTTTAAAGCATCAAGTTGTCTCAACATCAAGTAATGTTCAAAATGAGATACTGTCACTGACTCAAAATTGGGCACTCTTAATTAAGGTTACATAAATAAATACATGGAGAAGGAACTGATTTGAAGTGATGAAGCTTGGCAAATACTATTAACACTGCAAACACACAAGTTCTTCTAGAGGCTACAATATGAAGGGAGCTTTGACTCTTGACAGCTTCTACTCTGAAAATGTTGTTGGTCTCTAAAGTGGTGCTGGACCTGAATCTAATTATTCTACTATAGAACAGTGCAGCTCCTCTTCTGAAACTATGGGGCTTTCCCCATTGACAGAGTTGAACTGGTTTCTACCTAGGTTCGCCTCAGTGAATCCCCACTGCCACCGAGCTCAACATTGTTTTGTCTCAGTTCCCCCCCGAACTGTGACATCCTTGTCACAGTTATGAACTACACTTTTCTGCTGAAACAAGGTCGATACCGCTTCGAAGCTTCGAAGTGGGGAAGCATCGAAACGACACCTCATCCGTTCAACCAATCACGAGCCGCTTTTGTGGCATGCGCAGAACGGGAGAGTCGTGGGCGGCAGACGAAGCTGCATGTAACTGTAAACTGTAAAAAAGAATGCTCCCATTTCCTGCCATAACACAAGCTCCAATCCAATGCGCATCGAGGAAATCGAAACAGGTGCACCAAGATGAAGTCCTACCTTAACTCTCTAGCTCAGTTCCAGGGGGCCAACTCAGTTGCTGTGGGGACAGCCTGGAATCGCTTTCCACTGAAGGGAATCGAGTCGACCTTAGCTCCCTTCTGTAGTGGGGAAAGCCCCTACGACAGGTTATGTTATGGAAACAGAAGAATGGAATGGTGAAGCTTTACCTCAAGTGAGTTGCTTCTGGCTGCCAAAGGTAAGGTCCAATGCGTGGAATGCTTCCTCAAGAAAAAAAAATTCCCCACAATTAGAACAATAGCATGACAGGAAGCTGTATACAGTCAGAGAGACTGTATACATTCTCTATACAGACAGGAAGCTGTATACAGTCATGACAAGAAGCTGTATACAGTCAGAGAGAATGCGATTGTTCATATGGAAGCAACTCCACGTATACAGCTGCACTCTCCTGCAAATGGTGAACTATTTCCCTCAAAAAATTGGAAAGTACCTTTTAAAATAGACACTCAGAAATGAAGGTTCTCTTTGATTGTCCCTAAGCACTGCATTAACCACTAAATCACAGGGCTATATTGAGATGGCTACTGTCTTTCATGCCCAGTCTCTATTGTTTACAGACCTCTGACTGAACAGAAGTTGGAAGTTGATTTACTTCGAGGTGTCAAATGAAAACTTTGTATCCCAATCAGAAATCACCCATATTTATCTTTTTAAGATCTTTAAAGTTTATTCGAAGTTAACTTAATTTTGAAATGAGTAAATGCAAATACACACACATACAACCCCTGCACTGGCGTGCACCCGGGGCAAGATGCCCCCCCAACACCTGGGTGCTACGCCACTGTGGAGAATCACAAGCGAGAGAAAACTGTGGGTGCAAATGAGAGCTAGTGTGCGGTAGGGAGGACGAAAAAAAGAACCACTTTCCCTGACAATACTTTTTTCCGCCATGCTGGGCAGAGAAAAAAAAAAGTCAAAACAATTCTTTTTTTAAAAAAAATTGTACTGTTCAGAAAGGGCCTTTGTTCAAGCAGTGCCTCTGACAAGGGTCTGCAGTATTCCAGTCTAACCTGAGATGGTTTAGTCTATGAAAAGAGTTAAGAATGCAAGAACATAAGAACTAGCCTGCTGGATCAGACCAGAGTCCATCTAGTCCAGCTCTCTGCTACTCGCTGTGGCCCACCAGGTGCCTTTGGGAGCTCACATGCAGGATGTGAAAGCAAGGGCCTTCTGCGGCTTCTGCTCCTGAGCACCTGGTCTGCTAAGGCATTTGCAATCTGAGATCAAGGAGGATCAAGATTGGTAGCCATAGATCGACTTCTCCATAAATCTGTCCAAGCCCTTTTTAAAGCTATCCAGGTTAGTGGCCATCACCACCTCCCGTGGCAGCATATTCCAAACACCAATCACACGTTGTGTGAAGAAATGTTTCCTTTTATTAGTCCTAATTCTCCCCCCGCCCCAGCATTTTCAATGAATGCCCCCTGATGCTAGTATTGTGAGAAAGAGAGAAAAAAATCTCTCTGTCAACATTTTCTACCCCAGGCATAATTTTTAGACTTCAATCATATCCCCACTCAGACGTCTCTTCTCCAAACTAAAGAGTCCCAAACGCTGCAGCCTCTCCTCATAAGGAAGGTGCTCCAATCCTTCAATCATCCTCATTGCCCTTCTCTGCATATTTTCTATCTCTTCGATATCCTTTTTGAGATGTGGCAACCAGAACTGAACACAGTACTCCAAGTGCAGTTACTACTTGGTTCTGCTAATTGTATGCACTTTCCTAAGATTTTGGATTTTACCATAACATTTGTTATAATGTCATCTAGTGTTGTTATTATGAGGGGAATTTCTTCTCCCAAAATTAACCTTTTAAGTTATTGCCATTGATTCCTTTTATTCTCTCCCCCCTTCCCTAAAATAAGAATTTCTCTTTCACTTCTTTTTTGACATTTCTTTGTACAAAAATCAATGTATCCTTTTGTGACTTCAATCTGGGCAGTTATTTGAAGTTACATGTTACAAAACTGTGCTCTAGCAAGGGGATAGCAAGGTTTGGAAAGATGTGGCCAGTTTCTGAGCATTGACGGAGTGAGATTCTGAGGTTTTACAGAAACTCTCTTTCTGCCCCTCCTCTCTCTGAATTTCTCTTTGATCAAAACAGAACTGGTTCAAAACAGACCCCAAGTTCCTAAAAATAAGATAAAGAAATGGACTGTTGGATTTCATGGAGAAATCAGGTAAAAACCAATCAAGAGAATTTATCTTGACAATGCTAATGTCATTGATCTAGTGCACTAAGAACACAAACCTATTATGTGGGGAAATTTAGCATGTCCAAAGGCCATTCACAGTGTCCACTTGTAGCTCTATTATAAATAAGGTAGTTAAAACTAAGAGTCACTAAATCCCATGCATTTTGATGGAAGACATGTTAGCATGTCCTGAGCTCTCTTGTGGAGATAGAAGTGCTTAAAATTGGCTAGTTTTTGCCCAAAATTGCCATAGCATTAAAAAAAACCCAAAACGGAGAGGTTGTATAATGATGGGATTCTGAATCTGTCCTTTGATGCTATATAACATTGGCATGTACCAAAGAGAGTGCATCTAATTTCTGTATTTCCTACATTACAGACAGCTTTGTCTCACATGTTAGGATGCTTCCAATGGTCAAAGAAGAAGAAGAAGAAGAAGAAGAGGAGGAGGAGGAGGAAGAGGAGGAGGAGGAGGAGTAGTAGTTTGGATTTATATCCCCCCTTTCTCTCCTGCAGGAGACTCAAAGGGGTTTACAATCTCCTTGCCCTTCCCCCCTCACAACAAACACCCTGTGAGGTAGGTGGGGCTGAGAGAGCTCCGAGAAGCTGTGACTAATAGGCAAAACCATTTGCCTATTAACAAGTGCAATTAGCAAGCTTGATTTGCATGTGTTGGGTGGGATCCACCCATTTAGCATGTGAGTAACCATGAAGATTGCATAATCAATTAGTGTGACATAGTGGAACTACACAGAGAAGCCATTGAAATCCACAAGCACATGGACAATTTCAACAGGAAGGAAGAAACCATGAAAATGAACACATTTGGCTACCAGTACTGAAAAACACTACAATCAAGACAGTGACTAATGAACATCACCCAGACAAAGGATGTCTCCAGGCAGTAAGCAGTCAGAGGGCTAGTGATCCCCACCCAGAACCCCACCCACCACTCTAGGCAGTAAGCAATCAAAGGGATCAAAAGGCCAAAGTACTACAATGCAGATGCCCTCATTAATTGATGATGCTATCTTCATGGTTGCTCACATGCTAAAATGGGTGGATGGATTCCACCCAACACATGCAAATCAAGCTTGCTAATTGCACCCTTTACACTTGTCAAACAGGCATATGGTTCTTTCTCCCACCCTGGACATTCCACAGGTATATATACTCCACTTGCTTTACTACCATCAGATCCTCTGAAGGTGGCAGTCACAGATGCAGGTGAAGCATCAGGAGAAAATGCTACCAGAACACGGCCATGCAGCCCGGAAACCACACAACACCCTAGTGAGGTGGTCATTTGTCACTGGAGAGTGACTGTGAAGAGGCGGTGCTAAAACTGAGAGGGAGTCAGTGTGAGAAAAACCTGGGAGAGAGAGAGAGAGAGAGAGAGAGGCTATCTGTGCTAAGCTTATAGTGCTATATGCAGAATAGCTAAAGAATTAAGTAAAAACCTTGGGAGACTAGAAATGGTCTCAGAGATGTAAAGGAGAAAGTGGGTTGATGAAAAATGAAAGTCACCTCATCAGAAGTTGTTGACTCAGATTGTTTTATTTATTGTAAATTATTTCTCGAGACCTTTTAAGCAAAATAACATGTATAAATTAAATTTAAATTTGTTAAATGTAACCTGGAATCCCATACTAGTAATTTCCTCAGGACCACGTCGTAGCCCTTTGAAACTGCTTTAAAGCTCAGACGTACTACTTCGGGAGACATTGTAAGGGGATTTTGAATTAAATTCCTGGTGGCAGTGAAATATCGATAGAGAAAGAGAGGATTGAATAAACGTTATTTTGCACCTATTATATTTATTTACAGAGCAATAAAAGAGTGGGCATTGTAGCATGAGCGGGCTCTTGTGGAGGGGGGTTGTTCTCTTGGCAAGGCCAGAGAATGTTCTGGATGAGTTTTTGTCGATGGCTGTAGTGCCATATAACCACTGGACTTTTCATTCAATCAATCTTGTTAGCCTCTAAGACTAGAATGGAATATCTATCTGTTCCAAAACAGAAGGAATAAGGTCCCATTGCCTTTCGATAACCCCCAGGAACTAATTGCTCTCGCAAAGATGACATTGAGCGTTAGGCTGGGGTGACTGAGAATTCACCAAAGCCCCAGAAATAGCTTACAGTAGCATGGGAAGAAGAGGTGACGGGTGTAGGAGACGAAATACCTTAAACCAGACCTATAATGCTCCTCTGGCTGCAGTGGCGTAGGAGGTTAAGAGCTCATGTATCTAATCTGGAGGAACCGGGTTTGATTCCCAGCTCTGCCGCCTGAGCTGTGGAGGCTTCTCTGGGGAATTCAGATTAGCCTGTGCACTCCCACACATGCCAGCTGGGTGACCTTGGGCTAGTCACAGCTTCTCGGAGCTCTCTCAGCCCCACCCACCTCACAGGGTGTTTGTTGTGAGGGGGGAAGGGCAAGGAGATTGTAAGCCCCTTTGAGTCTCCTTCAGGAGAGAAAGGGGGGATATAAATCCAAACTCTTCTTCTTCTTCTAGGCTGGGGTGACTGAGAATTCACCAAAGCCCTAGAAATAGCTTACAGTAGCACGGGAAGAAGAGGTGATGGGTGTAGGAGGCAAAACACCTTGAACCAGACCTATAATGCTCCTCCGGTGGCCCATTTCCTCTCCTTAATATGCTGTGATTCGGTGACTGTTCCAACTTTGTCAAACTCTTCCCATGAAATGCTGCTGAAAGTTCCTGTCACTGTGGCAGAACCTGCCAAGTACTAATTAGAAGGAAGCTGTCTCGAATATAGTGGATTTCTAAGAAGAGGTGGATAAGGCAGAGTCGAGTTAATTTTTTTAAAAATCAACTTGTGATTGTTTAAAAATAACGTATGTAAAGGATTGCATTTTCAATAGCCTGCTTAACATAATTGGACTTCCAAAATAATAATAACCAGGAAGGGCCAGATTGAGAGGCCGGGCTTCATATGGGTGTGAAGTGGGAGGGGAGCATGCAAGAAGTCATCTGGCGCATCGAACAGCCTATATAGCCAGGCAGCCGTTTCTGGATCGTGGTAATTTTGTTCTGTTCCCATAGAGATCCATAAAATGATTAGATCTGTAGAGGGGAGGTTGGGGTTGGTTAAGTGGAGCAGGAGGAGGAAGATATAGGTTGAATCCCCACTACTGTCTTAGCCAGGTTTCAGAACACAAACTAACCAGGTTTGAGGAACGACCTCCCCATTGCTTGTGTGGCAGATTCCGTTTCTGGCGCTCATTCTCCCCGTTAAACTGTGTTCCAGCAGGACCTGGTTGCAAGTGGCATAGATCTCATTAACACGGTTCAGAGCTGATCCGAGGGGAGGGATGAGGGTTGAAACCCTGACTTGTTTCCTGCCCTGGAGTGTGATGCAGAATTCGGGCAACCAATCAGCGCTGCGATGCATGTGCAGTCTTTCCTTGGTTTTATTTCCGCTTTTGCGATTGGCCAGCAGAAGGGGACGCAAACGTTAAACAGTGAAACGTGTAATTTTGAATTGTTAATGGTTTACACAGGTAACGATTAACTGTTTGCACAATTAAACAGTTAAACGTTAAACTTTTACACACTGGTTTTTTTTATCATGCCTTTACAATGTACATTTCCGCAGTGGGGAAAGATCCCGCCCCATCAAGGCACACCAGCCAATCAGGTGAGACCAGCGAAGCAAGCTCGCCTGGTAGTGGGGATTGCTAAGAGTTCTGCAACTGGGTGTGTCTGCTGTGTGCTCGCTGCGGTGGGGAGGGAGAAACTCAAATTAAGAGGACATGGTTTCACAATGAACAGGTTTGGATCTGTGTGCAAATTAAGTGGGGATTTGACCATTGACTACCAGATTCTGTCCAATATCTTTTGGTGCTTCTTCAAGACATTGGATATCTGTACCGCCACTTTTCTCCTTAATGGAGACACATAGCAGCTTATTGCTCTGTTCTCCTCTTCTTCATTGTATCTTGAGAACAACCACCATGGGAGGTTGGTTGGGCTAAAAAAAAGAGACAGGCCCAATGTCAGCCATGAAGTTTCTATATAGCAAAGTGGGCATTTGCACTTGGATTTACCAGATCCTGGTCAGACTCTCTAACCATTCCAACTTGGGGTTCATTCATCTGGCAGGTATTTCTAGTAGTGGGATTTATCTTAAACTGACAGCACTTCCTGTGGTGCTATGCCACATCTAGTAAAAAAACTGGAAGTGACATAGGATAGCTCCAGAAATTACTGGAAACTCTATGGCTTTACCATAGAATTTTTGATACTCCTAGACTTACCTATGTAACTTTTGTTTTTGCCAGAAAGGACATGGCACCATAGCCAGCATCACATCCCCCTCATATCCCTGCTTACAACATCCCCACTGGTTTCCAGACATATCCTGCCAACCCTAATTACAATATGCTGTTTTTGAGGCAGCAAGCCTATGCTCTGTATTTTGGATGCCCATAGGCAAAAATAATACCCATTCATGATATCATAGGGCTGATACTGGAGCGTGACCAATATGGTGAGCTTGCTGTTCTTTCAATGGATTCTCTTTGGCAATTATCACCTGTGCTCCAGCTCTCAGTAACATTATCTCCGGGTCCATCTGCCCTTTAGTCCTTAAAGACCCCTCTAAATTTAAAGGGTCTCAGGATATGACACAAACCATATATCCCACTTCTTTTGAATGGCTTTATGTCTGGCTTACTGCTTTTCTTCCATTCTCATGGCATTACATTCTGTTTTTGTAAACAGCTACCGGTACTAGTTTTAAATCACCAAACACTTCTGTTTCCCTTTCTGTAGATAGCCAGCATGGTGAAATGGTTAAGAGTGGAAGACTCTAATCTGGTGAACCAGGTTTGCATCCCTACTGTTATACATGAAGCCCGCTGGGTGACCTTAAACCAGTCATAGTTCTCTCAGAACTCTCTCAGCTTCACCTCCCTCACAGCAGTGGTGTAGGAGGTTAAGAGCTCATGTATCTAATCTGGTGAATTCAGATTAGCCTGTACGCTCCCACACACGCCAGCTGGGTGACCTTGGGCTAGTCACAGCTTCTTGGAGCTCTCTCAGCCCCACCCACTTTACAGGGTGTTTGTTGTGAGAGGGGAAGGGCAAAGAGATTGTAAGCCCCTTTGAGTCTCCTGCAGGAGAGAAAGGGGGGATATAAATCCAAACTCTTCTTCTTTTTCTTCTAGTGGGAAGGGGAAAGAAAGATGATTATAAGTTGCTTTGAGATTCCTTACAGTTGAAAAAAGCAGGGTATAAATCCAAACTTTTCCTCTCCTTCCTCTTCATCGTCTTCCTCTTCTTTCTTTCTATATATTCAATCAGTTTCCAGTTATCCAAAATTTATTCTAATTCCTTTGTTTAAGCAATTATGTAAGTTTGGCCATTTTTGCTAACTCTAATACCTTCACCCACCATTCTTTAATTGTTGGAATACCTGAATTGTTCCATTTTTGTGCATATAGTAAAAAAAACCCGTCACATATAAAATCAGAGGTCTGTATTTTCTTTCCAAAGTCCCATCCATCCAACATTTTTTTGCCTAATTCAAAGCTGTAAAGATAATACCAATTTACAAGGTAAAAAGAAATGAAACTGAACATATCTGCAATTATAATAATCTTTTGGGATCTCCTTGGCTGTAAAGGAGATAGTTATGGAAACTGTGGGTTGTATCCCATCAGTGATGGCTCCATTTTTGACTTTTCACATATGAAAACTTTCACTTGATGCTGTGGTCACTAATTCTGTGTGTGTGCATGAATTGACTGTTTAACATTGCTAAAGTCATGATTGTTATAATCCAGTGGCATCATATTTTGTGAGTCTTCCAGAGAAAGCAAAGAGATGGGGTGTTGTGGTGTTTCCGGGCTGTATGGCTGTGTTCTAGCAGCATTTTCTCCTGACGTTTTGCCTGCATCTGTGGCTGGCATCTTCAGAAGATCCTCTAAAGATCCTCTGGCTGGCATCTTCAGAGATCCTCTGAAGATGCCAGCCACAGATGCCGGTGAAACGTCAGGAGAAAATGCTGCTAGAACACTGTCATACAGCCTGGAAACCACACAACAGCCCAGTGATTCTGGCCATGAAAGCCTTCAACAATACCGTAAAGCAAAGAGAGACTGTAAAGAAATGGTCTCCCCTTCCCCTTGAGATTTGAAGTGAACATTTAAGATTTTTTTTCTCTCTGGGCCGGAAGCTTCCAGTCTCACTGAGTCACCTTTTTAGAAATGCAAATGGGAACAGCAAGTGTCAATGGGATGAGCCCTCCCCCTCCCCCTCAAGCAGGTATCACAGATTTGGAGATACCACAGATTTGGAGGCTAGGAAGGCATCAAGGGGAAAATTTCCTGAAGGTGGCAGGAAAAGCTTCATTGACCAAGACTGACCAGGTGGGGGTGGGGGGGTGGGGATGGAGCATTGATAAAACCTTTGAGAGCTGGCATCTTCAGAGGCTGGCTGGCATCTTCAGAAGATCCTCGGAAGATGCCAGCCAGCCACAGGTGCAGGCGAAACGTCAGGAGAGAATGCTGCTAGAACATGGGCATACAGCCCGGAAACCACACAGCACCCCAGTGATTCCGGCTGTGAAAGCCTTCGACAATACATCCTAGTAACAGCCAGGAGACGATTCACTTCCATTCCAAGACTGTACCGAAGCCCTCAGGAGGACTACTGTGGTATATATTTCTTACAAGCTTTTAGCCCTGGAGTTAAAATTCAGGTACCGTTTAGTAGTAACAAGGCCAACAGGGCAGTCTTCCGAATTCTCCCCTGTGTGCTCTGTGATGATTCTGACTACCTTAGAACTTTCTTGCCCAAGGACAAAAACAGTCCCTTGAATACCGAGAGAGAAAAAATATACCCTCGGCAACCCGCGTGGAGCCTGAAGCTTATTTTTAAAAGGTGGAAAGCGTTTTGAAAAGGAGATTATGCACAGAATATCATGTGTCCAGTGAATGACATTCGACGGACTGGACGTATTCGGAACAAGCAAAAGATGTTGCTGCTGCTCAGCAAAAGGTCTGGTGTTTTTAAGCTCTGACACACACAAAAATGCATTCTTCTTGACATCGCACAAGGCACTCGTGGCAACGTTATGCTATGTCTCTGGAGATGCCAACATAATTCACCTTTTTAAAAAAGAGCAGCGTGTCCTACATATCAATTCTTGCCCAAACCGAGTAAGCGATTAGCAAGATTACTCTTGACTATAGGGTCGTAGATAAATGTCATCAATATTTTCCGTTGCCCTCTCCCCCTGAAGGCCTTCCCCCCCCCTGCCCCGAACCTCTCCTTTCTGCCACTTAAAATGATAGAAGGTGTGCCCTTTGCCTCTGTTGATAGCAGTCTGATTCTGCACGCTTAGGAATAAAGGTATATTCATGTTGGCATTTATCCCCTCCCGTGAGGTGGTTTATTCAGTTTTCTTGAGATAGGGTTCAATATTAGGGATGTCAAAATGGCTAAATTTATTCCTTTTAACCTATCCTTAGAACTAATAAGAGTATATATTTGAAATAATTACGAGGATCAATGCAACTGTTCAGCCCAATAATGGGATCAATGTTCTACAAGATTAAGAGTGGCAGACTCTAACATGGAAAACTGGATTTGATTCTCCACTCCTCCATATGAGTAGCAGACTCTAATTTGGTAAACTGGGTTTGTTTCCCCACTTCTGAACATGAAGCTTGCTGGGTAACCTTGAGTTATAGTATTTATGCCATTAAAGGTTTTGGGAATGGGAATTACAGTTCTCTCAGAACTCTCTCACCTCACAAGGTGTCTGTTGTGGCGAGAGGAAGGGAAAGGCATTTAAGCCACGTTGAGAGTCCTCATAGTTGAAATACGTAGGATGTAAATTCAAACTTCTGTTCCTCTTTTTCTTCTTCAGCAATGACATTAGCATCAGACTTAAATGTAATCTGATAAATGGCGAAGCTGTCCATACTATGCACACTGAACATGTTTTCAGATGCTAGTCTAGTCAAATGCTAGCTGGCAATAGGTTTCCAGATGCTAGTCTAGTCCAGTGATGGCGAACCTTTTCGAGGCCGAGTGCCCAAATTGCAACCCAAAACCCACTTATTTATCGCAAGGTGCCAACACGGCAATTTAATTTCAATACTGAGGTTTCAGTTAAGAAAAAATGGTTGACTCCAAGGTGTGCGTCACTCGGGAGTAAGCTTGGTGGTAGTCTGTGGCTTTGCTTTGAAGCAACCGTGCAACTCTTCCAACGGGTGAATCATGACCCTAGGAGGATTTACTCAGAAGCAAGCCCCATTGCCAGCAACCGAGCTTACTCCCAGGTAAAGGATCGCACTTTAGTTCTTCGCATGAAAATCAGTGGGGTTTAACAGAGCTTAACAGGGTTACCTATACTGCTTCCCCAAAACTAGGTCTTAGGTTTAATGCTAATAATCGAGCCCAGTGGCCCAGGCCAGCCTAGATGTGTGTGGGGGGGAAGGGCGATTTCCCCCACCCCACATGATGAATTCTATTTGCGCATGCCCACAGAGAGGGCTCTGAGTGCCACCTCTGGCACCCGTGCCATAGGTTCGCCACCACTGGTCTAGTCAAATGCTAGCTGGCAATAGGTTTCCAAATTCTCTGAAAGCATTTTGGCTCATTCAAATCCAGCCACGGACAGTGGAGGGTTTGGCTTGAAAAAACAAACACCCACCTGGACTCTGAATGATGTTATGGTTCTCCAAAATCCCAAACTTGACTCATTTTGCAACCATTAGTGATAGAAAACTGGGTATGTTTCAGAACTCATCCGCTGTTCTTTTTTGTAAAGGAGCAAAAACTCTGTTTTGAACTAAACTTCAGTTCACTTTCTCTCTTCTGATGTTCCATGAATGACACATCTTTCAGCCTGGGTCTTCCAGAAGGGCTCTTGCAGCTGCAGGGAAAGCCATCAGGCTCAAACGTTTCTGAGCATTTTCCTTTTTGCTGATGGAACAAAAGCATGCAAATGTGCGTATTTGTGCGTGCACGGATGCGTGTGTCTGTCAGTAATAAAGTTCCCTTTCCAGAAAAGGTCATTGGTACTTATTGGCTGCGTGGTGCTAGGAAGCTGTATTCAAGCATTCTGAGCCTTGGAATCCTGTTGAATGGCTCTGAGTGTTCCTCCAGTGCAGCGTTTCCCAACCTTTTCGAGGTCAGGGTACCCTTGACCTCACTCTTCATATCTCACAGTACCCCTACCACCACCCTCCACCATTCCCTCCCATTGCCCCTGCTTGCCACACCCCCACCTTCCCCTCCCAGTGTGAAGGGAAGCACTGGGGGTGGTGGAGGCTGCTGACCTTGTGGCAGGCCCTGCCCCATGGGCCAGCTCCATGTCCTTGCTGGAGCCGGTGGGAGACACCACAAAAATGAGGGGGAAGGGGCGGTAGTGCTGCGGTGCCCCTGGTGCCCCTGGAAGGGGCGGTAGTGCTGCGGTGCTCATGGCACCCCAGGGTACCAGGGTACCCTGGTTGAGAATGGCTGCTCCAGTGCATGACAAATATGCTGACAGAGAGCCCTCTTGGTATTCCACACTTTCCCTCCTGTTTGGTTCTGGAAATGTTTCCACTTTGCTTTTCCTTTGTTGTTTTCATGACCATTGTTACTGTGATGTTTTTTCTTGAACTGTTTTCAAGCCAGGTTCCCTTGAGCATGTAATCATATCAATTCAGTGTTTATTCCTTCACCTCATCAAAAACTCTGCCCTTATCCACACACCTGCGTAGTTACTCAACTTGCCCTTCAGCCATTTTGTCTTTTCCTTGTTTGGCCATCCCCCCATCCCCTTCTTCCAGCTATTTCCATCCTTACATTTTTTTTAATTTTGGGGATAAGATTAGTGAAAGAGGGCTAGTGCGAATGAATAAACACTACACTAACTTTCCTGTTGCTATAAGACAGTGGTGGCGAACCTATGGCACGGGTGCCAGAGGTGGCACTCAGAGCCCTCTCTGTGGGCACGAGCAGAGTTGACACCCCCCCGCCCACACACACACACATCTAGGCTGACCTGGGCCACTGGGCTCAATTATTAGCATTAAACCTAAGCCCTAGTTTTGGGGAAGCAGTGTAGGTAACCCTGTTAAGCGCTGTTAAACCCCATTGATTTTCATGCAAAGAACTAAAGCATGATCCTTTACCTGGGAGTAAGTTCAGTTGCTGGCAATGGGGCTTGGTTCTGAGTAAACCTTCCTAGGGTCATGATTGACCCTTTGGAAGAGTTGCATGGTTGCTTCACAGCAAAGTCACCGACTACCACCAAGCTTACTCCCGAGTAACGCACGCCTTGGAGCCAACCGTTTTTTCTAAACTAAAACCTCAGTATTCAGGTTAAATTGACGTGTTGGCACATTGTGATAAATAAGTGGGTTTTGGGTTGCCATTTCGGCACTCGGCCTCGAAAAGGTTTGCCATCACTGCTATAAGAAAAGGCTAGGGATCCCTGAAGAGCTGCTGTTTTTTCCCCATGGGTCCTGGAATCGATCTTGTTGCAGATAGACCTTAACTTCATATGAAGACTTCTGGTGGAATGGTATTTCACTCTGGTTGAGCCTCTGAGGCCTCTTCCGCACATGCAGAATAATGCACGTTCAATCCACTTTCACAATTGTTTAAAAGTAGATTTTGCTATTCCGCACAGTAAAATCCAGCATCAAAGTACATTGAAAGTGCTAGGGGCTATTTTGCCAGCTGCAAAGCAAGTTCCTCTTACCTCTCACCTCCCCAGATATTGGGGACCTCAAATTTGACAGATGGACTAGAAAGGTTTGGATTTTAAACCCACTAGTTCTGAAAAAAAAATCTGGATAAGACATTTGAGCGAGCCACAGAGCTCTTAGAAACATCCTCCCCTCCCCCTTTTTATTTTTATTTTTGCTAATCTTTCCTTATTGTCTTTATTTTTCCATTTAAAATGTATTACTATTATTATTATTATGGTTGTTATGATTGTTATGTTTGAACATGTTTACTTATTTTTTAAATTCTTTTAACTTTATTTTCCTTTTCTGTAATTATTTGTTGATAAAATAAGAATTATTCCTTTTAAAAACTTCACATAATAAACAGAAACAAAAATGCCGAAGCCATGATAGGAATGTAAATAGAAATGCTGCCAAGTATGTTGCAAATTCACGTAAACTCCACACACTGCAAATTGCAGGACTTTACCATGCTGTACGCTCTGGCAATTCACTGATTTTACCCACTTCCACCACCCTGCACACTTCTGTTTTCTCAAGCAAATAAAAGAAATTTATTTGGGCTGCTTTCTTTTACATGTGTGTGGTAGTTTGATGGTTTGATGGTGCATATGTGCAAATGAAAGTGGATGAACAAACTTGGGCTGTTTCCTCACGGCCAAATAGCAGTGCCCTAGGGTCAGAAAAAACACCATCCCTAGGGTGCTATTCATGCAGGAGGCGCTGCTGCATCGCAGCGAGGTTTTTGCAAAGCAGAGCCTTCGGGCCGTTGTGGTACGAATCACACCATCGTGAGGGAGCCACTTTCAGCCCCTCTAAGGTGTGCAAGGGACTTACCTTGCTGTCCTGTTCAGCTCCAGGCGCTTGCAAAGACCCACGCTGCCCTCTGACCCCCCAACCATCTGGTGGGACCCCCCAACCAAGCTGGTGGGATGCTGCTGCCACTGGCTGTGCAGAAACAGCCTTGGTCTCTGTTTTTTGGGGGGGCATACAGATGTGTGCAGTGGTGGACTGCACCTTGAACTGTGGCATCCATATTTAGTGCAAACTTGTTCAGATGCAAAGAGACGGAAACAATACGTTTGAACCAGACAAGCTTCCTTTCCTGAACATGTTTCTCAAGATTAAAGTCAAGTGCTCTTAAACACCTCGCTGGCTACTTCAAGAAACACTGAATGGAAGAATATTTGAAACATTATTTATTCATGGCTCGTTTTGTATGATTTGCAGACTTGGTTTGATGGTCTATTTAAACACTTGACTACTGAGCAGATCAACAAGGATGGCCAGTGTGGGATTGTGCTGTTTAGTAAGGTGAGAATTCTCAGCGACCTGGAGCCCTCTCCCCCTGCCTGCCACCTCATGTGATTCCCAGGCTGCACTGCAAAGAGAGAGTGAATATTTGATCACTTTTAGTGTGGTATTGGTAAATGCCATCACAACTCTTTGAGATCTTGACAGATAAATAGTGTTGCCAACATCCCGTGGTGGCTGGCAATCTGCAGGGTTTACAACTGATCTCCAAATAATACATATAACCTGGGGGAAATGGCCACTTTAGAAGGTGGACTCTGTGGGGTCATACCTCAAACCCGACCCTCCAAAGGCTCCACCTGACAACCCTACAGATAGAGGTGTTTTGCTGTTGCCTACCTCCATGCAGCAACCCTGGACTCCCCTGTTGGGCTCCCAGCCAACCACTAGCCAGAACCAACCCTGCTTAGCTACTGACACCTGATGAGATCAGGCTAGCATGAACCCTTCAGGTCAAGGCTGTCCTTCATGTCATGTCCAAATATAGGGTAATGGGGAAGGTGCTCTCAGAGCCTTTACGGCTCTGGCCCCGGCCTGGTGGAACACTCTTCCTCCAGTTGTCCGGGCCCTGCGGGATCTTAGCGAGTTCCGCAGGGCTTGTAAGACGGAGTTGTTCCACTGGGCCTTTGGAGGGACCAGTCGCTGAAAGTGCCCCCCTCCCTGTTGGCTCCTGACATCTGGGCCTCTCTCCAGCTAATGGGACACGCCGTCTCTCCCTCCTGGGGAGGTTTTTATGAAAACAAAATGGGGCTCATTGGATGCCTCCTATTGTTATTGCTGCTTTAATTGTTTTACCTAGTTTATTTTAACTGTGTTTTTAATGTTGTACACCGCCCAGAGCCCCTCGGTAATGTGGCGGCATAAAAGTTCAAATAATAAATAAATAAATAAATAAATCTAAGCAATGTTAGGCCCCTGTTCAGTAGTGGGATTCAAATAATTTAACAACTGGTTCCAATGGTGGGATTCAAATAATTTAACAACTGATTGTTTACGAGCACCATTTTAACAACCTGTTGTGCCAAAGTGGTGCGAACCTGCTGAGTCCCACCACTGCCCCTGTTCTAAGAAGCAGTTGTCTCTTCACACCAGGGTCACCTCATTCATCTGCACTTCTAGTGTGGCAGCCGACAGATTTGAGCAACGAAAGAATGTGTGGTGAGAAAAAAAGAGATTGTTCTGCAGCTGTCAACTCTCGTTTGGAGAAAAGGCAGATGATGGTTGACTAAAAAAGATCCTGTTACCGAAATGTCAAATGATTTTTTCAAGATGCGAGTGCAATGAGAAGATAACTTAGTAATTAAGAGAAGTTAGTACTTTGTTAAAAAGGAAGAATAGTCTTTACAGTAAGACACGGGAACCTGGACGAGCCTCGGAAATAAATCTGTGCCCTTAACTCACAGGTCTAACTACTAAAAAAATTGCATGACTATCGCAACGTTTCCTCCAAGGATCCAAAGACATAAATTTGCAAGCAAAGGGCTCATCATTAGCCCTGTCTACATCAACATTGAAAAGATTTCTCTAAAGCAGAGGTCTCAGACCCATTTGTTGGGCATTTTCCCACTTACCTTAAGCTGCGTGCTACTCTCCTCAAGTAGCGCGGGGTCCCCCAGCACTCCCCACTACAGGGGCGGCGACAACGCAGCCGCCCCGACGCTGCTGCTGTCGCGCCCCCTCAGCGCACGTCATTCCTGGCGCCTTTTGAAATGGTGTCTTTTGATGACCCCGCACAGAGCGCGGGGTCGTGGGGAAGCCCGGGCGCGCGCCAGAAATGGCGCGTGCTGGGAGTTGCGCACAGCAATCTTTGGACCAAGGTAAGTGGGGAAATGCCCGTTGTAAGGGCCAGTATGACTTGGTCCAGGAGGGACCTGGGTGGAAGGGGGTGGCAGTTGCCTCAGCTGGCCCCAGAATGGCCCTGGGTGTTCTCCTGACTGGCAAGTCTTCAGTTGGTGGGGGTGGCTGGCTTGAGAGGTCTTATCAGGCCCTTGAGCCACCTGAATTCCCCCTCCCCATTTGTGATCTGGCCTGGTGAGCCCCGGGCCACATGTTTGATGCCCCTGCCCCAAAGCACAAACCTGTGAGATTCTTCAGGATACATTTTTCCAACATCTGGAAAACAACAAAAATGTTAATGCTGCGATGTTTCTTCTGATTTTGATTTCTTCCAAAGGAAAACAATCCATAGTACGATGCAGTTCAAGTTAATTAGTTTAATCCATTTTTAATTCTGCAGATGTTTCCATGCCAACAAATGGCTTTCAAATAGTTTGAGATCTTGATAATGCCGGG
Source organism: Sphaerodactylus townsendi (assembly GCF_021028975.2). Lineage (NCBI taxonomy): Eukaryota > Metazoa > Chordata > Lepidosauria > Squamata > Sphaerodactylidae > Sphaerodactylus > Sphaerodactylus townsendi. The sequence goes on from NC_059434.1 coordinate 14,098,939, forward strand.
ATGGGCTAAAAATGATTGCCTGAAAGCACTTTTGGTTTCAGATGCTGTTAACCAGTGGTGGGATTCAAATAATTTAACAACCGGTTCTGGTGGTGGGATTCAAATAATTTAACAACTGGTTGCTTACAAGCACCATTTTAACAACCGGTTCTGTCAAAGTGGTGTGAACCTGCTGAATCCCACCACTGCTGTTAACCAAGAGGAGAAATGTCACATCCATAGTTATGGTGTCGCTTAGCGATATCAGACATAAGGGAAGAGATGGCTCTCGGACATTGCAGGACATGAAATCGAGGCAGTCTGAATTTTTCTGAATACACCTGTGCTGTAGTGAGGTAAGTATAGTGGTGTAAGAAACTTCACATGAGGTTACCTTCCTTGTTGTACCCAATTATCCTGTTTCTGCTAATGTTTAAAGAACTAGCTCTGTGCTTCCCTGTAATAACCCATTTGAATTTTACCAATTCACTATGATATGAGACCTTGAGCCTCCAGGTCCCGCAGCAATACCCTTATGTCAATTACATAAAATGAACAGAGTGAAGAGTTGCAGAAATGTGTGCATTAGGAGTTGTGACATCATCCTAATTGTCTTAGTGGTCATTTCCCCACTTACCTCGACCACCCTTTGCTGCGTGCTACTCTCAGCGCAAGTCATTTCTGGCACGCTCCCAGGCCTCCCCATGTCATCAAAAGGCGCCGTTTTGAGGAGCGCCAGGAATGATGTGCACTGAGGGGGCGCCAGAGTGGCAGCATCGGGCAGCTGCATTGTCGACGCCCCTTTAGTGGGGAGTGCTGCAGGACCCCGCACTACTTTGGGGAGAGTAGCGCGCAGCAGACGGTAAGTGGGCCTTTCTTAAGGCACAGATAGTCATGATAAAGGTCATGCAAACCTGTTAATTTTTATTCATTTAAAATATGTTATGCTATCTTCCCTTCAAACCGGGCAACAAACATAAAAAATAAATATAATTCAATAAAAACACATAAACGAAACCGGAACCAGGGAGAAGGCCCAATAAACGTTAGTGGGGTTATGCCAAATTGAACATATTTTTTCCACAGACTGGTAGAAGACACTGGCCCTTTCCACACAAATCTCTGAAAACATTTTGTTATGGCCCTGATCAATCCCACAAATATATGTATATTATTGTAATATATTTTCTTTAAAATCATATTGGCAGAAGCCAATTTTCACAGCACCTTTCTGTGTAGGTAGCAGCATGTTCACCTGACAGCAAGCTGAAGGTCAAAAGTTTGCTTTAACATGAGCTAATTAAGAGAATGAGTTACTCCTGTATAACCTGGAGGTCTCATCCTGTGTGTGGGCATGCTTGATTACCACACCTTGCAAAGATACTGTTAAAGACAAAGAATATGGAAAGCCACCTTAATATCAGACACTGCATTTCCCTATCTCTTCTGGAAACCAGGTCAGCAACAGATGGTTTCTTCTCTGCATCTCCTCTACCCATTGTTATGACTTTCCTAAAATCACCCACCTTACTGCGGTCTAATGTCTCAGCCAAATCTGAATATCTTGGGCAGTAACCCTAAAAGGTTAATCTGCATGGAAGCCTTACAGCGGCTCCTCGTTTAGCTTAACAATGTAACTTGGCCCCTTTGTCCTGGTCTTAGTCATAGCTGAGCTGGTTAATTAGCTCTGCACCCCAAACCCAGCACAGATGTGAAACCTAGTGCAATTGGTTCCTTTTCCCGCCAAGGAACGATCTACCTTATAAAAGTTCAGTTCACCTGCAACACATTGCTCATTACTAGCCTGTGCCTCCCTTGGTCTGGGCAGTTTGAGACATGATATCATCTTCTACTGGGCTTCTGTGCTGACATGGAATCCCTGTCTTCTACTGCTTCTACTTCAAGCTCGTTAGGTAATGTATCACCCTGATGCTTCCCCAAATTCCCTCTCTATTCTCCCACCTACTTTTCAAACCTTTCTATATACTAGGAACTTGAATGTATGCGCTCTTATGCCTTACTGTATGTGTGTATTTTGAACCAAATTTATATAAATATTTGAAAACTCATTTGGACTCTTGCATTTACTCTGCAGATCGCTCCTTGCCAAATCCCTTCCCCATATATATAGTCTCTAAGGTCCCTTCCTAGCCTCCTCTTGCACTGCCAAGTGAGCATTCATTCCCCTTTGCTATTTTAAAAACCATATGTGTGCTGTTATACTCTTAGCAGATGGAGATTCCCTTTTATAAATTGATAACCCCTGTTAAGCTAGGTAACAATTTGGAAAATGTTTTCAATTCCCCCACCCTCCATATCATAATATATTTCTGCACTCACCACCTCAAAAAAAATTACTAGCCAGTGTTATGTGATTTCTCCTTGGGGGGGGGGAGTTCTGTGTTGAATTCAGGCTTCAGTGCCTCAAAACTTCTTGCTGCAATTCTGTATTCCTCATATACATGAAGGATCAAAAAGTACCCCCCCCCCCATAAAAATGATTGAAATAAGACAGGTGAGGGGGAATGGAGTGAGCTCAGAAAATGGCGCCAAGGAGGAAGTTCAGTGAAGCAAAAAAGTGTGGGAAATGTAGTCAATAGATCCCACAGCAACTGAAGACGTTTTTGAAACAGAGATTAGTTTTAGAAGGTTTAGTTTTTTAAAAGAATAGTTTCAAAAATCTAAAAAAAATTTGATGGCAAATAAAACATTTTGGGATAAAAAACAGTGTGGAACTCCATGGAGGAAACGTTTTATTTCCAGCCTCAAAATCTTTTAAAAGGTTTGTGCTAGAAAGGCCACTGATAGACTGAGATAGATGAATCCCTGGGGAGGAAGTTCCAAAGTTATGGTGCTATAACCAAAGCCCCTTTTCAGGTTTCCATTGGTCTAGCATCAAATTGTGGAGGCTACTGAAGCAGGGTCTCCGAATATGACTGCAGTAAATGGGTTCATACATATGGAAGAAGATGGTCCTTAAGGTATGTTGGCCCCAGGCAGTACAGGACTTTAATAGACTTTATCAGCACCTTGAATTGAGCCCAGAAGGAAATTTGAAGTCAGTGTAGATGGAATAAGACAGGAATGGCATGGTCCCTACAACACATTTCAGTCAACTGCGTGGCTGCAACATTCTGTATAAATTTTAGCTTCCAGACAGTCTCCAGAGGCAACCCCATGCATAGTACACTGCAGTAATTAAATCTAGATGTTACCATGGTAGTCACTACAATGGCAACATGGATTTAGGTAAGGGGGGTTCTCGGGTTTGAACCCTACCTTCATGTCCGAAGCTCCGCCCACCTATTTGTGGGTTTTTAAAACATTTTAGTGCTTTTTTTGTTTTTTGGCCTACAGGGGGTGCATTGTTTGGGCTAGCAGCACCAAACTTTCAGGGATTGTTTGGGGGACTCTCCTGATGATACTACCCAGGTTTGGTGAGGTTTGGTCCAGGGGGTCCAATGTTATGGACTCCCAAAAGGGGTGCCCCCATCCTCCATTGTTTCCAATGGGAGCTAATAGAAGATGGGGGCTACACCTTTGAGGCCCCACCCCTGAACTCCCCCATAAAAATCTATACCTACGTCCCTGAATGGCAATAACTGGGTTTTACGGATCCTACCTATCTCTATGGTTTCCATATTAATGAAACCCTTCCTCTATCAGGATCCATTATGAGAGCACAGAGGAAGTAGAACACCCAAACTAAATCACATTTTTCATTCTGCAGGTAGAAAAATGTTGTAATGTTTGGGAGAAACACTATAAATACATCTGTTGTTGTAGGGCATTTTAAATGTCAAAACTGTGTGGTATGTAAATATGCATTGGGAATGCAAGGAGATAAATCTTCCAGATAGAGACCCGGTCTAAAACATTACAACATTTTTTCTACGTATAGAATCAAAAGTGTGATTTACATTATTAAATGTGAATGTAACTTCTTATATATTGGAGAAATATCTAGGGAAATTCAAGTTAGAACTTTGGAGCATTTTTCTAGGACAAGTAATCAGGTACATGGTGTTCCTATGGCTGAACATTTTGGAGCCAAGAACCATTCTCCTGAATCTTTGAAGTTTACAGTAGTGGAAACAAGTCTCTTCTGGTGATTCTACAATTGATATCAAAAGAAAGCTGAAACAAAGAGAAACAAGGCTGAGAAACAAGAAGGTTTTTGAATTGGCAACAACAACTTGAGGAGGACTTAATTCAGCAATTGACTACTCAGCATTCTTGTAACCACGGCTGAAAACAATCAATTAAGGAACTATTTAGTTTGGGTGTTCCGCTTCCTCTGTGTTCTCATAGTGGATCCTGATACCAATGTCTACGGTTAAAGGTATATATTGTAAGTTTTCTTCAGACAATGAAGTAGGCCACTTCATCAAATAGAATTAAAGACTGCAAATTGACATGACTACCAAGTCTAGCTGTCGGAATACCTGAATGGATGCTGGACCATCACCATGATAGGAGCTGCCAACAGTTCACATTATCAACCTGAAGGGGGCTAAGATTGTCAAAGTGCAAGATTGTCAAAGGGAAACTCAGGAACATTTGGAAACAACTCAGATTGATTCGATCTATTCCATCAACGACAGAGAATCAGGCTGCTGCGATAGAGAAGCTGATTACTATAATAAAGAGGCTGTCAACAGCTGGTATACTAAAGCTGCTTGTTACATCAATTGTTGACTGTATATAGCAGAGTGGCTTCTCCTAACAAAACCAACAAGGTTTTGGATGAACTCTGATAGGTTGCAGCACTGGATGCACTTTGTAAGACTCCTGATTGGGATTTAAGTCTTTTTTCAATATCTCTTCAGGTCTTAAAATTATTATTATTATTATTATTATTATTATTATTATTATTATTATTATTATTATTATTATTATTATTATTATTATTATTGTTGTCGTCGTCGTCGTCGTCGTCATCGTCGTCGTTTTATTCAGCTTAATAGACCGCCCAACCCCGAAGGGCTCTGGGCGGTATACAATGAGACATAAAACAAATACAATAGAAGGTCTCATAAATACAATACAACGATAAAACATTAAAATTCATTAAAATACATTATAGCAGCAATTCCAGAAATTACAAATAAAAATACATGCCCAGATACATGCACAGATGGCGCCAAACCCAAAGGCCAGGAGGGCCAGCATTGCCCAAAAATGGAGGGAATCAGCGATCAGGCAATGCTGAAGATGGCAAAACTCGGTCTTACAGGCCCTGCGGAACTCACCAAGGTCCCGCAGGGCCCAGACAGCAGATGGTAAAGCATTCCACCAGGACGGGGCCAGGGCTGTAAAGGCCCTGGCCCGGTAGAGGCCGGCCATATCAACGAGGGGCAGAGGACTACCAGCAAATTAGTAAATTTATGCCCACTAGATTAAAATAATTATTGGGTCTTTGATCCTTTTGTTAGTTAGATAGTCTATTAGTGGTTACCCCTTTCTGTAAGATCTGAGTTTGCCAAATTGATGGGAGAACTCTAGGAACTCTGGTAGGTTGACCTGCAGGGTAATAGTAGGACTATATTGTTTAGTTATATAATGGACAAGGAGTTCAGTTAGCCCTACCGGCGGCTGTGTTTTAAATTAGTGAATTCTAGAAGCTTGTTTGTTGCAATGAGGTTGTGTTGACTGGTTACACAGGTACATTGTTGTTTTTGCTTGTATGTGCCGGGGCACACAATGTATTACTCTGCTGCAGTTTGGTTATATGGGCAATGCATTGTTTATCGTCATCAGGGCTATTATTTGTTTATTTGGTTCAATTTATTTGCTGCCCTCCCCCAAAGCAGCCCAAGAGTCTTTTTATGAGAATGGTTTAACTGGGATGACATAATGTATGTAATTTGTTGATTTATTATTGGGTACTAGCCCCCCTGAGCCCGGCTTTGGCAGGGGGAGGGCGGGATATCAAATTGAATAAAGTAAAATAAAGAGGGTTCTCCAGAAAGTGGAGCCAACCATAGTCAGCTTCCATTGCCCTCCCCAGTCCCTGTGCACGGACGGAGCAGGCCTTGGATGGATGCCATTTTTTTGGAGTTTGTAAGCTGCTTTGAGACAGCTGAGGAAAGCAGGCTAGAAATCCAAACTCTTCTTCTTGTTGTTCATTAGGACTCAATGAGGATTGCACAGAGCAAGCCAACACAATTAATAGATGGAATATTCAATAAACAAGACGATAGGAATTAGGGTTCTAGCACCAACTAGAAATCTAGGCCCCTTCCGCACACGCAAAGTAATGCGTTTTCAAACCACTTTCACAACTGTTTGCAAGTGGATTTTGCTATTCCGCACAGCTTCAAAGAGCACTGAAAGCAGTTTGAAAGTGCATTATTCTGCATGTGCGGAATGAGCCCTAAAGACAGAATTCATTCATTATAGTTTAGCAATGCATGCTTATATGCTGCTTTTCTCCTGTACCACAGGACTCAGAGCAGCGTAGAAAATCACTCAAAATCCCAGTGCATAAAAAAGTGCTTCTCACCGTAACTGTGTTTGTTCATCTTGTTTATCATCTCTTTCTTATTACATTGATAGAACTCAATCCTTCAGGAAAGACTCTGCACTGTTTATACGTCTCAGAGGTCCCAGGAAGGGATCTGTAGTCTCTGTCCCCGCCTTGTCAAGGTGGGTGACATCTGCGATCCAATTGGCTTATCACAAGGCTAAGGTTCCTTGGCCGATTGCCATTAGGTCACACTCTACTAGACCCCCAGTTGCTTCAACGGCTTTTAAGGATTGAGTGGATCAGGAATTATGCTGTGGGCGTTAATGCTAGGCTGAGATGAATGTGGGTCAACTTTGTGTTATAATCTGTGGTTCACTAACAGTGCCACACTCACCTCCACAGCACGTATGCTTGCTATTCTCCCATGTGGGACTGTACAGATGCCACACCAATGAAAAACAACATTGCTTACCATAACTGTTTGTTCATCTAGTGCAGTATTTCCCAACCTTTCCGACATCACGGTACCCTTGACCTCACTCTTCATAGCTCATGGCACCCCTGCCATCCCCCCTTCCCCTCCCACTGCCCCTGCTTGCCACCACCACCCCCCCCGCACCTTCCCCTCCCAGGGTGAAGGGAAGCACTGGGGGGTGCGGGAATTGGCTGCTGACTTTGCGTCAGGCCCTGCCTCCTGGGCCAGCTCCATGTCCTTGCTGGTGCCGGTGGGAGACACCACAAAAGTGAGGGGGGCTGGTAGTGTTGCCGCGGTACCCCTGGGACATGCTTGCGGCACCCCAGAGTACCACGGAACCCTGGTTGGGAATCGCTTAGTGGTTGTCTGTGCAGGCACACATCCCTCCCATCACCACCACTATGAGCTGATATAGTGGAACTGGTGGCTCCCCATGTGGCTGAAGAGAGTTCTGGAAGAAGAGAGTGCACCTCCCTCCCTAGCCACAAGCCCGGGGCAGGGACAGGAAATAGCCCAGACTGTGACTGGGGGAGGGGAGCACTCACTTAATAGTTATGAGCCCTTAAAATGCTAACTAAAATGCTACACAACGGCCCTGCTCATGCCCAGTCCCATATACAGAACCCACAACAACGAACATATATTGTCCATACCCCTATTATCACAACATTTAAAACTGTACAAAATTACTATCCCAGCAGTGTGTGTGTGGCTGGGGGACCTAAAGAAAAGAAATAGCTGTAAAACATGAAAGTTACAGTCAGGAAGATAAAAATAGAAAAGCTAGCATTTTTATCCAGACCTGTTATAGTTCTTTGTCGTCATCATGTTCTCACTTCCTTCAGCAGTGCCGTAGGAGCAGCAGTGGCATAGGAGGTTAAGAGCTTGTGTATCTAATCTGGAGGAACCGGGTTTGATTCCCAGCTCTGCCGCCTAAGCTGTGGAGGCTTATCTGGGGAATTCAGATTAGCCTGTACACTCCCACACACGCCAGCTGGGTGACCTTGGGCTAGTCACAGCTTCTCAGAGCTCTCTCAGCCCCACCCACCTCACAGGGTGTTTGTTGTGAGGGGGGAAGGGCAAGGAGATTGTCAGCCCCTTTGAGTCTCCTGCAGGAGAGAAAGGGGGGATATAAATCCAAACTCTTCTTCTTCTTCTTCATGAGGAAAATCCCAAACAAATCAGTTCATTTTAAGTAAGGCCAACCTGCGCCAAACCTGGTAACCTTGCTCAGCTGATAACTTTTAAAACTCCAGTTAATGTTCTCCAGTTCTGATCACTCTAATAATCCTGCTCGCAAATAATCAAATATTCTTTTTTCTCTAATTCCAATTAATTGGCTTGACAGACCAGCCTAATGCTTAGAAGGGATTTTTTTTTTTAATAATAATAAAAAGTTTGGCTTAGGTATCTTATTGCTGGGAGACTTTGCATAACTTTATAGTTCGAGTTCCTTTGAGAAACCGGGTGTCTACTTTTAGTTGCTTGTTTCTTTGTTTCCGAGGCGACTAGGGTGCTTCTCTCTGCCTGGAAATGTGTAGCAGGAAGAGAATGTCATGAAACGTACCGAGATGAATAGCTGAATGCACCTTTAAAGAAGTGACGCATCTGCTGTTCAGCAACTGAGCTCCATCCATCTGAAGTAATTATCTCTGTCTTAAAAATCAATGACAACAGAGGCTCAGTCTGTGTCATACTCTGTCTTAATCGGATTTGAGATATTAGATTTTAAGCACAGGGATGATCACCTCCCTAATTGAAGCAGCCGTTCTTCTCTGCTGTCTGACAAGAGGTGATATGGACAATTATTTACCAACCGGAAAAAAATCACTGTGGTTCGGGGTACCCTGTCAGATTGAGGCGGCAAAAAAAAAAAATGCAGGCGAAATTTTCAGCCGAGTTTAAAAGGCTAATATCGCAATTTTGAAAAGCATTTATTGCAGTCTTTATCTCTCATAATTATTGCAGTAACGGTCGCAGCTTAGAGATTTTTGCTTTGGATATTTGCATACCCAGTAAACAGGCTAAGGATCAACGGGAGCCCCCTCTTTGGGGGCTCATAAAATTGGACTGCTTTTGCCGAACTTGGGGGTTTGTGTAAAAAGAGTCATAAGAAGCGATGCTGAAAATTTGTTGCTCCTACCTTAAAAAAAAACAGTACCCCTCCCAAGAGCCTTGGAAATATTTTTTATAGGGTACAATGGAGCCAATTCTTTTTGGATTCCTGAAAAAAAATCTTTCAAGTATGGAAATGTGAGAATAATACCGGAACAGGGCCCCATAGCCAAATATTTTGAATTATTAACTGAACCCCAACAGAGATGGATTATCACAAGGGCCAGATCCAATACTTTCCCATCGGCCATTACAAAGGGTCGTTACTTATCCATCCCTCTCCAAGATCGGGTTTGTCCACATTGTAAAAAACCAAGTGGAGACTCTTGCTCACATTGACCGTCCGAGATATGTGGGCATTAGGAATTTCTCTCCCAGGCTGGCCCTACACAAATCTGAAAGAGACTCTGACAGTTCTGTTGTGGAGCTTCTGTTAAACAATACAGATGTCGTGCTCTTGGGAAAAGTAGCAACATTTCTTTTTCAAGAGACAGAACTTTCTGAGTAATGTATACTGCTATATACAGTCTTTCTGTCTGCGTTTTGAATGTACTCCTGATTTGTACTTCATAAATGACTGGTAATGCTCTAGAGCCGATTTTAAATGCCTAATAAAGGTGGTGGTGGTTGTTGAAATTTGAGAATATTTAAGAATTGTTTTAAAAAAATCAGGTACAATATGTCAAAATCTGAATGTCCCTCCCCTTTTTTTGCACACATGACTTGCAGTAGTAGGAACTGCCAGATCATCATGTCAGTATTCCTCATCTGAAGAATCCTGGCTGGCTGCTGGGAAGCCCACGACAGCTGTCTTACCACTACCCCACCCAAACACACACAATTTTCAAAAAGAGACATGAAATCAACACAAGGATTTTAAGTAGAAGAAGGAGAGTTTGGATTTATATCCCCACTTTCTCTCCTGCAGGAGACTCAAAGGGGCTGACAATCTCCTTGCCCTTCCCCCCTCACAACAAACACCCTGTGAGGTGGGTGGGGCTGAGAGAGCTCCCAGAAGCTGTGACTAGCCCAAGGTCACCCAGCTGGCGTGTGTGGGAGTGTACAGGCTAATCTGAATTCCCCAGATAAGCCTCCACAGCTCAGGCGGCAGAGCTGGGAATCAAACCCGGTTCCTCCAGATTAGATACACAAGCTCTTAACCTCCTACGCCAGTGCTGCTTTTAAGGCTTTTAAGAAAGGAATGACAAAGTTAGAAAGTATCCCTACTTGAGTTAAAAAGTGTCCCTGGCCACACCAATAACTGATCCAAGATCACTTTAGGGGCACAGTTAGCAAGACTTTATTTAGGGGCAAAGTTAGCAAGGGGCAAAGTTAGCAAGACTTTATTTACATATATTTATGCATAACAGTGCAACAGAGTTTGCGTTGTATTCAGAGGCCTCGGTACATGTCGAGAATACTTGCGCGTCTGGCAACGGAGAGTCTGACTCACACAACAGCTGCCACTGTTTCTGTTCACTTTCACTTGGGCGGTGAGAGGGGGCCTTGATTTATTCCCTATCTGCTTTTTTCTAATTATAATCTCTCTTTTTTGCCACTGGATGGCACACAGCTGGGACCTGGCTGGATGTAGCCAATTGCAATTGACATTTCCCATAGCCCAAGGTTAGTTTAGCATTAATTAACACTCGATTATTATCTCTTCCTTCTTTGTTCCAGTGGGTCTCGGGATCTTTGTGAAACTCACTTAACAGAGAAAAATTACATGAAGGCCTAGCCCCTGTTTACCTGGAAGAAAATCCCCATGATGCCAATGGGACTGACTGAAAATCCCTGTGATGGTGATGGGACTTACTTGTAAGTAAACTTGGGACTGTAACACACATCTTTCAGTCTTGCTATCACCACTCCATTTGATTACCTTCAACCAACTGAATTACTTTTCTCCTTTGGCAAAAAAAAAGAGGATGTAGAGAACATCAGTGCAAATATAGCCACCAGTCAAACTTACTGTGATCAAACTGTCATGTTGAAGAGGGAGCAAGCTTGTTTTCTGCTGCTCCAGAGACTAGGATAAGGAGTAATGGACTCAAGGTGCAGGGAAAGAAATTCCACCTAAACATTGGAAAGAACATCCTGATGGTCAAGTTTGACAGTGGAATAGACTGCCTTGGAGTGTAGCAGAGTCTCCTTTTTTGGAGGTTTTTAGAGACGGGTTTCCAGATGTTTCAGGGACCATCCCATCAGCTTCACCAGCATGGCCACTGGCTGCTGATTACGAGGCTGATGGGAATTGTAGTTCCTGAACATCTGGAGAGCCGCAGGTTCCCTACCCCTGGGCTAGATGGTCATCTGTTGGGAGTGCTTTGATTGTGTCTTCCTGCATGGCTGGGGGTTGGATTGGATGGCCCTTGTGGTCTCTTCCAACTCTAGGAGCAGCAGTGGCGTAGGAGGTTAAGAGCTCGTGTATCTAATCTGGAGGAACCGGGTTTGATTCCCAGCTCTGCCGCCTGAGCTGTGGAGGCTTTTCTGGGGAATTCAGATTAGCCTGTACACTCCCACACATGCCAGCTGGGTGACCTTGGGCTAGTTACAGCTTCTTGGAGCACTCTCAGCCCCACCTACCTCACAGGGTGTTTGTTGTGAGGGGGGGAAGGGCAAGGAGATTGTAAGCCCCTTTGAGTCTCCTGCAGGAGAGAAAGGGGGGATATAAATCCAAACTCCTCCTCCTCTTCCTCCTCCCCTTCTTCTTCTTCTTCTTCTTCTTCTTCTTCTTCTTCTTCTTCTTCTTCTTCTTCTTCTTCTTCTTCTTCTTCTTCTTCTTCTTCTTCTTCTTCTTCTTCTTCTATGATTCCAGGATACTATGACTGACCATGAGTCAAACACCTACTCCGATCTCCTCTACCTTTTGTTTCACTTTGAAATGAGATGCCATGTAGAGTATGTTTGCTCATTTATTTAGACCTTTATACCCTGTTTGTTTCTCCAGTGTGGATCTAAAATATTGCTCATCCCTCCTCAAATTTATCTTCATAGCCATTGCCCTGCAAAGTAGATGAGACTGAGAGAGTGATACCCACCAAAGTTCACTTAACAAGCTTCAATGGATTTGTGTCTGTTCCATATTCAAGTGTAAGAGTTCCCCGCAAAACTTGCTTCATGCATTAGCTTTCAAAAATAGGCTACATTTGTGTCGTATGTGCTGCAGCTTGCTGTAGCTGTTGCATTTGTTTTATTTAATTTATTTATTTATTATTCTACTTTTATACCGCCCTCCCCCGAAGGGCTCAGGGCGGTTTACAACAATGATAAGACAATAAATATTAAAACAATTTAAAAGCAGCATCCAATTTCTGTATCAATTAAAATAAAGATGGCGTCCCGCTATTAAAACTCCTACAAAGGGAACAGCGGGTTGTAGCTGTTTCCGGGCACCCTATCAGCGGCTGGACTCTCCAAAAGCCCGGTGGAATAACTCAGTCTTACAGGCCCTGCGGAATTCATTAAGGTCCCGCAGGGCCCGGACAGTTGGTGGGAGAGCATTCCACCAGGCAGGGCCAGGGTCAGAAATGCCCTGGGTCCCTAGTGGAGGCCAGCCCATCATAGAGGGGGGGCGGGGATCACAAGCAGATTGGCCTCGTTTAAAGTAGAGACCGGGACATAAGGGGGCCGCATTTTACTCAGGTACGAAGGTCCCAGACCTTGTTGCACCTTCTTGATTACTGTCAAAGGAATAGAGTCCAGTTCCCCGGAGTTACCATCAAGGTGAATAAAATGGGAACCTCTTTTTGAGAACTTGCTGTAGAATGATCACTCACCTGTCAGCTGCTGGAGATGCGCTACAGAGATATGTGCCAAAACATGCACAATTGCCAAAGGAGTAGCAAGGAAAATAAAATCTTTGTTTATGATGAGACTAATTGCCCAAAGTATGAAAGGCAACTTCCGTAGGGGGGGAAGGACCTATAGCTCCCGTGAGGCACTGTGAAAATGTGCATTCACAGAATACAACCAACCTGAAGAATTTGCCTGGAGGCCAAAAATTCCTAGGGACAAAGTTAGCTTGAAAACCCAGTGAAGCTGGAATTATACTGCATTCAGCAAATTCAATTTATTTTACTTCAAGTGTAGTTCTCCACTGTACCACTAGGGGACAGGCAAAGAAGAGCATAGAAAACAGACAGGCGCTCTGGCTTCCTGGTACTGGTTGCTACCCTTTTTTAGCAGCAATTGTAAAAACAAGATCTCCAAGTCTACAAACTTTTTAACCTATGAATCTGAGGTAAAGGAAACCTGTAGGCTAAATGAATAACATTGTTTAAGTCCGTAGACTTTTCTAGTGGGATTAGGTTGATCTCTCTTTCATAGCCACAATGCGAAATGGCCTTTTAAACCTTTGCTAGATTGTATTGTCGAAGGTTTTCACGGCCGGAATCACTTGGGTGCTGTGTGGTTTCCGGGCTGTATGGCCGTGTTCTAGCAGCATTCTCTCCTGACGTTTCGCCTGCATCTGTGGCTGGCATCTTCAGAGGATCTGATGTTGGGAAAGCAAGTGGAGTGTATATACCTGTTGGAGTGTCCAGGGTGGGTGAAGAAACATTGTCTGTGAGTCACAAAGGCGGCAACCAGGTCAATAGTTGAGGGCATCTGAATAGAAGTATGAGTAACAATGAAGTCTATAGCATGGGAGTAACAATGGAGATAGCAAGGTCACTGGTGGGAGCATCTGAATAGAACCGTGATGGCGAACCTATGGCACGCGTGCCAGAGGTGGCACGCGAAGGCCTTTCCTCTGGCACGCGAGTGCCGAAACTCCCCCTCCCCCTTCCCACCTCTCCGTTCCAGACGCGGCTCCTCTGAAAACTCCATTACCTTCTCTGCCGAGCGTTTCCCTCCCAAAGTGCCTTCTGGGGCGGGCCTTCCCCTCCTGCAAGGCATTCTGGGGCGTTCCTCCACTTACTTCGCTCGCCGCCTTTCTCCCTCGCTCACCACCTTGCTCCCAGACACCGCAGCACCAGCCAGCCAGCCAGCCAGGGAGGCAGAGCAGTGGACAGGCTTCCACCATCTCAGCTGATTCTTCAGAAAGGCCTGCCCAGCCAGCCGGACAAAGCCAGGTAGGCACAGTCACAACCGACAGGACAGAGCCCTGCTGTCTGCCACCACACACTCTCTGGTGGAGTGGGAAGCCGCCTCTTCTGCAGCCTCTCCGCCTCTGCAAACCCCCCTCCATTTTCCAGGTAGCTCTGCCTCGCTGCCAAGAGACTGGGGTGGGTGGGTGGGCGAGGAGGCGGCGGCGGCAGGGTCATGGGCTGGCTTCCCTCCCTCAGTGGCCCTTTAACTTGGGCGGCAGAGCGAGGGTCTCTTGGTAAGCCCCAGCTTGCCTGCGCTGCCAAGAGACTGGGGTGGGTGGGCGAGGAGGCGGCGGCGGCAGGGTCATGGGCTGGCTTCCCTCCCTCAGTGGCCCTTTAACTTGGGCGGCAGAGCGAGGGTCTCTTGGTAAGCCCCGGCTTGCCTCGCTGCCAAGAGACTGGGGGGGGCGAGGAGGCGCGCGCAGGGTCATGGGCTGGCTTCTCCCTCAGTGGCCCTTTAACTTGGGCGTGGTGGTGTTGCGAGGGTCTTTGCAAGCCCCCGGCTTGCCTCGCTGCCAAGAGACTGGGGTGGGTGGGCGAGGAGGCGGCGGCTGCAGGGTCATGGGCTGGCTTCCCTCCCTCAGTGGCCCTTTAACTTGGGCGGCAGAGCGAGGGTCTTCTTTGGTAAGCTCCGCTTGCCTCGCTGCCAAGAGACTGGGGTGGGTGGGCGAGGGAGGGCGGCGGCTGCAGGGTCATATGGGCTGGCTTCCTCCCTCAATGGCCCTTAACTTGGGCGAGCTTAGGGTCTCTTGGTAAGCCCCGGCTTGCCTCGCTGCCAAGAGACTGGGGTGGGTGGGCGAGGAGGCGGCGGCTGCAGGGTCATGGGCTGGCTTCCCTCCCTCAGTGGCCCTTTAACTTGGGCGGCAGAGCGAGGGTCTCTTGGTAAGCCCCGGCTTGCCTCGCTGCCAAGAGACTGGGGTGGGTGGGCGAGGAGGCGGCGGCGGCAGGGTCATGGGCTGGCTTCCTCCCTCAGTGGCTCCTTAACTTGGGCGGCAGAGCTGTGGGTCTTCTTTGGTGCCCGCCTGCCTCGCTGCCAAGAGACTGGGGTGGGTGGGCGAGGAGGCGGCGGTGGGTCATGGGCTGGCTTCCCTCCCTCAATGGCCCTTTAACTTGGGCGGCAGAGCGAGGGTCTCTTGGTAAGCCCCGGCTTGCCTCGCTGCCAAGAGACTGGGGTGGGTGGGCAAGGACCACGATGGCAGCGTCTCTCGCTCGACTCACATGGGGGGAGAGGAGGAAGCAGCAGGGTCATGCCTGTCCACAGCCAGCCACACATCCTCCGCTGTCCAACTCCCAGCTTCCACAACGCCGCCCGTCCGGCTCTCTCCTTATCAGCCCTTGCAGGGGCTTCTGGGGCGTTCCCTGGCCCGCCCCCGCACTCCGCTGATGGCCCAATCAGCTCCAGATGAGCTGCATTGTGGCCTCTTGGCCACCTTTCCCCAAGTGCCCGCTGTCAGCCTTCGCAAGGGCGGCTTCATGGGTCCAGCTGTCGGCTCGTGGCAGTCCCCTCACTCTTCTGGCTGAACGAAGGGGCTTAGCGACCCTTGGGGGCAACACCTGGACAGGAAGCATGCTTCATGCCAGTGACAGCCTTTTTAAGCAAAGTCCTTTGAGACTGCATTTGTTCCCTGTAAAAATGCATAACATCTGTTTGGAAGACATCATGAGCCACTGGTGTGGACTGAATGTCAAAGATGACCTCAGAGATGGCTGAAAGGTACTTAATTGGGATTCTGGCCCATTAAGATATCAGCTTTAGTACAGGCTATTTTCTTTCTCATCTTCAGTGATCCTGAACCACAGAAAGTTGTATATCCATAAGATCCCACAAAGAGGAAGGACCCTGGATATAGTTTGAAGGCACTTTGATGCACACTGACTTGAGCTAAAACTAAAGGAAGAAAAGCAGTACATTAACACAAAAAGCTGCTTTATGGCCCCTTCCACGCATGCAGAATAATGCACTTTCAATCCACTTTCACAATTTGCAAGTTGATTTTGCTATTCTGCACAATGAAATCCAACTGCAAAGTGCATTCAAAGTGAGTTAAAGTGCATTTGTCTGCATATCCATTTCTTTAGTGTTAGCTGTTTTGTGCCGGATAGATTTTTATTGGGTGCTTAATTTTTATTTTTGCAGACTCCAAATCACACAAAAATGGCTGCAGCTAAAAAAGCTAAAACAGACAGTGGAAGATCATTCCAAGACGCCTGGACAGAGTTATTTGGAGTGATTGAACGCGGCGGGAAAGCATTCTGCGTCCTGTGTAACGAAAGCGTTGTCTGTCGCACATCAAGCGTCAGACGCCACTTTGACACCAACCATGAAAACGTTGCCAAACTTGGTGAAGCTGAACGAAAAGAGTTTCTTGAAGGGAAATTGAGGAACTATCATTCCCAGCATCTCAGTTTTTCCAGCTACCTTTCCAGAACAAATCATCTGACAGCTGCCAGTTTTCAAATTTCACTGTGCCTAGCAAAACACGGCAAGCCCCTCTCTGATGGGGAGATTATCAAAACGGCCATGTTGTCTGGGAGTAATTCCCTTTTTCATGATTTCCCAAACAAGGACAAAATTCTGAAACGCTTTTCTGAGATGGCAATTAGCAGAAATACTGTGAAAGATCGAGTCCAGCGCATGGCAAGTGATGTTAGTCAGCAGCTCACCACTGACTTGCAAAAGGCAGCCTGTTACTCCATGTGCGTGGATGAAAGCACAGATGTGACTGATCATGCCAGGCTAGCAGTAATTCTGCGTTATGCTGCTGGTGACATCATGAGAGAAGAGCTGGTGAAACTGGTGTCTTTGCCCAAAAGAACACAAGGGATAGATATCCACAATGCTGTGATGGAGGCTTTTGTGTCACACAATATCAGACCAGAAAAAGTGGTTTCAATCACTAGTGATGGGGCACCTTCCATGGTGGGGGCAACATCTGGCTTCATACAGTTCTTTGTGAAAGAAATAAAACATCCAGTTATCCAGTTCCACTGCATTATACACCAGGAAGCTCTTTGTGCCAGGGACAGCAGCAAAACATTTGACGATGTCCTCAAAGACGTCACAAAAATGGTCAGTTTCATCATGGCTCGTAGTTTCCGAATTCTCGACAGTTTCAGACACTTCTTGAGGAGGTTCAGGCACAATACAATTGTTTACTAATGTACAACAATGTCCGGTGGCTGAGTAGGGGACGAGTCCTGGAGAGATTTGTAGCCTGCTTGGAAGAAATTCGGCTGTTTATGAGCGAAAAGGGGCAGGAATGTCCACAACTCACTGATATGGCCTGGCTTACCAATCTCATGTTTTTCACAGATTTTACAGCACACTTCAACACTCTGAACAAACAGCTACAAGGTGTTGGGAAAACTGCAGAAAGGATGTTTTGTGATATCAAAACATTTGAGAGAAAACTGCAGGTTTTTGAAAGAGATCTCGGAAATGGGCAGCTGAAATATTTTCCAACACTGAAAATCCATTTGGAAAATTCTACAACTTTTGCAGACAATCCTACAAGCCATCAGGAAATCTACAAGGAATTTTCCAGCATTGTAGCAGCTGCAAAGGAGAATTTTAGTAAACGATTTTCACAGTTCCGCAAGATGGAGGCAACACTGTCTTTTCTTACTTTCCCAGATAAAGCCAACTTTGAAGAACTTGATCTTTCCTGCGTAAATTGGCTGAATTTGGAAAATCTGGAAATGGAACTGTTGGCATTTCAAGAAAATTCTGTCTGGAAACATAAATTCCACACCTTGCGTGAAACACTGGAGAAGATAGAAGGGATGCCAGAGGAGAACACAGCTAGTTCTGAAAATGAAATCCTCAAAGTGTGGCAATCTCTGCCAAATAATTTTAAATCAATGAAAGAACTGGGGATTGCTTTCCTTTCTCTGTTTGGGTCATCTTATGCCTGTGAGCAGCTGTTTTCAGCTTTGAATTATATAAAATCTGACACGAGAAACAGACTGACAGATGACCTGAGTGCTGCATGTGTTGCTCTCAAACTTACAAAGTATGAGCCAAACATAGACAAATTATCAGCATGCATGCAGCAGCAGAAATCGCATTAATTGCTGACCATGCCAAATGCAAACATTCACCTTCAATAAAAAGTTGTTTATACAATAAAAGTTGTTTATATAAAGTTGTTTATAAAATAAAAGTTATTTATATATTTGAAAGCTCTGTGATTGTGTTTTTCTTTTCAGACAAACAATGGTAATGTATGAGTTGTTTTTCTAAACAAATACTCAGTATTCAGGTTAAATTGCCGTATTGGCACTTTGCGATACATAAATGGGCTTTGAGTTGCGGTTTGGGCACTCGGCATCAAAAAGGTTCGCCATCACTGGAATAGAAGTATCCTGGCCTTTGTTTCCTTTGTCTATAGTCATCCTATGTTTGTGTGGAGCTGGTTAGACACTGTCTTGAGAGCATTTAGAGAGCATTAGAGAGCATTTTTCAACACTGGCAGCCAAGTTCTGTTCATTTTCATAGTTTCTTCCTTTCTGTTAAAATTGTCCATGTGCTTATGGATTTCAATGGCTTCTCTGTGTAGTCTGACGTAGTGGTTGTCAGAGTGGTCCAGAATTTCTGTGTTTTCAAATAATATTCTGTGTCCAGGTTGGCTTATCATGTGTTCTGCTATTGCTGATTTTTCTGGCTGAAATAGTCGGCAGTGCCTTTCGTGTTCTTTGATACGTGTCTGCGAGCTGCGTTTGGTGGTTCCTATGTAGACTTGTCCACAGCTGCATGGTATGCGGTAGACTCCTGCAGTAGCTAGAGGATCCCTCTTATCCTTTGCTGAATGTAGCATCTGTTGAATTTTCTTAGTGGGTCTGTAGATTGTTTGTAGGTTATGCTTCTTCATCAGTTTTCCTTCTTCATCAGTTTTCCTATGCGGTCAGTGATTCCCTTGATGTATGGTAAGAACACTTTCCCTCTAGATGGCTCTTTATCTTTGTTCATGTGGCTGGTTCTTGGTCTTGCAGCCCTTCTGATGTCTGTATTAGAGTAATGCTAGATTTTCATTCTCTTGTGCCATCCAGTACCCTGGGGGAGGAATCTACATTTTGATACAAACCCTTGCGTTTTATTTCAAATAAACTTTCTGCCACAGCATGTGGCAATATTTCACATTAAAGATCTTCCTTTTTTGCTGAGGATGCTGGATGAACATATTTAAATTACCGCTCTGTAACGTTGTGGGTTTCCCCCCCACACAAATTAGAGTCTTTAAATTCATTGGATTTGAGGGGGAGGGATCACAAATCTGATGATAACATGTAATCACTTCATTCCTGTAGTTTTCCCTCGCCGTGAGCAGATGGAGGATTATTTTGTGAGAGAATTACAAAGCACAGTAACACAAGATTTAACAGGCAATGGATCCCAGTGGCTTTGCATTAATAAAAAAAACAATCTGATGGGATAATAAATAGATCCCCTGACTTAATTTGAGGGTTTGAGTCACTTTGATAGAAATCTTGAAATCAGACCGGTATAACCCTTATAACAGATTTCTGGAGCCCATATCGAGGCATGTACTTTTCCAGTGAAGGGAAAACCTGTCCCTTGATTTTTATAGTCTCGCTGCTGTGCTAGTATAGCGTTTCTACCACACTGCAGATATACAAAGCGGATCCAGATCACTGATTATCATTTGCCTCTTTTCTGCCATATTGAAATTCTAATATGAATGAAAGATGTAGGAACTAGACACTTCAGAAGCAGGATCCATCTTGGTAGGTTTCAGACAGATAAGAGAAAATGAACTAATTTTAGATGTCATTCACACTATTAACAGACAAAAGGTGATGCCAATTGATGCAGGAATTTTACATCCTTCCTTGGGGGGGCAGTGGTGGGATCCAAGAATTTTAGTAACAGGTTCCCATGGTGGTGGGATTCAAACTGTGGCATAGCACCAATGGGACTGGGTGGGGCATGACAGGGGTGTGGCCAGGCATTCTGGGGCGGGGCATTCCTGGGCGGGGCTGTGGCAAGGATGTAGCCACTGCACCGGTCCTTGGGCAGGAAACGAATGCACGCAGGCGCAGGCTGCCACGCACGCCGGTGCACCTCCTGCTAGACTGCTTCAAGTTCTGCGCGCTACTGCTGAGAGGAGGGGCGTAACGCAGGCAAAAATCACGTGACAAAATCACCAATTAGTAACCCCCTCTTGGCACACACAAATAATTAGTAACCTACTCTCGGGAACCTGTGAGAACCTGCTGGATCCCACCTCTGGAGGGGGGGGGTGTCATTAAATGGGGTGGAGAAACCTCTACTTTTCACAAAGCATGAAGCATGCTGGTTTGCAAATGTGATACATTATCTAGAAACTGGTATAATATATGAATGGAGCTCAGCTGCGTTTTATGAAGAACTGTGGGGTATGCTGGTCTGAGGAGGTGGGGACAATACGCCAGTATCTTTCACATCTGTATAACACTGAAGACCACCTCTCCCAATATGTTGCCCAGAGAGCCTTGTACTCAGCAAGTAATCACTTACTGTTGGTCCTTGGTCCAGCTGTCCTCGACAAATTTGTCCAGCTAAATTTGTCCAGCTGTCCTCCACAAGAGCCAGAGTCTTCTCCATCTGTGGCACCAGCATGATGCTACACTCTGTCTAATGCAGCAGTTCTCAACCTGTGGGTCGCGACTCCTTTGGGGGTCGAACGACCCTTTCACAGGGGTCGCCTAAGACTCTCTGCATCAGTGTTCTCCGTCTGTAAAATGGATACCTTTAGGGTTGGAGGTCACCACAATACGAGGAACTGTATTAAAGGGTCGCAGCATTAGGAAGGTTGAGAACCGCTGCTCTAATGAAATCAGGGTCCTGCAGAATTTATCAGCATTCCTCAGGGTGTGTAAGACAGAGAGATTCTGCAGGCCTGTAGCTGAGGGTAGCAATGGTGCTATTTTAGCCAACCTCACTTTTTCTTCTTTTTTTCTTTTTTTGTTCTTGCTGTATATTTAGGTTTGTTAATTAGCTCCCTCTCTCACCAGGCTCATGTATAGGGCAACGGTGCTATAAGATTGAATATGTAACGCATGCAGTTGCTTTTATTATAAAAACATATGTATGTGAATTGCTCTGAACTCAGAACGATGGGAAGAGCAGCTACAAATCTAATACATACATACATGCAGTGGTGGGATCAAAAAAATTTAGTGACAGGTTCCCATGGTGGTGGGATTCAAACTGTGGCGTAGTGCCAATGGGGCTGGGCGGGGCACGACGGGGCTTGGCATTCCTGGGCGGGGCTGTGGCAAGGACACAGTCACTGCGCCGGTCCTTGGGCGGGAAATGAATGCATGCAGGCGCAGGCTGCCACGCACACCAGTGCACCTCCTGCTAGACTGCTTCAAGTTCTGCGCACTACTGCTGAGAGGAGGGGCGCAACTAAGGCAAAAATCACGTGGCAAAATCACCAATTAGTAACCCCCTCTCGGCACACACAAATAATTAGTAACCTACTCTCAGGAACCTGTGAGAACCTGCTGGATCCCATCTTCATACATGCATACATGCCTACATGCATACATACAGTGATGGGATTCAGCAGGTTTGCACCACTTCAGCAGAACCGGTTGTTAAAATGGTGCTTGTAAACAACCAGTTGTTAAATTATTTGAATCCCACCACCGGAACCAATTGTTAAATTATTTGAATCCCGCGACTCCATGCATACATACATACATACATACATACATACATACATACATACATGAAAATGCACATCAACAGGAAAACATTTAGATTTTATTAATTTGGAAAGAATATGTTATTATTTAAGTAACCCCCCTTCTTGCTGATTCTGAAATTCCAGAAAAAGTTGCACCACCATTAACTTTTCTAAAAAATAATTACTTTCAGTGCTTCAGAGATTCAGACAGAAATTAGCTTTTTGTAACCAAATAGGCTTGAGCTCTATCAATACAGCCTCTGAATCTACTTTGGCACTGAGTAAAGCCAGAGGCATATGGCCTATAGGGACATGGGGTCACCCATGTCCCTGGAAGCACACCTTTTGGTCACATGGGACCTCACGGGATGAAATGACATGTGCCCCAGCCACATGCCACCAAGCCCCACCCCCCTGCAGTGAGGCATGGGGTGGGGGTTGGCAGCAGGTGGCCATTGTGCCCGCCTGGGCCACCCTCCACCACTAAGCCCCATCCCCCGGCTCCTATGCAGGCTGGCTTTTGCCTTTCCCAGGCCCTGGAGTGTGGCAGGAGCCGGCCTGCAGACAGACGGGGGGCAGGTCCCAGTCTCAGTTCCTGAACCCTTCCCCCAAGTTTGGGGGCAGGTGGTGCCCAGAGGAGGTGTTGCCCCTGAGCGCAATTTCCCCTCGATACGCTTCTGAGTGAAGCAAACAGAAGATACTATATTTGTGTCACTTGCCGGGTTTTACAGCTGGTGTCTATTTTCCTACTTTATATTTTGACAGCGCTACAAATGGTGTTCGTATCTTTCAACTGATATTATCAGGAATGGTACTTGCTGCACACTACAGTCGATCTGAGATCCATCCTACAATATTAATCACACAATGTACCAAAAGTGCTTCTAACTTCACTATCCTTAGACCTGGACCTTTGTTTAGTCAACAAATTCTGGTTTGCTTTGACAGATGTAGGTTGGGAACGGACTAGTGAGAGGTAGTAAAGCCAAGAGACACTTTGCTTTTGTGCTGCTATGGATAGGTGTCTTTGTAGTCTGGAGCATGTGTAAGAGTGGTGCTAGGAAACACGCCAGGATTAAGTTGGGGTAGGGGATCCCTTGATATAGATCCCCTTCCCCAGTGCCTTTCAGCTAACTGGCCTAGGGATTTACCAGCAGCAAACTGAAACCTAGGCTTCTGTCACTGGTGATGGTCACAGTCACTTCTGATACTTACTGGAAGTGACATCAATATGTCACTGGGGACACTATCACATTTGGGCAGAAATTCTATGCTAGAAACAGCTTCTACCATAGAATTTTTGCCCAAATATCAAAGCATTCTCATGTTACCAGTTATATAATGCCACTTCAGGTGCACACAGATGTCAACAAATGTAAAGATATCGCCTGCAACAGTGGCCTATGTCTCAGTTTGCTGCAAGTAAGTTTCCATCCACTAACTCATATATTACGCATAGATTGAAAACCACGTGACTGACTGATGAGCACGTAGCTGAAAATTTCACAGTTCTATTTCTCATTAATGTTGTTCTCAAGAATATCATGTTCACTGTAAGGTTGGCTTTGATAAACTCCTAACTGGCCTTGTCAGTTTTTAATGAACAGGTTTTGATGAACAGGAAGGCCAGCGGAGCAGAAAGTGGTACATTCAACTCAGTGCTGGATTTATCTGTAATCTTGGCAGGCTAAAGCCTAGGGCCTCAAAATCTAGGGGCTGTCATGATCAGCCTATTTCTGGTTTGACCCTGTCATGTCTCCTGGCTGGGACATGGAATCTTCTTTCTCTCCTCACCCAGAGGTGGGATCCAGCAGGTTCTCACCAGTTCCCGAGAGTGGGTTGCTAATTATTTGCGTGTGCCGAGAGGGGGTTACTAATTGGGTCTGCTTTTCCGTTAGAAATTCCATTAGGTCCAAAAATCATAAAGTCCTGTTGTTTCCTATGTGGCTGGTTAGCGAAGGTGGAAAACGGGATAATTCTCCCTGTTGGGCTGTTTTAAAAACATGTTTTAGAAATATGGTAAAGTTCCTTGTTTAAGGAAAGTATCCTTCTTTTGATTTCTAGAAACAAAATTAAGTATTTGAAAGTATTAAGTATTGGACAGGCAGTCAATTAGAGGAGAAGTAGTTCTTTCTGTTGGCAGTAGACGATAGGACTTGCTATGATGAGTTTAAATTATGGACAGAAAGATACCAGCTGGAAATTAGGAATTGTTTTTTTACAGTAAGAGTTTTTTTACAGTAACAGAGAAATTATTAATGCCCCGCCCCTGGGATGCCCGGCCACTCCCCTGTCGTGCCCCGCCCAGCCGCCACTGTTTGAATCCCACCACGATGGGAACCTGTTACTAAAAATTTTGGATCCCACCACTGTCCTCACCCCCCCCCACACACCCCATTACTGTGGTTGTATGTTCTTACTCCTTGTACTTTTGCTTCTCAGACAATGCTTTATCAGCTCATTAGACACCTGCTGTTGTAGTTCTTGCAGTATTGTGGGATATAGGCTGTTTTAACCCTGGGGGAGGCTTCATGGTTCTGGACCATGGGACTGGTGGGGTGCCCTTGGGCACTTGTGATCAGGGGTGGTGTTGTATGACATGGGGTATAATGGAGCGTGCTTTGTTGCTTATGCTTTAGTTCTGGCAATACAATTCTAAAAGCTTATTCCTGGTGCTGTTTCATACGAAAGAAATAATCTGAACACAGATTCTCATTATTAAACAGTCTAGGGGTCTCCTGCCAAGGTGTATAATATTTTTGACATTCTCATAGGCCTCTTTTACGCATGCTGTCATAACACAACTGTAGTCTGTAAAGAACCCTTTAGTAATTTTCCTTGCACTCTGTTTCAGAATAATACAGTCTTAAGCTGATAACTCGACACGAAGGCCCCTTCCGCACATGCAAAATAATGCGTTTTCAAACCACTTTCACAACTGTTTGCAAGTGGATTTTGCCATTCTGCACAGCTTCAAAGAGCATTGAAAGCAGTTTGAAAGTGCATTATTCTGCATGTGCGGAATGAGCCTAACATTGATTTCTGTATTGATTTTGGCCTTCCAGGCCTTTACTGAAGTGGACCCCATTTTGTGAGCCCATTTTGTCGATTCCATCTTCCTCTAGTCATGAGGGTGGGAGATTGGGATGATCCTCACAGGCGTAGTAGTCAAGGGTCTCTCTTCATCGAAATCTAGCCCTGATTAGACTTGGTTTTTAAACAGAGTTGTCTCTTGCTGTGGAATGGAGGTCTCATTTGTTTCCGTGGTTTTCTTCTTCCAGCTTGGTGGCCGTCAGAATTTGGCTGGGATAGCTGGTAACGTTTCCGATCAAGAGAGCTGCCATATTCCATCAGGCATTCAACCTGTCACACAAAGACATCATTTGTGTGAGAAGCTATTTGTGGGAATCAGCCCCCTGCAGTCCCGTATTAAGGATGCTAGACTGCAGTTAGTGACTGTGAAGTGCTGCCAAGTATCTCAGAGAGAGATGTAAGTATTTTAATAGTTTTAATGTATTGAGCTGCTGCATGACAAGGGTCTGACCACAAGCGGTTCTCAGATGTAATTATTTAAAAAAGGAATGGTGCTGTCTCCAGTAATGGCTTTCTGACAGACAGTCGTTTAAATGCAGTAAAAAGAATAGTAAACGAAGGTACACATGATGACCCATTCCAGAGACCTGCTTCAAAAAAAATCTCCTAATAGTGCCATATGATTTCATTTTACGCATAATATCAATCTATACCAACAGTGAATTCTCTGTCTAATGATGTTATTTTGAAGCATCCCTCCCCCTGAGTAATAAAGATGAAATCTTGACCTCCCTTATATCTCACTAATTTCAGGATCCTGCCTTTAAGGATTCTGCCAGCACCACCTATGTATTAGTCATCATTTCACATCTTTACAAGCCCAAGTATGAAAAACCTTTTCCACTCTCTCTCTCTCTCTCTCTCTCTCTCTCTCTCTCTCTCTCTCTGTGTGTGTGTGTGTGTGTAACCTTAAATAGAGTAACTGTGTTCAGGACTTCAGCACCATCTGTCTAAAGATACATATAATCAGAGGTGGGATCCAACCAGTTCTCACCACTTCTCTAGAAGTGGTTACTAAGGCGTCGCTTCCTCAAGTTTATAAACGGTCGCCTGGGGGCTGCAAAAACACCTACCCCAGGTCCGTTGCTCGCCTGAATGCGCTTCTCCTTTCCCCAGGGCGGCGTCAGGTCGCTTTAAACAACAACCCTTTAAAGGGTTGTTGTTGGGGAGGAAGCTGCTTCCCGGCGGCGCTGCGCGAACCGTGTCGCCTGGAAGACGCCGGTCAGCCCTTTCCTCCGCTTCTACTGACGATGTCTCCGTTATCGCCCGTTACCGTCGGAGCCCCGACTCCACACTCGTCCTCCCTCGAACCTCCAGGGGTCGGAGGGCATGCGTGGGCGGGGCTCCGACAGCCAGCAGGCTTAATTTACGACGAGGACATCGCGGAGTAGAACGGAGGAGAGCGTAAGAGGCTGGTTCGCAAGCGGAGCCGCCTCTCCTGCAGCTGCCTCCTCGCTATTCCTGCTCGCGTGACGCTATGCGCCATAAGTATGTAGCGGAGCTATCAGTACTCCCACGCCGCCAGCACTCTTGGTGGCGTGGGGGCGCAAGGAGGCCGTGCGGAAACAGCCTAATTTTTTTTCTGAGTGCCGAGAAGGGGTTACTAAAGCAACCTCCCTGCCCAATAGGGACTGGAGGTGCGTGTGCGCGGCGGCGCCACTGTTTGAATCCCACCACCATCGGAACCTGTTATTAAAATTTTTGGATCCCACCACTGCATATAGATATAATGTATATAATACGTAGATATATAATAGATATCTTTAGACAGATTATACTTTTTTTGAAATGTTCAACTGAAATCTTGAACAAATTGACACCGCTTAAGAGTTTATTATACTGGCTGTGAACAGGATCTTCATCTGGATTTCATTTTGAGCAGTTCATTTTCACTCCATTATGTCATGATGGGAGGCAGCAACTGAAGCCTTCCCCCTGTGCCAAACAGAGTTCACAGTACCCTTATCTATTGCTCTATCAAGACGCAGAGGAGGAATAGTGATTGAGGAACCAGACCTGTTCAGGTCAAGGCAGAGGTGTAGCTATAAGGGGACAGGGTGTGCTGTGCACCGAGCGTATGCCAGTGGGGGTGGAAAATCACCCTCCCCCCACCCCCTTCCCTCTTGCCACGCCACGCCACACCTTGACAGGCCTGACCCATTTTCAGCCAGCAGGAAGCTGTTCTCAGACAGCAGAAAAAGGCAAGGCGGGGGCGGCGGGCTGCAGGGGTGCCCGGGCTCCATTTTGCCCTGGGCACCATTTTCTCCCCCTACGCCCCTGGGTCAAGGTCACCAATACTTTGCATATTTTTATGCATTTGTCTACTCAGCTATTTTTAAAGAATAATTGTTATCAACTTCTCAAAATAATTTTACAGAAAAAAATAATACACAGAGAAACAGGAAAGATAACACAAAAATAGTAAACAGAAAAAAAACTAAAACACAGCAACAGAATGGAACTGAATGTTCTAACAAATTAACATATGAACATAATATCACTTTGAGAGGGAGCTTTCTTCTTTTATGCCATCTAACACTATTCTTAAATGATTTCATTAACACCTGCTGACAAATTGTCACTCAGCTATTTCTGTCCCACCTTTTCTTGTGGCTTAAGACTCAATTTAAAACTTACAGGGAAAAAATAAAAGCCCCAATACCCTGTCTCCAGCAGATATCAGGAGTCTACATGCCACTAAAAGCCCCAATACCCTGTCTCTAGCAGATATCAGGAGTCTACATGCCACTAAAAGCCCCAATACCCTGTCTCCATCAGATATCAGGAGTCTACATGCCACTAAAAGCAGATGAAATGGCCTTGAAGTGACTCTGAAAACAATGTTTAAATGAGTATTCTTCAACTGCATTGCCAGGACACTCTTCTCTACCATCCATTTTGCCCAGTGCATCCACTATGAAAAAAAAGTCAAGGTTGATCCTGAAGGAAAGGAACAGGAACTGTGTTTTACCACTGGTTAAGTCTGAACATCAAGCTCATTTGCTCATTTATATAAATTA
Source organism: Sphaerodactylus townsendi (assembly GCF_021028975.2). NCBI lineage: Eukaryota > Metazoa > Chordata > Lepidosauria > Squamata > Sphaerodactylidae > Sphaerodactylus > Sphaerodactylus townsendi. Next base: position 14,126,874 of record NC_059434.1, read on the forward strand.
CATTTATGCATTTCTGCACTGCTGCATGGAAATTGCAGCTGGAACCATTCAGTTCCGAGCATCCTCCAGTATGATAAATCTTCCAACTGCACAGACACAGAAGAGTCACAAGGACTGTAAGTAGATGTTTTTCAACACTTTATGCATGCAATACTTACCCACGGCTGCTTGCTCCGCAGTGGGGTGTCCTGGGATCTCTTCGTTTCTCTGTTTATTATCTTTTTCTGTAAAATTATTTTGAGAAAATTGATGTTGCATGGCTTCTCAGTCTTGCACATCTAAGGAACTCACATTCTTTTATGTAGTTGATAATGCATGACCTGCACATAATGACTCTGTGATGCAGGTAATCCAAGCAGTTCTGCAGCCAGAGTAGGTGCCTCTATTGCAGGTAGACAACTAAATGTGACCAGTGTCAAAATCCAAAACTACTCCAGATGTCCATTGGAAATGTAAATATTGAGGCAGTCACATGAAGTGAATGAGCAGAAAGGTTAGGATGATCTTTGAACGCTCATTTTGAAACATCAAAAACCCCCTAAAAGATAGGGTTGCCTAGTCCAGGCTGGGAAATACCTGAAAATTTTGGAGAGGTGCCTGAGGAGGACAGGGTCTGGGGAGGGACTTTAGTTTTAATAATAGCAGCAGCCGACTCAACGGGGGCAGCCATTGTGGCTGTGGTGAGCAGAATAGGCAAAGGAAGCTTGCAGGTTGCATGGTGCAAAGTGCAGAGAGGTTTGCAGGGAGCTGCAATGATTGGCTCCATGCCATAAAGGCAGGAGGGGCAAACGGATAAAAGGCGCCACACCCAGAGTTCGGCCTTTTGGGTTGCCGAGGCTCAAGAGCGGAGTGACCCACCCTCCCTCCCTATCTTACATGTTATGTTAAAATGTTGAAAATGTTCTGCTTTGCTATATCTGTCGCAGCCCGGCGGGTTGACAATGGGAGTCGCAACATCTGGGGAGAAGCCGAGCCAGGCGGCCAGTCTTCTCCATGGTTGTGCCCTGCGGAAGGGCCGGGGTGTGTGGCGGGTTGGTAGGCAAGCCGGTAAGCTTAGCCAGTGTTCAACACCCCAGCAGGTGGGGGTGGGGTGGGCCGGTAGGCTTAGCCGGTGCCCAACACCCCCAGCAGCAGGAAGGGTTGAAGCCTGCAGGAGGCCCCAATGGAGATTGGGGACCACTTGACGTTGCAGCCCGTTTGCTGCCCAGCTTCTGGTTATAGTAATATATGTTGTTAGTTAATAAATTGGGCTGCGGCCCAATCCATTTTCCAAGCACTGTTTGTGGTGTGTTTATTTGCCGGAGAAGGGTCTCACCATCTGCACACAAATACCATAGTGTTTGCACACAAATACCATAGTGTTTGCACACAAATACCATAGTGTTGCTTAGGAGCAGCAATGGCATAGGAGGTTAAGAGCTCATGTATCTAATCTGCCGCCTGAGCTGTGGAGGTTTATCTGGGGAATTCAGATTAGCCTGTATACTCCCACACATGCCAGCTGGGTGACCTTGGGCTAGTCACAGCTTCTCGGAGCTCTCTCAGCCCCACCTACCTCACAGAATGTTTGTTGTGAGGGGGGAAGGGCAAGGAGGTTGTCAGCCCCTTTGAGTCTCCTGCAGGAGAGAAAGGGGGGATATAAATCCAAACTCCTCCTCCTCCTCCTCCTCCTATTCTTCTTCTTCTTCTTCTTCTTCTTCTTCTTCTTCTTCTCTTCTCTTCTTCTCTCTTCTTCTTCTTCTCTTCTTCTTCTTCTTCTTCTTCTTCTTCTTCTTCTTCTTCTTCTTCTTCTTCTTCTTCTTCTTCTTCTTCTTCTTCTTCTTCTTCTTCTTCTTCTTCTTCTTCTTCTTCTTCTTCTTCTTCTTCTTCTTCTTCTTCTTCTCCTCATTTCCAAGGCAGCAGTTTTCTCCAGGTGAACTGACCTCTGTCACCCGGAGATCAGTTATACTAGCAGGAGATCTCCAGCCATCACCTGGAGATTGGCAGCTCTTCTAAGAGGGAATAAGCTGCCGTTACGGAACACCTCACAAAATGGTGGCCCTTTGAAAAATAAACAAAACGGCTGTTGAGGCAAACAAAAAAATTAAGAACATTCTCCTGGACCTTCAACCCAGGAAATAATTTCTCAGCAAAGAGAACGGTGGGGGGGGGGGGGGGGGATCAGGTACTTTCAAAAAGCAGCTCTTTCTTCATAGCCCTGCTTCTGAAATGACACGCATGCACCGTAAATCAACTGCCTGAGGCACACTGAAACTTAAAATGCATCCAATCAGCCATGCTGATTGCTCAGCATTTGAGGTGTCACAATCTGCAATTGGCGGCACCTCAGTCATATCAGAACTCATTACGGCTATAATGTAGAGAAAATTAGATTTTTAAAATATTAATAACCTTCATATTTATACTGTCACATGGTATTAACAGTGGTTGTGGACTGGCGGGGACACTTAAAATGTATCTCTGGTGAGGCCCCCGACGATCAGAGAGCCTTTGCCAGCGTGCCTGATTAAACAGAAATTTTGTTCCTTATAACTGGAACCCTTTCAAGTCATTTCTGAGTAATTTTTTTTTTTGCCGATTAATTGAAACGAAGCCCAGATGTATCAGCAAAAAGAATGATTTATGCCAACATCTTCATCGAAATCCAGTTATGTACGGAATGCTGTGTGAATTTATAGCTTGATTTGTATCATTTGTTTGAATTAGTTCAGCTAAAGAGTGTGTCATTTCTATTTATTAATCCTCTCTCTCTGTGTGTGCTGCTTTTAAACTATAGGTGGATGTCTTTAAAGAATTACTTTCTTTGGCAGAAGGAAAAGCGCACGATTGATGCAGTTCCAAATGGCTGCTTCCTAAAGGGACTAGTGGAAAATTAAAGAGATTGAGGTTGAATTCAGGAAGGAAGAGTAGTTATTCCCTTCTCACCAGGCCCTATGTCCCAGATGAGATTATCCTTCTTCCTCAGGAGTACCAACATCTCTGGTTCCCCTCAATAATTACTATTATATATGATTAAATGGGTATATGCACTGAATATTCATACTAACTATACACAGACCTCCCATTTACCCAACACATGGAATTTCCAGTGTCCAGCCCCAATTTCTTCGCCCTGAAGAATGGGAGAAGAAATGACCTTAATATTGTTAAACTCTTAAGAATTTCCCTTAGTTTCTGTAGTAGAGACTCGGAGAGGCAGCCTAGACTGTCACCTAGCAGTGACTTCATATTCTCTCCCTTCTCAGCCATCACCCCTACAAATCTCCCAACATTGGCCAAGGCAGTGTTGGGGAACCTAACTCTACAATTCTCACTTATATGGTGGTGATGGCCACTAACCTGGATAGCTTTAAAAAGGGCTTGGACAGATTTATGGAGGAGAAGTCGATCTATGGCTACCAATCTTGATCCTCCTTGATCTCAGATTGCAAATGCCTTAGCAGACCAGGTGCTCAGGAGGAGCAGCAGCAGCAGAAGGCCATTGCTTTCACATCCTGCATGTGAGCTCCCAAAGGCACCTGGTGGGCTACTGTGAGTAGCAGAGTGCTGGACTAGATGGACTCTGGTCTGATCCAGCAGGCTTGTTCTTATGCTCTTATATGGTTAAAGGGTTCCTGTTTACCCTGGCTTGACATTGGTCAATTTCTCACAGCATATGTATAATGAGTTGCAGTTATAAATAAACCCTTTTTTCCCATTTTCATGTGTGCCCTTAACCTGTTCAGGCAGTGATTGGAGCCTATGGAAACAATCTGGGTTGGTGTCGCGCCTTGGTACTGAGATGCTTCTCTTCTCCCTCCTTCCCCACCCCCGGCAACACATGCACAGCTGTGATGGCATACAAAAATGAACCCTTGCAGCCATGCTGATTGTCCCACAATCCAATCGGCTGCAGCTGCGCATGTGCTACAAGGACCTCCGCAGAGGTGGGATCCAGCAGGTTCTCACCAGTTCCCGAGAGTGGGTTACTCATGATTTGTGTGTGCCGAGAGGGGGTTACTAATGGGGTCTGCTTTTCCGTTAGAAATTCCATTAGGTCCAAAAATCATGAAGTCCTGTTGTCTCCCATGTGGCTGGTTAGCGAAGGTAGAAAACGGGATCATTCTCCCTGTTGGGCTGTTTTAAAAACACGTTTTAGTAACATGGTCAAGTTCCTTGTTTAAGGAAAGTCTCCTTCTTTTGATTTCTAGAAATAAAATTAAGTATTTGAAAGTATTAAGTATTGGACAGGCAGCCAATTAGAGGAGAAGTCGTTGTTTCTGTTGGCAGCAGACGACAGGACTTGCTAGAATGAGTTTCAATGATGGACAGAAAGACACCAGCTGGAAATTAGGAACTTTTTTTTTTACAGTAAGAGTTTTTTACAGTAACTGAGAAATGATTGACGCCCCGCCCCCGGAATGCCCGGCCACGCCCCCGTCATGCCCCGCCCAGCCCCATTGGCGCTACGCCACTGTTTGAATCCCACCACCATGGGAACCTGTTACTAAAAATGTTTGGATCCCACCACTGGACCTCCCTGCAATGGTCAGGCAAGAATGAATGTGTTGCTATTATGGTGGTCACACTTGTTGCCATGGAGAGAAAACCTGCTTGGGGCACTTTGTACAATGGCAGGCACTCAGAGGATCTACCAACAACATGCTGGGGGACGTGCCCAGAATGGCAGGTGGGCAGATTCTCATTGACATAATGGACAGCGCAGAATTTAAAGTGAATGGGTGGAAGGGAGGGATAATACAGTGGCTCCTACTTGTTTTGTGTTCACGTGGGAGTGCCTCCAGCCCGGGATTGTACAGAAGGATTGCTGGTTTAGTGACTTTTGGAAATCCCAGGTTGAGGGGGATAAAACGGACCAAACTTGTTTTGGAAACGAGACATGCGCAAAGTCCCCCCCCCTCCAAAAAAACCCCATTTTTTAAAAAATAACATCCTGCAGATGTTATATCTGGCCCGTGTGGAATCCACCATGATTAAAACTGAGGAGGCTTGGGAAATCAGAAAGACTTTAAAGAAACTGCGCACACAACTATTTACTTTTCTTCTTCTTTCTGGGGTTCTGTTTTTCTTGCAGTGGTGACTGTATTGTTTACTGCCTTCCCCCCCCTTTTAATGTTTTCCACAAAGGGCCAGAAAGAACCAAAATCACTGTGACGCCTTGTGAGGAGAAGGAAACAGAGCCCGTCAGCAGACACTCTGCCAGCAATATACAAACAGTCATCTTATGGTGAGGTCAAAGCCTTGTGAGGAGAAGGAAACAGAGCCTATCAGCAGACACTCTGCCAGCAATATACAAACAGTCATCTTATGGTGAGGTCAAAGCCTTGTGAGGAGAAGGAAACAGAGCCCGTCAGCAGACACTCTGCCAGCAATATACAAACAGTCATCTTATGGTGAGGGCAACATTCCCAGTAAGCCACATGGCCACACAGGCACCGTATTGGGGCCGTAAAGGTTGGATGGCCACCTGGCAGAGGGACCTCTTGCCAGCGACTCAGAGCATTTTCCCACTTACCTTCTGCTGCACGCTACTGTAGCCAAGTAGCGCGGGGTCCCCCGGCACTCCCCACTACAGGGGCGGTGACAACGCAGCTGCCCCGACGCTGCCGCTGTCGCGCCCCCTCAGCGTGCGTCATTCCTAGCGCTCTTCAAAACAGCACCTTTTGATGACCCTGTGCGCGGGGTTGTGGGGAAGCCCGGGCGCACGCCAGAAATGACACATGCTGAGAGTAGCACGTGGCATAGGGGGATCATGGCAAGTGGGGAAACGCCCTCAGTTCTGCTCCATGAGAGCAAGTTTCTGTGCAGTGGTAAGGAAGTCTCAGAGTGACTATTGGGTGAGGGGAATGCAACCACTTCTAGAACAACACGAAATCCCTGGTCAACTGTACCACTTTCCAGCCACACCCCCATCTTGTCTTGGTTGAGCTTCTGAACCTAGGCAGCTTGGCGAAACGTCCATTTTGTCATGAAAATAATTATTTGATGTTGCTGCTCTCTTTCTGGCACCTCACTCAAAATTTCTGGATGAGCTCTTCCAATAGTTTCATGTAGACCAGTGAAACTCAGTGGCCCAAGAGCCTCGTGCTGCTCTTCTGAACACTGTTCCCAATGTGACACCTGCCCTATGTTTCAGCTGCTCGTTTTCTGGTTTCCTTACACACACACACACACACACACACACACACACACACACACACACACACACACACACACACACACAGAGAGAGAGAGTTTCCCCTCTTTTCTCTTAGTGTGACGCTGTTCAGAACTGGGAGCATCAGCAGTATCATTAAAGTAAGCTTCAGTTTATTAGCCCGCATTCACTTCAAAATTGCCTCCAGGCACTGGTTCTGGGCTTCTACAGTCTCCGTGGGTTCGGCTGCAAGCGTGAGATAGAGCTCAGCATCATTGGCATATTGGTGACAACCTAGCCCAATTTTGGGAGGATGCAGCCTCAAATTATATGTAGGTAAGGGAAGAGGGGGTCATTAATCAGATGGAACATTAGTGCATCTAAAAAAATGCAATGGCTCGAACATTTTCGACTCCCTTTGGACAGGTTATTTTGAAAGCTATATATTTTTTTTTTTACAAATTATGATCAGTTATCCTGCCCCTGAGGTTAATGGGATTTCAGGATCTCAGTTCATGTAATAAAAATTAATCTGGCTGTGCCAGCAATAGTAAATCAGTTTATTCTTCTGCATGGAATACAAATAACTAAATGATACTCATTACAGATGTATGTAGGGTGTTGCTTGGAAGTTTCTCATCCAAATACTAACCAGGGCCAGCCCTCCTTAGCTTTTGAGGCCTGGCAAGATTAAAATAGCCTGAAGCTATACAGGTCAGTCAGACACACACACACACACACACACACACACACACACACACACACACACACACACACACACACACACACGTGTGTGTGTGTACGTGTTTCAATTTTGTACTTGTAGCTCAACATGCCATAAGTTGTTCATAGGCTTCCCAGTGCAATAAAAATTAGACAGATGATTCTTGCCCCCCAAATTTTCTGACCCCTTCACAAACTGGTGCTCAGGAGCAGCAGCAGCACCAGGTGCTCAGATACATTTCACATCCTGCACATGAGCTACCAAAGGCATCTGGTGGGCCACTGCGAGTAGCAGAGTGCTGGACTAGATGGACTCTGGTCTGATCCAGCAGGCTAGTTCTTATGTTCTTTACTGGTACACTTCATGTTATGGCCCCCATTTTGCCACATTGTTGCTCACTTCACTGAGTGCGTGGGGGGGGGGGGCGGAGCTGATGTGGGCAAAACATTAAGAGGTAAAACAACCTGAACACAGCCACACAGCCTAGAAAACCCACAACAGCCATTCCTTTTAACGTTTGCATTTAAGAAGAAGAAGAGTTTGGATTTATATCCCCCCTTTCTCTCCTGCAGGAGACTCAAAGGGGCTGACAATCTCCTTGCCCTTCCCCCCTCACTACAAACACCCTGTGAGGTAGGTGGGGCTGAGAGAGCTCCGAGAAGCTGTGACTAGCCCAAGGTCACCCAGCTGGCGTGTGTGGGAGTGTACAGGCTAATCTGAATTCCCCAGATAAGCCTCCACAGCTCAGGGGGCAGAGCTGGGAATCAAACCCGGTTCCTCCAGATTAGACACACGAGCTCTTAACCTCCTATGCCACTGCTGCTCCTGAACCACTGAAACATGAAAACCACTGAAACGTGAAAATGGGGTAGGGAAGAAAACACTCTGACATCCTTTTTTTATCATGCCTGTGAAATGTAAGCAAAGCCCCACACCAGAGGCCTAGAATTTTTTTTTCCATCTTAGCTTTTTAAGTTACCATAATATGATAATCATAACAAAGCTTTCGTGGCCATAAACTTTTTTTTTTGCACTGAAAACATTTTCTAATAAAGGCATTTTCACCTGACTCATCTAAACTGACCTGAATGCATTTTTAATCAAGCTTTGCTCCGAAACTTCGAAAAGAACTATTTTAGACTCTGAAGCATGGCTAAATCGATACGTGAGTTGCAATCAATCATATCATCATTTAAAAAAAAACCCCCAGTGAAACAGAAATGTAAGAAAACTCAGGGAATACTCTTGCACTGTTCTTTCTGAAACAATTTTAAAAACCTGTTCCTGTTTATACTTTCAATTAATTAGAAAACCCCAATAGTTAATTAAAAGGACTGGAAAACAATTAATCTCTGACATTTCTCCTTTGTTAAGTCTTAATGTAAAATCAGTTTATTAAACCTTGCATTTATTTTTTTCTACATGAAGTTCATTAGCGTTATATTGATTTCCTTGTCTGTATATTACTTACAGCCCAATCCAGTTTCTGGGGGTGGCTGGGGTCGGCATTGCTGCCACACCACTGTGTCACAACCAGAAAGCTTCCGGGCGGCATGGGGGAGGCAGCTAGGGAAAAAAGACCCCTGTCTCCTGGAAGGCCTTCATAAGGCTTAATGGAGTTATGTCACCCAAAAGGCTTCACCACCCCAGCCCCTGCCACAGCCCCATGCCAGTATCCAAGTGGATGCTGGCAGAGCTCTGGTTGCCCATACTTCTTGGTTTTACCACAGGGACCTCTGCCCCCTTCCCCAGTGGGTTGCCCCTTGCACCAACAAAGTCAAGCATGTCGACCAGTGGTGGGATCCAAAAATTTTAGAAGAAGAAGAAGAAGAGTTTGGATTTATATCCCCCCTTTCTCTCCTGTAGGAGACTCAAAGGGGTTGACAATCTCCTTGCCCTTCCCCCCTCACAACAAACACCCTGTGAGGTGGGTGGGGCTGAGAGAGCTCCGAGAAGCTGTGGCTAGCCCAAGGTCACCCAGCTGGCATGTGTGGGAGTGTACAGGCTAATATGAATTCCCCAGATAAGCCTCCACAGCTCAAGCGGCAGCTCAAGCGGCAGCTCAAGCGGCAGAACTGGGAATCAAGCCCGGTTCCTCCAGATCAGAGTGCACCTGCTCTTAGCCACTACGCCACTGCAGGTTTTCATGGTGGTGGGATTCAAACTGTGGCGTAGCGCCAATGGGGCTGGGCGGGGCACAACAGGGGCATGGCCGGACATTCCGGGGGCGGGGCATTCCTGGGAGGGGCTGTGGCAAGGACGCAACCACTGCGCCGGTCCTTGGGCGGGAAACGAATGCACGCAGGCGCAGGCTGCCACGCACGCCGGTGCACCTCCTGCTAGACTGCTTCAAGTTCTGCGCGCTACTGCTGAGAGGAGGGGCGTAGCTAAGGCAAAACTCACATGGCAAAATCACCAATTAGTAACCCCCTCTCGGCACACGCAAATAATTAGTAACCTACTCTCGGGAACCTGTGAGAACCTGCTGGATCCCACCTCTGATGTCGACGCAGCCCACTGCCACTTTCTGTGAGTGTTCAATCCCCCTGACATCCAGTCTTCAAACATGCCCATTACCAATTGACGATTTTTGGTGGTTGATCGCTGCTTATTTTAGCAAGGCTGCTAACATGAACTGAGAGCACTGGTCTGTGAATTAGATAACAATTGCATTTCAGATGTTAGGTGTGAATCATTTATTTGGAAAGAGTAACCAAGTAAAACCTAGTCACAGACTTATGAAATATTTTCTGCTCTGCAGATGTAGGAATGGCGGGACTATAGAGAAGATGAAGAGAGCAGTAAAAGAACAAGTCATTTTTTTATATATGAATTTAATCGTGAATGGGCAGGACTTTAAAAGGAAAAGCTGAGAACGACCTAAGGTCAAATGTTGGAATTTTATTTCTCTTTCAACTAAATAGTAAATATCAAGTTCATTTTAAAAAAATACAAGTGAGGCAGCACAATCTAGAGAGGGGGCAAATCCCCCTCTAGATGTGGTGCAGGCTTTCACTAGCATAAATTCCCTCTTTGGGGCACTTATGCTGACAGAGGGGCAAATCCACCAATGCCTGGCTGCTCTGGTGTCCAGCAACCACTGGTTGTGATCAGTGGTGGGATCCAAAAATTGTAGTAACAGGTTCCCATGGTGGTGGGATTCAAACAGTGGTGTAGCGCCAGTGGGGCTGGGCTGGGCGGGGCATGATGGGGGCATGACCGGGCATTCCGGGGACAGGGCTGTGGCAAGGACGCAGCCGCTGCGCCGGTCCTTGGGCGGGAAACGAATGCACGCAGGCGCAGGCTGCCACGCACGCCGGTGCACCTCCTGCTAGACTGCTTCAAGTTCTGCACGCTACTGCTGAGAAACAGAGGAGGGGCGTAATTAAGGCCAAAATCACGTGGCAAAATCACCAATTAGTACCCCCCTCTTGGCACACACAAATAATTAGTAACCTACTCTCAGGAACCTGTGAGAACCTGCTGGATCCCACCTCTGGGTATGATGTCTTGCCATGCAGCAGCGCTTGCATGCCACCCCCAACTATGCCAGTTTTCCAGGGGCATTCTGGGGATGTTTTGGGGGGCAGGGCCAACCTTAGTCAGCCTCCACACCCCTCTCGGACCTATAAGCCGTTGGAGCTGCCGGAAGAGATCTGCCATGATTTTCACAGTGAATCTCTATTCACCCCTATGAGGGAGTTGTAGGGTTTTTTAAAAAAAAAACCCAAAAAACATTCTCAGGTTTCCTGCACTGCAGGAAAGCCCTATGGAGCAGGCAGAGCAGAACTCCGCGTCCGCCTCAGCTCTCGATTGCACGGTAAATGTTTTTAATAATAATAATGATTTTTTTTTACCATGACTTCTATGGGTTTTATAATGTTTCATTTACAATGTTTCATTTATATTTCCAGCTGCCTTGAGTTCTTCAGAGGAGAAAGGCAGCTAATAAATATTTTAAATAATAATAGCAATATTGAAGACAGTTTTGGGAACCGAAAGGGAGTGAGAATCCAGAACTGTTCTTGGAGAGCCTCTGTGGTCTAACTGGACTTGAATATTTTTTTACCAGGCTATGGATCTGACAACACAAATAAAATCACTCTAGAAGTGAACAGAGCCAGTAGTACCCTGTTTCCCCGAATATAAGGCATCCCCAGAAAATAAGACATAGTAGAGGTTTTGCTGAAGTGCGAAATATAAGGCATCACCCGAAAGTAAGACATGGTAAAGTTTTTGTTTGGAAGCATGCCCGACGAACAGAACGCAGAAAAATAAGACATCCCCTGAAAATAAGACATAACGCAACTTTGGGAGCAAAAATTAATATAAGACACTGTCTTATATTCGGGGAAACACGGTAGTATTTATTGTTTGTTCAACCAGGTGGTGTTTGCATATCTGCTACAGCAATGGTTTTCAACCTTCCTGATGCCGCGACCCTTTAATACAGTTCCTCATGTTGTGGTGACCCCCAACCCTAACATTTATCCATTTTACAGATGGAGAACACTGATGCAGAGAGTCTTAGGGGACCCCTGTGAAAGGATCATTTGACCTCCAAAGGGGTTGCGACCCACAGGTTGAGAAACACTGTGCTACAGTTAGCATAACTGCTACACCCATTTGTCAAGGTGCTACATTGTGGCTGTAAGGGCAGCCCCCATGGAGGTGTTCATACAGATCTTGGCTGAGCTGCAAACTGACCCATGATCCTTCAAACATATGGCTACCACAGGAGTATGAACCTGGCATTGGAAATCCAATGGAAACCCACCAGACACAAGTGTCAGTTAAGCAACATGTGGTTTTACATCAGGGTACAGCTTCTGTTCACGCAGTTTAGAGGGGAAGGTGTCTCCTTTGGCTGGATGTATGTGGGACTGTGTAATCTGCACATAGTTTTCACACTCTTGCCGTGCAATCTGAATCAGTTTTACAGCCTTCTCAATCCATTTAAGCCAATTGTCTGAGAAGGGTAGAAGTAGTGTTGCCTAGAACCCCTTGGTAATTGGCTGGGGCTGGGGGAATGGGGGGAATTTACTGACAGGAAATTGAAGCCTAGGCCTTTGTTATAGGCCACAGGTGTCAAACTCACGGCCCACCAGATGTTATGGACTACAGTTCCCATCATCCCCTGCCAGCATGATGCTGGCATGGGATGATGGGAACTGTAGTTCATAACATCTGGAGGGGCGCGAGTCTGACACTTATGTCATAGGCAATGCATCAACATCACTTCAAATGTGCACTGGAAGCGATGGCATAATGTTGCTGGCGATGTGGGACACGGGTATTTATTTAAAAACTCTATGGTGGAAGCCATTTCCTTTCCTTTTCAACCTATCACAGACCCTTTCCACACAAACCTTTTCAAATGTTTTGAGACAGGAAATGCAACGTTTCTTCCATGGAGTCCAGCATTGTTTTTACCCCCCAAACGTTTTATTTCCAGCTTCAAAATGTTTTCAGTGAATCCCCTTTTTAAAATAATCCTCCAGCGGAAACATTTTGAAAACATCTTCAGTTGCTGTGCGATCTATTAACTATGTTCCCAAATGCATCTCTGCTTCCCTGAACTTCCTTCTTGCTGCTCACTCCAATTTGAAACAAGAAGAGAAGCAAGCCTTTATTGGCATAGACAACAGTACAACAGTAATAAAAACCAGATTAAAAAGCATATACAGAAATCTACTGGCGTTTAGTCATTTCCAGGAGAAAGTCTGCCACTATCATACAGAGGGAAGGATCAGGGTACTTGGTGGAACAAGAATTGTCCAACAAGTAGTGTAATCTAATTAAATCAGGGAGATGGGGTAAATGTAAAGGAGTAAGATTCACATACTTGGATCTGATTTCCTTAAATCTGAGACAGTGTAGTAATTGGCGGGCCAGAGATTCAACTGAGCCATCGTTACATGGGCACAATCTTTTAGCCTTTTCTTGCTTATTAAATCTGCCATGTAACAAGGCAGAAGGCATAACATTAAACCTGGCGAGCATTATGGCTCTCCTTTGAAGAGGGTTTATTAAGCAATACAGGTATTGTGCCAGGTGGCCCCATTCAAATGGGAGAGAAAAATAGAGGGGGGAGCAAGTTTTCTTGGCTGCAGTGATTAGGGTAGAGGACTCTCTATCCAATAGTTGACCTTTTAGTTTCCTATAAGCTTCTGAATAGGACAAGGGGCAAAGTGAATCCACTGACACTCCAATTTGCAGCAGTTATCTTTTTTTGTGGGGGGGGGAAGGCAATCTTGGAAGCATTGAGTATACAAGGGGCAGAGAATCACAGCACGAGACTTTGAAGGATTGAAGCATCAATTCAACACAGCTCCCCCCCCAAAAAAACCCTGGGGAAAAATAATTTAACTGCGACCATGAATCATTTTGATTGTGGAGATGCTTTGTTGTAAAGGGTGGGGACTGAAATTTTTAAAGAAACATTTTAGCTGATTTGTGTGGAAAGGTCCAGTGTGTTGAGCTTTTCTGGGGAATTTCTCCAGTCTTCTCATCACATTTTTTTTCACTCAAAATTCTTCAGATTTTTTTTTGGAAAAAAACCCGTTTTCCAATTCAGCCCAAATACGCACTGCAATCTCAACTCGTTACACCATTTCACAGTGCAGTACTGTAAATACTGGTGGACAATGGATGATTTAATGAAACTTCAGCCGCCCAGGACACAACAAATCCATCAAATATTTTTCTTCACTGAAAGCAAAAGGAACAGCTGTTTATGATGGATTTCTCCCCACTTATTTTAGAGGGCTGGTTCATTGAATATTATTTCTTTGTTTATATTCTATAAATCTTGATGGCCCAAGTGACGTAGAGTACTGGAGCAGACAGGGAGAGTTTATAGCAATTTTCTCACTTTCTTTGGAGGAAAATAATTTCCCAGAACAAAAAAATTCATTGTGCTTCAATAAGGACCAGCTAATCTGAATACTCCTTGTAGTCATACTTTTCATAAAGCTCCACAAAAGGTTAAATGTCTCATTCATCATCCAAATTGCTAAGGACAACAGCTGCCACTTTTGAAGGAAAAGCAAATAGCTTCTATACTCTTTGAAAATGAGTGTTTGTTGCATTGCTGTTCCAAAACAAAGTGACATCGCTTTGCTCTTTGTCAAAGTTTGGTATTGTAAGATTCTTGTTCCACCAAGTACCCCCCAATGCGGCTTGGCTAGCGGCTAGCAATCATTTATTCAGTACAATAATGCATTTGAAGCAATAAAATGGTATAACCTGCAAACAAAGAAACAAACAAAACCCAACCCGGAACTGGTCGATTAATCCCCCATAGCCACATAAGAGGACTTGTAACGTTTGAGTGTCGGTTCACATTGCATGTTCGTAATTTTATAACTGAGGCACTTTCTGATTCTCCCATTTATGCCTTGCTCATTCTCAGAGAGGCAGTGTGTATGGCATTTCCGCTTCAAGTCAGTATTCTGGGCCATCATTATCCAATGACTTTCATGACTTAGGTCCTGTGGCCTGCAACCAATTCTGCCTCTGAACTTATTATCTTCCATTACTTTTGTGTGTTTTCTTAAAGAATAACCACATCATCTCCCCCATGTTGACCCAGCTTTTCTGAGTTGGGCTGGCACAGGGGAGTAGGGAAAAGTGGGTGATTTTGCACCCCCCGCTGTTGTGTCTGGAGTCATTTGATCCCCTGTCCCCATGGGCAGTACGCCACTAAGTTTATCTATCTGGAATGAACAGAAAGAAGTGTATGGCATGTGGCCAAAGGCTGTTCAAATCAGAAGAATATAACTTATAAAAATAATTAAATGGCTTGGTGAGTAGTCTAGTAGGCAAGTTTGCTGATGATACAAAATATTTAGGATGATGAAAACAAGGTAGACTGTGAAATGCTACAGGAGAATCTCTGAAGATTGGATGAATGGACAACCACATGGTCAATAAAGCTCAGTGTGGGTAAGTGTGAACTATTGTGTATTGTAACAAAAAAATCCTAACTTTAAATATATGTTGAATTGGGGTCTGAAATGACTCTGAGACGGAAAGTCATGTAGAGGATGTAGTGGAAAGATTGATGAAAATGTTGACTCAGTGGGCACCAATGGTGAGAAAGGCAAACTCCATTCCAGGAATTATGAGAAGGTCTGAAAATGTAATGGCCAATATTATAATACCCTTGTATAAAACTATGGGGTGGATTTATTCAGCGTAGTGTTTGCTGTTCTGCTCATGGTATATCAAAAAGGATATTGTGTTTGGAAAGTGTATGGTTGCTAGACCCCCACTGGGTCCCTTTCCCCTGGCACCGTCTGGTTGGCTTCCAATGGTTTTATCAGGGTTTAAAACAAAGCCATAGCCTCAACGGCACAATGATGTCACCTCCAGAAGTTATGTTCAAATTGCCAGGAGTTTCCCAATGTGGATATAGCAAGCCTACCCCCCACCCCATCCCTCAGTAGTGGCCAAGGGGGACCTGGTAATTTCATCATGGGCCATTGTGACTGAAAAGAGCTTCCATATACAGAAGCAGCAGTCCCCAGAATACCAGTAGCGGGAGACAGCAGAGGCATTGTATCCCACTGAGGTCCATGTCCTCAGAAGCTCCATCCTTTCCCAACCTGGATCTGGAAGTATCACACACACACACACACACCCCAACACACACACTGATGGCCAGGGGAAACCTGGTTACCCTAGCAGCAGCTCAGGTAGTATTTCTCTGCAACAATGGTCGATTCCGCACTTGCGTTATCGACCTAAGTTCGAGCTGCGTTCGACCTAAGTGCTCTGCACAACCACTGGGATTGACAAGGTTTTGTACCAGCTTGGCCCGTGTAACGGTCAAATTTCCGACTCCAGTTGGGAACTACTACTTTTTTCAGGGAACCACGCTCGAACTCAGCTCGATTCCAGTAAAGTGCGGAATCTCTGGTGCCAGGATTCCAACACTCAGCCAATCACAGCTGAGTGTTTCGGGCATGCGTACAGCTGGCCAATCAAAAAACGCCACCTTCGTCCCTCCATTCCTGTGGCAGTTTTTTAAATAATGTGTGTGGGGATAGATGGAACATGGCCATAGAAC
Organism: Sphaerodactylus townsendi; assembly: GCF_021028975.2. Classification (NCBI taxonomy): domain Eukaryota; kingdom Metazoa; phylum Chordata; class Lepidosauria; order Squamata; family Sphaerodactylidae; genus Sphaerodactylus; species Sphaerodactylus townsendi. The sequence continues at coordinate 14,142,807 of NC_059434.1, forward strand.
AGTAGCCAATCGGAACGGAGCGGCGAAGAGGCACAGGATGATTCCACCCTCCGAGCTGGGGTCAAGCTGGTTGCAGTGGGGAACAACAATGGCTTTGACCTAGGTCAGTACCCTTCTCAGGGAACTGGGTAGAACCTATTTTACTCATGTGCGGAATTGCCCACTGAGTACTATTGTATTGAAAACTGACTGGTTGGAAGCTTCTTCCGTTTACTCAAGTAACCGATCAAGGCAATGTGCATATAAGCCATCTCCCTTTCCTGATGGGAGAACCAGTTCAACAAAACAGAGGGAGAGCCCCAGGCAACTCCTTAGAAACCATTTTTGGATGGTCTCCAGGCACTGATCCGGAATTCATTCCCTACAGATGCTCGCCTGGTGCCAAATGAGCAAAGAACCAGACAAAACACTCAAGAGGCTTTTGATGAGTGTCATATGGCGTTTTCCCTGAAGTTTCTTTTCCCTCGGCTGCAATGGTCTGTTGTGGGTTTTCCTGATTTTGTGTTTGCATTTGCGCAAACTTTTTTCAGCTTTTTGGATTGTGTGTGCGCTCTGTCTGTTGGATTGTTTCCTGGTGGCTTTTTTGTTAACAGCCTGCTTTCAGATTTCACTACTTTTCACCACGGGGTTCTTTTAAAAAAATGTTGTAGTTTTCTGGCTTGTTGGGGTTTGTTTTATTGCTTTAATGCAACTGCTGGAAATTGCCTGGTGTATGTTTTACACAGAATATGGCAAGCATACAACAAACGTATATAAACCACTCTGCCGCCTACCCAAGTATGCCTACTTCCCTGTCCCCTTGTATTCTTGCAAAGAAATGCACATGACAAAATATATTAGTCATAATTCTCTCTTATAATAAGGCACTACTGACATTATAAAAAAGCTTTCCTGATAAATCCTTCTCCTTGTAAACTGGGGGAAGCATTCATCATATCACAAAGCAGTGTGATAAGAAGTAATATACAATTTTCATTATTTAATATCTTATTGAGTTTCAAATAGCATAATACATGCAAATAACCATCTAGTATCATTTAAAACAGGCAGTAATACATTTTATATTACATACCCCTTGCCGGGGGTTGTCTTATTATATTAACACATATATTCCAAGCTATTAAGACTTCAACCAATCATTATTATTATACTCCAACTTTAACTCAAATGTCAATTGCTAGCATCTTAACTCATATAATTTTTAACTTAGCTTAGCTTATTAAACTCAATCGGCATACTGTGTAAGAAAACCAAAACAGGTGAGTGAACGAATAACATTCGTAAACATTTGTTTCAAGATACATACATTGTTGTCTCCAAAAACTCCTTCAATAGTAACTAATCTTCTTGTGTATCTTTGGTCATTTTCCCACTTACTGTCTGCTGCGTGCTACTGCCACCAAGTAGCGCGGGGTCCCCCGGCACTCCCCACTACAGGGGCGGCGACAACGCAGTCGCCCCGATGCTGCTGCTGTCGCGCTCCCTCAGCGCGAGGCATCCCTGGCGCTCTTTCAAAGGGTGCCTTTTGATGATCCATGTGAAGTGCATTAGGGCCTCCCGAGCGTCTGCCGAGGATGCTACGCTTTGGGAATTGCTGGAGCTCCTCAAAACAGCGGGGTCTTGGGGGGTCATAGGGAAGCCCGGGAACGCGCCAGAAATGACGCACGCTGAGAGTAGCGTGCAGCACAGGGTGGTCGAGGTAAGTGGGGAAACAACCTTCGATTTGCAATGTCCCATTCAGAAAGTCAAAATCCATATAGGTCCACAGTTTGGTGTACCAGTCAATTAAAGAAGGTAGCTGAGATGTCTTCCAATGCTTCGCTAACTAATATACAATTAATGTGAAGTTTTCTTGATATAAACTAAGACACAGTTTTCAATGAACATGATAATTCCCCCCCTCCCCCCCCAGCTCCTGGGCTCTCCTTGCAAACATGTTCAATTACTCATTTGAACTGCATCTTAAAGATCACCTTAAAGACCAACAAGATTTTCAGGGTAAAAACTTTTGAGAATCAAGGGTCCCTTCTGCACAGGTAACACAAATTGGTTAAATGAATCCACGTTGCCTGCCTTGCCACTAGCATGGAGGGTACAGAGGCCGTCCGGGATCTCTAGGAGCCCAGTGACATAATGCGGGAAGTTTCACACAGGAAACACTTTGTTTCCCTGTGAAATGCACATCCAAGAATTCCCCCACCCGAGAAATCCCACCCCCCAATAAAGTACCAGCACAAAATGGCAGCTGCCTAGAGAATCCACTCTAATGGCTGCTGCCTACAGAATGCACCATAATGGTGGATAGAAGGGGTGTGTGTGTGTGTGGGGGGGGGGACGACGACAGAATGCTTCCTGCTTGCTGTAGTTCGCATAGGCCTGCAGGAATTGTGTGAAATCCGGGTTTAAGGGGATTTTCATTTCACTCGGGTTCAGCAAAATAAAATGGGTTAGATGCATGGGAGGGGGGAGTTGTGGGAACTTCTTTCCCATAATACTTTCTTCACACTCCTTAACCTGTTACATTTTACCCGTGCAGAATTACCCAAAACTCAAGAAAGTTTATATGGAAATCTTCTTGGACTTTAAAGGTCCAACTGGACTCGAATCTTGCTCTTCTACTAGGTATACATCGTACAGCAACTCTCCTGAAACTATTGTTATAATTGTTCTCTATTGCCCATAATATCTTCACTTATTTATTTATTTATTTATTTGTTAAATTTATACGCCGCCTCACCCCCGAAGGGCTTGAGGCGGCTCACAATATGGTTGTTCTCTAAGACAGCAAATCAATACAACACAGAACTTAAACCCATTAAAAACTTAAGCAGCAGTTACTAACAATAAATATAGATTAAAACAACAGAAGTTGTTTAAAAACAGGCGCCCGATCTGAAGGCCAAAAAGGGGGAGGGAGTAGGCAGGGCCCAAGATGGAATCAGGGCCCAACCAAGATGGAAAAACAGGCAGCCTCACTTTCAGTGGGGGGCGGTAGAACCGCGGCCAGCCCCCCCAAAGGCCCGGTGGAATAGCTCTTAGAAGAAGAGTTGGTTTTTATATGCCACTTTTCTCTCTCTTCAAGGAGTCTCAAAGTGGCTTGCAATTACATAACCTTCCCTTCCCTTCCCCACAACAGATACCTTGTGAGGTAGGTGGGGCTGAGAGAGGTCTGAGAGAACTGTGACTAGCCCAAGGTCACCCAGTAGGCTTCATACCTAGGAGTGGGGAAACAAACTTGGTTCACCAGATAAGAATACACCACTAATGTGGAGAAGTGGGGAATCAAACTCAATTCTCTTTATTAGAATTCACCACTCTTAATCACTGCCCCATGCTGGTTCTCCGACTGCCTATCTAATATTCTCTCCATAATGTGATCCCTGGCTCAAGGTCACCTTTCAGGCTTCATGTGCAGGAGCAGGGAAACAAACCTTGTCCTCCAGATTAGAAGAGCTGGTTTTTATACCCTGCCTTTCTCTACCTTTAAGGAGTATCTACCTTTTCCTCTATCTTTAGGGAAATCTGTCCAAGAGGAATCTTTTTTTGATAAAGGGCCAGCCAGCCTGTTCTATGTGTTTCTATTGTGCTGCTTGTAGAATCAAAGAATTTTGCTGAAAAGCAAACATTGAAAAAATGTATTATTTTAATATGGAAAAGATGCATAAGAATAGGGAGAGAATTTCAAAATGTTAAAACAGGACATAACCAGCCAGGAATGAAAAATTATTTAATGTCCATAACATTAGGCCAGTATCATGAGCCTTTTTCCATTTTTTCATGGCAAACTAAATAGTTGTGTGCATATTCTGCTATTCTCAATCTTGTGATTAGAAGAGTTTGGATTTATCCCCGGCTTTTCTCAACTGCAAGGGGTTTCGAAGATGCTTACAATTGCCTGCCCTTTCTCTTCCCGCAACAGACACCATGTGAGGTAGGTGGGCGGAGAGAGTTAAGAACATAAGAACATAAGAACAAGCCAGCTGGATCAGACCAGAGTCCATCTAGTCCAGCTCTCTGCTACTCACAGTGGCCCACCAGGTGCCTTTGGGAGCTCAGGTGCAGGATGTGAAAGCAAGGGCCTTCTGCTGCTGCTGCTCCTACTCCTGAGCACCTGGTCTGCTCAGGCATTTGCAATCTCAGATCAAAGAGGATCAAGATTGGTAGCCGTAAATCGACTTCTCCTCCATAAATCTGTCCAAGCCCTTTTTAAAGCTATCCAGGTTAGTGGCCATCACCACCTCCTGTGGCAGCATATTCCAAACACCAATCACACGTTGGTGAAGAAGTGTTTCCTTTTATTAGTCCTAATTCTTCCCCCCAGCATTTTCCATGGATGCCCCCTGGTTCTAGTATTGTGAGAAAGAGAGAAAAAATTCTCTCTGTCAACATTTTCTATCCCATGCATAATTTTATAGACTTCAATTATATCCCCCCTCAGCCGTCTCCTCTCCAAACTAAAGAGCCCCAAACGCTGCAGCCTCTCCTCATAGGGAAGGTGCTCCAGTCCCTCAATCATCCTCGTTGCCCTTCTCTGCACTTTTTCTATCTCTTCAAATATCCTTCTTGAGATGTGGCGACCAGAACTGAATGCAGTACTCCAAGTGCGGTCGCACCACTGCTTTATATAAGGGCATGACAATCTTTGCAGTTCTGAGAGGACTGTGACTAGCCCAAGGTCACCCAGTAGGCTTCATGCCTAGGAGTGGGGAAACAAACCTGGTTCACCAGATAAGACTACACCACAAATGTGGAGGAATCAAACTCAATTCTCTGTATTAGAATTCACCACTCTTAATCATCAGTTCTTAAGCATTTTCTCTGACTGTCTATCTAGACATTCTTTCCATAATGCATCCCTGGACGGCGCAGGGAATTAACCTCCAGGAGGTGAGGATAAGAGGCAGTGTTGGGAAAGAATAGCAATTAACAAGATCAGAAAAGGGGAAATATTTGCATATTCTTTTTTCTTTACGAAAAAAGATGCCAACATTTTTATAAGAATTCCCAGCCCCACTGAAATGTTTAATTTTTTTATTTAAAAAAAAAAATCAAATGAAGCAGACGGTGCCAACCGAATAGGAAAGCAGCAAATCCTTTGTATCTGTTAGTCCTGTCTATTTCTATTTCCCTCCTATTAAGCTATCACACTGTGCTTTTTGCTCCTGAAAACAATTCATTCCTATTAATAGTCGGTTTTGCCAACGTCGCTCACAATGCACAGCAGGTGGTGGAAACTTCAGCAACTCGTCGGTGCTTATAGAGATAGGATGGCATGCCCAGCTACGTCCCCCCTTAAGCGTGAGGGAAACGGGGGCGCCTTCTTCCCTGTGGTCATTATTTCTGCATTTCAACATAAGATCGCATTCAGTCACCCCCCCTTTCCTCCCCCCTCCTTCCGCTGGTCATTTCCTCGGGACGCAAGCCAGACACGAACTTGTCCTGAATTTCTAATGTCGTTTGCATGTTAATGAAGAAAAGCGTTCAGGTGCCGAACACAACGGCCTGTGCCAAAAGCAACAAGCATCTGTTTGAAGCTGTTATGATTATCTTTTGTCTTCTGAATGTGCATTCCTGCCGGTTGGTGCTAAAGAAGATGGAGATGCAAGAAATCACTTTTAGGCAAATGAACAGGTGCTTGAGCTGGTATTGCAGTCTTGGTCAATTTTTAAGAGTTCTGAATAGGTTTGTTCCGCTGAAGGGTTTCTCTCTCTCTCTCTCTCTCTCTCTCTCTCTCTCTCTCTCTCTCTTAATGAAGTAATACAATCCTCTATCGCTGTTTGTTCAGTCCCCTGCATGGGGTCTACAGTACTAACATTCACAGTCTATAAATAAACCAGGCCGATAAATTCTTCATCAACAAGGAGTTTTTGATTAAGCTGGCAAATACAATAAGGGTCTTCTTGCAGGGGGAAGAACATTCCTTGTTGCCGTACTACCGGCTGCTAGTTATTAATATACACAATGTGTGAAACCTCATTGACATCCGACCGGCCAAACTCCGGTTTCCTCAGAGGCGGAGCGAGGGGAAACTGCACCCGGGGCGCACGCGCACCCTGCTATCCTTGCAAAATCCCAGGTTGGAGCCACTTTCTCGTGAATGGCCAGGCAGGAGAGACACGTTATTTCCTGCTCTTCCACCATGCCATCCACAGTCAGGGAAAATCTGCCTGTCACAGCAATACATTCATTATTGCCCTGCCATTGCAGGGAGGTCCCCTTTTCTTTTTCTTTTGCATGTTGCACATGCACATCGACACAGGTGCAGCCGTTCGGATTGTGGGACAATCCGCATGGCTGCAGGGGTTCATTTCTGTGTGCCTGCGCAGCTACGCATGTGTTGCAGGAATTTTTTTTAAAAGAGAAAAACAAAAGCGCAAAAGCAAAGAAAGCTGGGAATCACCCCGGGCTGAGGTTGCTGTCGGGGTGGGGTGAGGCGAAACCAGCAGATGCCGCCCAAGTAGGGGTGGAAATGGAAAGGGAGCCATGCCTGGCAAGGGCTGGCATCACCGGAGAAAGGAGGAGCGAACCGAGACTTTAAAGAGGCTCGCCCTCCTTTGTGCCAGCCATGTGCTGTGCTCACCGCCTGCGATTTGCCCGCCCACCTCTCCCTATTTTCTTAATTGTTAATGCATGCTTATTTTTTCATAGCCACATACGTTGGCGGTTTGGCGCATGGGTATTGATCTGGAAGGGCAAGGAAGCTAGGGAGCTAGCCCTTCCCCTTGGGAATGGCGACAGCGGCAAGAGGCAACCGCCCTGCCCAACAGGGTCAAGGGGGAACACCTCTTGCCGGGAGTGTCTGCCCGGCAAGGGGGCCCTTAGTCTGCATCTACCATAGAGTGCTGACACTCCTAGGGCCAGCCCTAGTAGTAAGGTTGGTACATACAACATTGTGCCTGTCTGCATTCAGTTGAGTGAAGCTCAGGTACAAGGCGTCTGCCCGGCGGAGCTTCAGCACGTTACCCGCACGACCAGATCCAGACCCATGCTTAGCCTCACGCTTCTGCTCAATAAAATGGCTATGGCCAATTTGTTACCCCAGCAATGGAGTGGGGTGTGTTATTGGTAAAGGGTTCGCACAAAAGGGGTCCACCCTCGGACAGCAACCTGGATTGCTTCCTTGGGCTCCAATCGCTGCCTGCACAGCATGCATGTGAATGGGAAAAAGGAAAACGGGTCCCTTTATCATGACTGCAACCCATTATACATATGCTGTGGAATCCACCCTAGAGGCAGGCATGACCAGGTTTAATTAGAGGAGAGCGGAACAGGGTGGAGGATACAGTAGAGGCATAAAAGGCCCTGCTCTGAAGTGTTCATCCCTCAAAGAGTCTGAGCGACACGTCGGGAGTGAATAAAAATAGGAAGGCAGGCAGAGCTTCTGACAGGAATGTAACTTGAACACTGAGATTCGAAGGCGCTTAATAAAATTCTACTGTTTTTATTTGTGAACTTTAAAAAAGAAGAAGAAAAAGTCTATAGAATGGTTATCTGAGGTAAAATAGAGTGTGAAGGGGAGGGGAGGAGAATTTGCACTACCTCTTCCCTAACCTGGTTCAGATATATATTTATTTTAAAGAGTTATAGGGTGGAACCTCCCCTCCCAGGAAGCCGACCAACAGTGAAGATTAGAAGAAAAGAAGGTTGGAAGAATTAGGGAACATTCCTTGCTCTTGGTTAGAAGGGAGGTGTGGGAGATTTGATCCCCTGCCTTCTCATGAGGTTTGGGGAGGGGAGGGACTTTATGGGGGTATAATGCCATAGGGCCGTGGTGGCGAACCTTTGGCACTCCAGATGTCATGGACTACAATTCCCATCAGCCCCTGCCAGCATGGCCAATTGGTCATTGGTAAAGGGTGTCTGTACACTCCCACACATGCCAGCTGGGTGACCTTGGGCTAGTCCAGGGGTAGGGAACCTGCGGCTCTCCAGATGTTCAGGAACTACAATTCCCATCAGCCCCTACCAGCATGGCCAATTGGCCATGCTGACAGAGGCTGATGGGAATTGTGATCCTATAATATCTCTGGAAGTGTAACCAGGTTCGCTTCACCACAACACTCTATAGGCGTGCAGCAAGGTGTCAAACTTGACGGACCTCCAGATGTAAGCATGGACGGTACATTGTTCCCCTTATCAATCCCCTGCCAGCATGATGGCAGGGGGTGATACGTGAACTCGGTAGCCCAGTCCATCATCTGGAGGGCCACTTTAATTTTGGATTAACCTATGCCATCAGCAGGAATCTCCAGTGGAAGTGAAATAAATGTTGATAATAAATTTCAAATGCGTAGTCTGGCCCCTGACCTGGATGGAACAGGCCAGGCTGATTTCATCAGATCTCCGAAGCTAAGCAAGGGTTGGTCCTGGCTATTCGTGGATGGAAGTCCACCACAGAACACCAAGGTCATTGTGTAGAGGAAAGAAATGACAAACCACCTCTTTCAGTCCCTTGCCTTGAAAACTCTACTGGCAAGTCAGCGGTGACTTGACAGCATTTTACACACTCATGTAGTCTGGAGATCCATTGTAAACCAAGGAGATCTCCAGCCCCCACCTGGAGGTTGGCAAGCCTGGCTGTGTCCTTCTTTTGCGGGCCTATGCAGATCAATGGGGTGGCCGTGAACCTTCAGTAATCGGACTGTGACTGGCAACAGTGTGAACTAGTCAAGCCAGCCATTAATCACACCCCTGGGGTTCATGAGGAACCAGATGGAAACTACTGATTGATTCCTCGTCATATAGCCAATGGCTGTCACATGGTGGGAACTTATGTTAGTTCTATATCAAATGAGGAAGCAAGCAATAAATTGGTTCTTTGACTTAGTGCGAATTCCCCAGAGTCTACTGACTGGGGCTTTAATTGTGACTCCATTGAATCCTGCTCTGTTCCCATTAATTTCACAAACGTCAAGGCTACATCCCATTACACTCTCTCTCTCTCTCTCTCTCTCTCTCTCTCTCTCTCTCTCTCTCTCAATTTTACTTTCAATGGATGCCCCAAACCCAAAACCAGCTTGTCTGGAGGTCACCCAAGTAATGATCAAACCTACCAAATTATTCTCATTAGCATGAAATGCCCTCTTACAGAAGAGACACTTCATTTACATTCTAATCTCACATTATGTCCCCTTAATTATATCAGTGTAGTCCTCCAAATATATAATTCATTTCTGTCCAGTTCCATCCTTATTTGCTTCAGGGATTGATTATGTGGCTCTCATATCCAAAGTTCCTTGACACATACCGCCATAGTCTGAGATCATATAAATTTCATGGAAATAGGACTGTTGCATAAACTTTTGGGACTTTTGTTAGAAGATTCATGTCCATGTTTCTCCAAGTCAAGAGGAAATAATTCCTGGTTACAGATGTTTTCTCCCTCTGTGGAAAGACACAGCTTCCTTTGACATAGTCACATTATGTTGCACTGTGGATTTCAAGCTGGTGACTATGGAAATTAGAATGACTTTCTTTGATCTGCTGCAGTAGTTTGGCAGAGGAGGGAACTCCGTTAAGCGTTCTGTAGGGAAGAGTGCTGAATTTTTCATCTCTGCTGTTTTGACCCCTGTTCAACAAGTTACTTTCCTTGGCTTCAAAGAGTGGAGTATGGCCTAATCAGCAGCATTTCATGGGTATACATTTTGACACACCCTGACGTTACCACCTCCATCTTGGGAAAGTCCTGATTATTCAGGGGTAGTGCTTATGGAATGGAATTTGGAGAGGACAAGAAGCTCAGCAAGGGTATAATGTCATTGCAGGATTTCTATTTCTCCTGGAGTCTATAGGGCTCCATACAATTCACACAATGAAGCTATCTTTTTCAACAGGAGAACTGATCTCTGTGGTCTGGAGATAATTATGGGATAACTCTGAGCCGCCGCCGCCCCCCTTGAGATTGGTGACCTTAATACACTGAAAGAGCCAGCATGGTGTCGTGGTGAAAAGTGGTGGACTCTTATCTGGAGAATCAAGGTTTGATTCCCCATTCCTCCACACGAGTCGTGGACTGTATTCTGGTGTACTGGGTTGGTTTCCCCACTCCTGCACATGAAGCCTGCTGGGTGACCTTGGGCTAGTCACAGTTCTCTCAGAACTCTCTCAGCCCCACTTATCTCACAAGGCTGTTGTGGGGAGAGAAAGGGAAGGAGTATGTAAGCTGCTTTGAGACTTTTTACAGGACAGAAAGGTGGGGTAAAAATCTGAACTCCTCCTCCTCCTCCTCCTCCTGTCATTGTTGTGCACAGTTGAGCAGTCAGCTGTTTCAATAATGAGTAAACCAACCAGTCAGCCATTCCATGCTTTACTATTGGTCTATGACTGTAAATAAATAAATCTGAATCTGAACCAATCAGTCAGCCAATGATTGTAAACAATATATATTTTAAAGAAAGCCTTGCTGTTTCGTGTCCATTAAAGTCTGCATTATTGTTGAGGCTTTTTCAAGTATGCATGTTTTCACAGAACCTTATGGGAGCCATTGTCCTACTCCACCTACTTGAATTACCCCTCTCAACCATTAACAACTCTGATGGAGCCCTGATGTCACATCCTAAACAGATGCAAAAGGGACTTGCAAGACAAAAGGAAATGAAATCAAACCACCTCAGCTACTGCATAGCCTCAAAGCTGTTCAGCAGCTGTTCAAATTAGTCAGCAGCAAGCTGGGATCTGAGGTTTAATTCCAAGGGACTGTGGCCATAAAAAATTGTATGTTCTCCTGCCAAAAATGTTTGCCACAAAGTCTGTAGTATCCTTAATTGAAAGGTATGAGAAACAGAGGTGGGAACCAGCAGGTTCTCACAGGTTCCCGAGAGTAGGTTACTAATTATTTGTGTGTGCCGAGAGGGGGTTACTAATTGGCGATTTTGCCACGTGAGTTTTGCCTTAGTTACGCCCCTCCTCTCAGCAGTAGCGCGCAGAACTTGAAGCAGTCTAGCAGGAGGTGCACCGGCGTGCGTGGTAGCCTGCGCCTGAATGCATTCGTTCCCGCCCAAGACCGGCACAGTGGCTTTGTCCTTGCCACAGCCCCGCCCAGGAATGCCCCGCCCCTGGAATGCCCGGCCATGCCCCCGTCGTGCCCCGCCCAGCCCCATTGGTGCTACGCCACAGCTTGAATCCCACCACCATGGGAACCTGTTACTAAAATTTTTGGATCCCACCACTGATGAGAAGCCTGCAAGACTGGGGAAACTGGGCATTAAAAGCTGACATTTGGTATGCCAGAAAAGAGTAGTGGTTAAGTGTGGCGGACTCCAAGGAACTCTCTACATGAGCATAATCTGGTGAACTAGATTTCTTCCCCCACTTCTACACATGTAGCTTATTGGATTACCTTGGGCTTGTCACAGTTCTCTCGGAACTTTCTCAGCCCCACCTACCTCACAAGATGGCTGTCGTGGGAAGAAGGAAAGGAGGTTGTAAGCTGCTTTGAGACTCCTTGTGGTTGAGAAAAGTGGTGTATAAATCTAAACTCCTTCTCCTCCACTTCCTTCTTCTCCTTCTCCGATGTATTCATTGTACAGTTTCAATGCTCCTATCTTCATTGTTTGTATGAGTGAGAATGGTACTGCCCAGTGGTGGGATCCAAAAATTTAAGTAACAGGTTCCCATGGTGGTGGGATTCAAAAAGTGGCGTAGCGCCAATGGGGCTGTGCGGGGGCACAACGGGGGCGTGGCTGGGCATTGCTGGGTGGAGCTGTGGCAAGGACACAGCCACTGCACCAGTCCTTGGGCGGGAAACAAATGCACGCAGGCGCAGGCTGCCACGCACCTCCTGCTAGACTGCTCCAAGTTCTGCGCACTACTGCTGAGGAGTGGAGAAGGGGCATAACTAAGACAAAAATCACGTGGCAAAATCACCAATTAGTAACCCCTTCTCGGCACCCACAAATAATTAGTAACCTACTCTCGGGAACCTGTGAGAACCTGCTGGATCCCACCTCTGGTACTGCCTCTTAAAGCTCTGAAAGTCTAGAAATCACATTACCAATGTACCCAAATTATAAATTGATTCCAATTTGTACTCTGTGCTCTTCCTATTACCATAACACAATGACCTTAGTTGTGCAAATGACCTTTAAAAATAGACTCCTAACGCATGCTAATGAGAAATATTCATGAAGAAGAGTTTGCTTTCAACTGTCGCCAAAACGATAGATTTAATAACTGCAAAATATAGTGGAGTGTCTTGATTACAGAAAACATCTTACTTCAAATAACTGTCAAACAACATCATTTAAATCAAAGGTGCGTTTGAAATGAAGATTAAACAATAATGAACAGAACAACAAATTACAAAGGAACAAAGTGACATTGTACTAAAAATGGGATCCTTTTTTTTTTTAACATGGATGCGGGAAATTATAGTTCTTCCAGACAATTTCAGAATGGGCTTTCTTTGATTGATGGATAGAATCAATATTTTTAAAAAGTATTCTTTTTTTCCTCTGTCCTTTTCCTCCTCTGTTCATGACTCCTTCCCACAGGGAGAAGAAGCAGAAGTTTGTACCAAAATGTGATTCAAAAGATGACCCATGGAAGAAGGGGAAGGAGAGGGGAGATGGAACCAGGAACCCTCTGATGGATTGGAGCTGCAGTCAGAAAGGAAACTGCTCAAAGGAAGAAGCTGGATGGATTGTATCTACCTGGCATAATCCACAAGAGTTGCACACATGTTTGAAGCTGCCCTGCGATGAATCAGACCCTTGGTCTATCAAGTGCCCTTTCCACACAAATCCTCTAAAACATTTCTAAAATGTTTTCAACCCCCACCCCCCTCCATGTTTACAACAATGTACGTCTGCACTCATCTCCTTAAAATGATTCCTGGCCACCATTATATGATTTTTCCCTTTTAAAGAAAATTATGTGTTGAATCAATGCTTCAGTGTTTCACAGCCTCATAAGGTATTCAATACATGATGCTTCAAAGATTAGCTCACCCCACCAATAACCCCCCCCCCCAGAAATGCTGCAAATAAATAGGTGAAGGGGAACTGAATGAGCTCAGAAAATGGTGTTGAGGAGGAAGAAGAAGAAGAGTTTGGATTTATATCCCCCCTTTCTCTCCTGTAGGAGACTCAAAGGGGCTGACAATCTCCCTGCCCTTCCCCCCTCACAACAAACACCCTGGGGGGTGGGTGGGACTGAGAGAGCTCCGAGAAGCTGTGACTAGCCCAAGGTCACCCAGCTGGCATGTTTGGGAGTGCACAGGCTAATCTGAATTCCCCAACAGATAAACTGGGAATCAAACCCGGTTCCTCCAGATTAGATACATGAGCTCTTAACCTCCTATGCACGCACAAGGAAAGCAAAGAAGAGTGGGAAACATCAATAGATTGTTCAGCAACTGAAGATGTTTTCAAAACGTTTCAGCCAGAGAATCGTTTTAAAAGGGGATTCATTTGAAACTTTTTTGAGGCTGGAAATAAAACGTTCGGGGGGAAAAACAATATGGAACTCCAGGGAGGAAACCTTTTATTATCTGCCTTAAAATTTTCTAAAAAGTTTGTGCAGAATGGGCCAGCGTAATTATTGCTACTGTGACTTGCAGCATCTTTCTGGGTTACAAGCAGAGGCCTTTCATATCACCTACTTCCTGGTCTCTGATAGCGGAGGTATTCAGAGGTATTCAAAAGAGAAATAGATATTAAAATATTTTTTTCAATTTTACGTACATGCCTTAAATATCCATAAACTTTTCACTGTGGTCTGTAGAAAACTGCGGTATGTTAAACGTTAATTGATGAAGTTAATTGATGAAGAAGAAGAGTTTGGATTTATATCCCCCCTTTCTCTCCTGCAGGAGACTCAAAGGGGCTTACAATCTCCTTGCCCTTCCCCCCTCACAACAAACACCCTGTGAGGTAGGTGGGGCTGAGAGATCTCCGAGAAGCTGTGACTAGCCCAAGGTCACCCAGCTGGCGTGTGTGGGAGTGCACAGGCTAATCTGAATTCCCCAGATAAGCCTCCACAGCTCAGGTGGCAGAGCTGGGAATCAAACCCGGTTCCTCCAGATTAGATACACGAGCTTTTAACCTCCTACGCCACAAGCTGCCTTTCTGTCTGCAGATTCATAAAATCAGATAAGAATGTGCCTGCATAAGCTTCAAGATCAGTTGCCAGAGCCAGAGCACACGGTAGAAAGTTTCATTACCATAGTAAGTATCACACTCCTAATTTAAGCACTTATGAAATGAGAGGGAGGAGCTTTTCTCAACTGTAAGGTATCTACATTTTTTTCTACCTTTAAGGAATCTCAAAGTAGCTTACAATTGCTTTTCCTTCCCCTCCCTGGACATTTTGTGAGGTAGGTGGGGCTGAGAGAGTTCGGGGAGATCCACAACTAGCTCTTGGTCACCCAGGAGGCTTCATGTAGGTGCAGGGAAACAAACCCAGTTCACCAGATTACAGTCCGCCACTCATGTGGAGGAGTGGGGAAGCAAACCTGGTTCTCCAGATTAGAGTCTGCTATGTCATGCTGGCACTCTAATCCAAGAAGCTGTTGTGTGCTAACAACACTTGATTGTTATAATGCATGGGCTTCATATAAGAGAGCCGTCCAGATTGCTGTCTTGTAGTTCCTCTGCTTGACTTGACCCCACCCCCTTTCTCAGCAGGGCGTAGTGGCTAAGAGCAATGGCTAAGAGCAGGTGCACTCTGATCTGGAGGAACCGGGTTTGATTCCTAGCTCTGCCGCTTGAGTTGTGGAGGCTTATCTGGGGGTTTTTAGATTAGTCTGTACACTCCCACACATGCCAGCTGGGTGACCTTGGGCTAGTCCAGGGGTAGGGAACCTGCGGCTCTCCAGATGTTCAGGAACTACAATTCCCATCAGCCCCTACCAGCATGGCCAATTGGCCATGCTGACAGAGGCTGATGGGAATTGTAGTTCCTGAACATCTGAGACCCCTGGGCTAGTCACAGCTTTTCGGAGCTCTCTCAGCCCCACCCACCTCACAGGGTGTTTGTTGTGAGGGGTGAAGGGCAAGGAGATTGTAAGCCCCTTTGAGCCCCAGGAGAGAAGGGGGGGGATATAAATCCAAACTCCTCCTCCTCCTCCTCCTCCTCCTCCTCCTCCTCCTCCTCCTCCTCCTCCTCCTCCTCTTCTTCTTCTTCTTCTTCTTCTTCTTCTTCTTCTTCTTCTTCTTCTTCTTCCCTCTGTTTTGACTTTTTTTGGTCTGCATAGCACTGACAAAAGAAAGTGTTGCCAGGGAAAATGGTACTTTTCCCCCGTTTCTCCCTGCACTAGATCTCCCTCGTGCCCACCATTTTCTCTCGCTTGTGATTCTCTTTCCTGCTATGATGAGATGATGACACCAAGCAACTGTGATACAATATGAGAATTTGTAATATGCACATCTGTTGAATCATCACAGCTTCACAGACAGCTCCCTCAAAACAAACAAAAAAGGAAAAAAATGACAAGTGTGTGGGATCACACAGGCAAAATAAACTTTATTCATGTACTGTTTACACTGAAATTGCACATGGATGAGCTACAAGAAGAGGAAACTTCTATGGGAAACCTATGGGAAATAATCACAAGTGGGAGAAAATGGCAGGCAGAAGCAGTGAAAATGATAAGAGCTTTAAAATTACTGGGTGGGAAAAACGATAAATTATGTTTCTTGTTCTCTGGTTCTCTTCACAGGAAGCAGGAAATGATTTGACCATATCTTGGCAAAAAATGTTTTTGCTAATTTAGCATTTTCTACAAACCCTGGGTTGAGCTGAAATAAAACATCCTGAGGGCCTTTTAGGGAAAAAAGCGGCCGTGACTCACCGCGGTCGCCATTGCTGCTGGGGAAGGGACAGCCTCCTGTTGGTTGCCACTGTCCCAGCAGCCTCGCAAGCTCCCTTTTTTCATGAGGCTTCTGTTCCTCTCGGGCGCCCAGCAGTGACGCTGGGCGCTCTGACGTCACTGGGAAGAGGGCCGGGCGGCCTATATGAGGCTGGGCCTGGTTTAGCCTCCTCCCCATTTGCCGGAGCACACAAGTCAATTTTTTCCCACACAAGAAAGTATGTCGTACTCAATTTATTTTGTAAATCTAGGAGGGTTTTAGCTACTTCCCTCAAGCAGCAAAAAGCTGTGTAGAGACCTTCCCCAAAATGCCCCCCCCCCATCCTCAGGATGTTTTGTTTGTGCTGTGCAGAAAGGGCCAACATTTATCTTGTTATTCCTTCTAGCCCGTCCTTTAAATCACCCTTTCTTTATCCCATTGGTCTAAGAACTTGTGGCAGAAAGTCATGTAACATCAGAGTCATGTAACAAGAAGGGGCAGAGAGTAAAAGTTATGGCTTTACTGGTGTCAAGGTCAGGACCATGGATAGCAAACTCCTGAAATACTGGGGACAGGAAACACACTCTATACTCCAGGAAGTGTTTTATCACAAGAGACAAGACAAACATCAGAACCATGGAGGAATCCTCTCTACCACTGAATTATTCACTTTGTTACACTGCATATGTGTAAAAAAAAGTATCGTCAAAGGCTTTGACAGCTGGAATCAACTGGCTGTTGTGTGGTGTCCAGGCTGTGTGGCTGTGGTCAGGTGGCCAGGCTATGTGACCACATGCCACAGAGAGAAATACATCTTACTGTGACATGTGTCTGAAAATGCCAGCTACAGATTCAGGTGAAATGGTAGGAGCAAAAACAACTAGACCATGGTTACACAGCCCATAAAACCCACAACAGCCAAAGAAATAAAGAGTAGTACACTTTCTATACATCATTCCCTTCCAAAACACTGCAAGAAGAAAGGTGGTGCTTTAGTAGCCATGGACTGAAAATCACTTTCTTCAAAGAACTTTACTCTCATATAATATAATAATCTAACATCGTGAGGTGTATTCATCCTTTATTGCTACTTCATGGTCCCAAAGCTTTGTTCCATGAGCAAAGTTTTCCAATCAGTGTTTCTCCATCACAAAAAAGCTATCCCAGTTGTATTTCTGCCTCCTAGGTAGTTGCCTTGACTGTCTATCGGATACAAATCTTGAAAGTTACAGCAACCACTTTCTTTAAGCTGAAAGGTTTTTTTTGTCACCTTTACTAATTCAAAAGAAAGGCACAATTAGCTGAGGAAAAGAGATGGTTTTTAATGTTAATTGTCTGCTAAGGCAATTGAAAGATTAATTTTCAATGCTTTTTAACCCCACTGGACCTAAATCATAGCAACACAGCAGTGGTGGGGAGGTTGCTAATACAAGAGAGCTCCACACTCAAACTTTTAGGGAAGGATACCCTCCTAACCAGGGAAAAGGATTTCTGGGAATTTTAAGGAGAATGTATTATGAAAAGTGCTTCAAACTATTAGCTTCAACAGCTTCAAACTGTTAGCAATCCTTCATTAGAGGACACGGTAATGGAGCCAAAATATGATCTCTAACTAGGCTTGGTCAATACCCTAGAGATTTGGTAAAATTCAGATTTATTTGAGCGTAAAATTATCTGTATGCCCGAATAAGACAAATAACATATTCGGACATACCCAAATATTCAGGTGAACCAAAAAAATTCGGGTCCATCAGATTTTTTTATACCTTGCTTTTCTCTACCTTTAAGGAGTCTCAAAGTAGCTTATAAGATCGTTTCCTACCCCTCCCTACAACAGACTCTGTGTGAGATAAGTGAGGCTGAGAGAATTCTGGAGAATCATGACTAACAAAGATTACCTCGCAGGTTTCATGTGTAGGAGTGGGGAAACAAACCCAGTTCACCAGATTAGCATACACTGCTCTTAACCACTACACCAGGAGAGGGCAATGATGTAAGCTGCTTGGGGATAGAAGTAAAATAAATAAATGTGCTTTTCTAAGCCAACTCTCATAAATGTAGTGAGAATGGGAAAGAGGTTTGTGGCTGCAAGTAGCCAGAAACAAACCTGAATTCTCATGAAAAAATGATCTCATTTCAGTGCAGAGAAACAGGAGTTGCATATTGTCTTGGTGCAATTTGTAGTATGAACTGTGGAGGGTGTCCACTTCCCAAGAAATGAATGCATGCAGGCTTAGGCTGCAATGCATGCCGGTGCACCTCCTGCTAGACTGCTTCAAGTTCTGCGCGCTACTGCTGAGAGGAGGGGCATAACTAAGGCAAAAATCACGTGGCCAAATCACCAATTAGTAACCCTCTCTCGGCACACACAAATAATTAGTAACCTACTCTTGGGAACCTGTGAGAACCTGCTGGATCCCACCTCTTGGTCTATCCCAGCATGCTATGGGGTTCAGTAGCTAAAATTAATGATCTGCCAGTGAGTTGCCACGTAAGTTATTGTGGTCTGGTTCAGAAACTGGATGTGCACACGAACTGCAAAAGTATGGCTGACTGAGATACAATCTCTCAATTGCAATCTCAACAAGAGTTTGGAAGAGTTCTCTCTGCGCAGGAATGTACCACTGAAGGAACAATCTACATCTCAAAATAGGCACCCCAAACTTCAATCAGCCTAGGTTTTAAAAAATACAGTGGGAGCAATCCTGGTTTACTCAAAAGTAGAGCCCATTTTGTTGATTGGGTTTTACTCCCAGGATAACATCTTTCAGATTGCAGCCATGGTGGTCTGTATTCATCTTTTCCCTAGTATTACAAATATTACCTGGGAGGAAATGGGAGTCCTGTACCATTATGGCCCTGATCCAAATTAACCCTGCTCTAATTAAAGTGTATTCAAAAACTTCTACAGTGCTCCCAGCTAATGTGGCATTTGACTTCACAGAGTTCTGAGAGAATAAAATGGATTACCATTTTAAAAACAAACCAACAAATAGGTGTGGGCTCTCATATTTGTTGCCACTTCTCTATATTAGAAGGAGAGGGAGAAGAATTTGGATTTATACCCCACCTTTCTCTCCTGTGAGGAGATTCAAGGTGGCTTACAAACTCCTTTCCCTTCCTCTCCCCCGAACAGACACCTTATGAGGGAGGTGGGGTTGAGAAAGTTCCGAAGAACTGTGACAAGCCCAAGGTCACCCAGCAGGAATGTAGGAGGGCGAAAACACATCTGGCTCACCAGATAACTCCTCAGGTAGAGGAGTGGGGAATCAAACCCAGTTCTCCACATTAGAATCCACCTGCTCTTAACCACTAGCTGGAAGGGAAGGTGTGTGTCTTTTTTGACATGGATGAGCACATTGCCGGCAGAAGTAATAGCGCCTATTCTATCACTTCCAGATGTTACTACATCATTCCAATTCAGTTGTAGACAAGTCCCAACTAAAGCGTATGCTAATGAAAATCCCAACAGCAAGCATTATGGTCTGTTAGTGATTTGGTTCATTCCAGTGAACGTCTAACCCTTCTTATGAGACAAACTTTTGGAGGTACTGACTCAGTAGACTGACCCATGGTGGTTTGGGGAGAGCCCTGTTTTAATACAGTCATGTCTCTACCCATCTCTGTCAACCATTGGTGTACCCAGCAGTTCAGTGCCTAAATGGGGACCCCATTCTCTGCATTGGCTCAGTGTACCTGGAAGAACACACAGCAAGTAACAGCAGACATTCCTGCCATTAAGAAGAAGAAGAGTTTGGATTTATATCCCTCTCTTTCTCTCCTGCAGGAGACTCAAAGGGGATTACAACCTCCTTGCCCTTCCCCCCTCACAACAAACACCCTGTGAGGTAGGTGGGGCTGAGAGAGCTCTGAGAAGCTGTGACTCACCCAAGGTCACCCAGCTGGCGTGTGTGGGAGTGTACAGGCTAATCTGAATTCCCCAGAGAAGCCTCCACAGCTCAGGCGGCAGAGCTGGGAATCAAACCCGGTTCCTCCAGATTAGATACACGAGCTCGTTACCTCCTACGCTACTGCTGCTACATTTTTTTCAGCCTATACCTCAGCAGCTGTCCTCATAAATTAAACTGGAATCTCACTGTGCTAAGGTCCTCTGGTTTTCAAAACAGCAAAAGAGTTCCTGTATTCAAAATGTTACAAGGGCTTCCTAATTGTTGGATGGTTTGGGCAGGATTTCCGTTGCTAGCATCACACTGTTTTGCAACAGGGGCCCGGAATTGTTGATCTATATTTCTCGGAATGTGTTCTGCTGAAAATTGGTCTGACATTTGAAATATCATATTTTAATGGCGAACATGCCATTGGTAATTACGCCTCTGCCCACTCAGCTCTGTTCGATAATAAACCTGTTAAGGGACACATGTTTTATGCACAGTTATGAATAAGTAGCCATCAAAAACAGAAAAGTCAACCAGCCCACCCAGACATAATGTAGCAAAACATTTTTCTGTACTGTACACAGTAATCTTTAATGAGGGGGCTAGGTTGAGCCTGGAAGCTGGTAGGAAGGTTGGAGGTGGGACTTTGCTGATATTTGGTGATATTGCTGACATTGTTATGTCACTTCTGGGTTTTCTCCACAGGTGATGTAGAGTAGCTGAGAAAATCACCAGAAATACTATGGGAAGATCATAGAGTTTCTGGCAAGTCCTAGCACCCCATCACTTCCTTTTCCCTCACACATGACACAGTGACTTTGGGGATGTCACTATTTTTTTTCCTCCATGGCTGCTCTACACAACAGGTGGCAACACAGGTTATCAGTATGGGGTGGCTGTCACAATGGAAGGAAGTTCGATCTTTATTTAAAATGGAATCATAGTTAAACACAGGCCAAAATTTATTAGAAACTAGGGCATGGGCTGTAACATTTAAGTTTTGGCTGTGTCTATGCTTCTGCACAGATCCAAAAAAGTTTATCTTTGCTAGAAATTAGGGAGCTTCAGCTTTCGAAATGGTGGCTCCATATTGAAAAAAAATCTTCTCCTTGGGTTTCTCATGGGAGTCTCGTCATATGCTTACCGCCACGGAAATTTACCATCATCTAAAGATCAGACTGTACGACCAGGAATACCAATCTCTCCTAAGTGCTGCACAAAGCTCCTGTTCCCCTCTACACTTTGGGATCACACCCCTGAAATCTAGCCCTGCTGTATACTTAGAACAGCTTGTTAATTATAAGTGCAGAGGGGTCATGACAAGAGCAAGGTGCAACTCATTCCCCTCTGTCTATCTTCAAGGTCGTTTCCTTAACATCCCACAAAGTGAGCGTTGCTGTCGGTACTGTCCCTCATATCCTGCTTTACTGTTCGAGGTATAATGATATTAGAACCGATCTGGGAGCTTCACTACCTCTAGAATTTATGTTTCTCTCAGACAAACGAAAAATGTCTAAGCTATTGAACAGCCCTCATGTAGAAATTTCTGAAGCAGTTGCTACATTTTTAATCCATGTCCTACATGATATGTAACAATGATCCTGTTTTTGTATTTGGAATGTGTGGTACTTCTGGTTTATGCCTAATAAAGGTTTTTGGATTGGATTGGATTGGGTACACTGTGTCATTTGAAACATTGGTTGGGGGAAAAGCTGACCAACTTCACACAATGCAGAATTATTTCATTGCATTCACTACCCAAAGATGCGAACGCGGCCACTTGTTAGAGCTAAACTAAATACGACAGCTGCCTCGGGTTGCAAGCTCTAAGTAGGAAATACCTGGAGATTTTGGGGGCGGAGCTTGAGAAGGACAGTTTTTGGGGGAAGGAAAGGACTTCAATGAGGTATAATGCCACAGAGCCCACCTGTCAAAGAGGCCATTTTCTTCAGGTGAACTGATCTCTGTTGTCTGGAGATGAGTTGGAATAGTGGGAAATCTCCAGCCGCTACCAGGAGGTTGGCAACGCTGTGGCAGCTAGAGGTCCATCCTGTAGCAGCCAACAACATTTTAGAAGCAGATGTTACTCTTATGAAAATTCCCATAAGGCCAGTGGTGGGATCCAAACATTTTAGTAACAGGTTCCCATGGTGGTGGGATTCAAACAGTGGCGTAACGCCAATGGGGCTGGGCGGGGCATGACGGGGGCATGGCCGGGCATTCTGGGGGCAGGGCATTAATAATTTCTCTGTTACTGTAAAAAACTCTTACTGTAAAAAAAAGTTCCTAATTTCCAGCTGGTATCTTTCTATCCATAATTTAAACTCATTATAGCAAGTCCTATCGTCTACTGCCAACAAAAACAACTACTTCTCCTCTAATTGACTGCCTGTCAAATACTTAATACTTTCAAATACTTAATTTTGTTTCTAGAAATCAAAAGAGGATACTTTCCTTAAACAAGGAACTTTACCATATTTCTAAAACATGTTTTTAAAACAGCCCAACAGGGAGAATGATCCTGTTTTCTACCTTCGCTAGCCAGCCACATAGGAAACAACAGGACTTTGTGATTTTTGGACCTAATGGAATTTCTAACGGAAAAGCAGACCCAATTAGAAACCCCCTCTCAACACACACAAATAATTAGTAACCCACTCTCGGGAACTGGTGAGAATTTGCTGGATCCCACCTCTGCATAAGGCCCTGATCCAGACTGGGAAAGTCGTGGTTTCAGGAGCTCTTGTGTACCCACCCTATGCCTGTTCAAGTCCTTAAACACCCATGGGGCTCTTGGGGCCACTGTAAAGCCTCCCAGATCTAGCTTGTGACCTTGTGGCACGTTTTAAAGAACTGCAACTGCTTCTAAAATGAAATTGAAACAGTGGCTGTCATCACATTTGACACTTAGATGGCTTTGAAAAAAAAAGGATGAAATGAATTCCTGGAAGTCAGGTGTATCACTCTGAACACTAGATGACAGGATAAGTATCAATATCTTCATTCTCTTGCTTATTGAGTTGCCAGCCTCTGAGAATTAAAAGTGATCTCCGGATGACAGAGATCAGTTCTCCTGGAGGAAATTGCTGCTTCGGAGGGTGGATGTGTGGCATTCATACCCTATTGAGGTCCCTTCCCTCTTCAAAGCCTGCCTCCCAAGCATGACCCCTACATCTCTAAACAGAAATGGAAAACTCCATCAATGCCTACAACTGAACGGTGGATTAAAATATTAAAGTTGGCAGAGATGACCAAACTAACTGGAAACCACTGATAAGAAGTGTTTGGATAAAACAGAAAAAAAAAAGTTGATTATTAGTGCTTTTAAAGTTAAGGCCTCTTAAAATAAGAACCAATGGAGAAAAGTGAGACTTTGATCAGTTAATGACCAAGTGACAAAAAAAGGTCCCTGGGAATGACTTCTGGCATCTGCAAGTGTGGCAGCAAGACATGGAGCAACTCTCAGTGCTGCTGAGGCTGGGCCAGAAGCAGCTCTTGGCATTTGTAGCAGCAGTCACTGAGGATTCGGATAGGAAATGTATTTGTGATACAGTTAAGGCTTATATCAGAGGTATTTTAATTTCCCATAGTAGTAGAATTAAAAAAGAAAACTCTAAGAAATAGGATGAGTTAAGTAGTGAAATTACTATACTAGACAAAAAAGTTGGTGGAACATAAGAACATAAGGGGCGTTTTTCCACTCGAGAGTAGAATAGTGTCGACCCATGAGGCTGAAAGAGTCGACCTGTGTTAACCCCTTCGTTGCTTCCCACAGCAGCCGAGGTGGTCCTGCCGGAGCCGAGTTCAGAGGGCGGGATCACCCCCCCTGCGACTCATCGCATCGGCCACTCGTCATATCTGTGGATTGGCTGCTGCGCTATGGCGGGAATCGCTAACGTCGCGTCCCTTTTTTTTTTTAAAAAAAAAAATTACATTGCCATTTACCTTACCGCTGTTAATGAAGCGGGAGTCCAATCTACCCTTCGTCACCGGGCGCGATGATCGTAGCGGGGCTGTTACTACTGTTACCCGGCACGAAGTCTTCCGTTTCTGGCGCAGATGCCCAAAACATCTTTTCAGCTTCTGTGATTGGCTGACTTCGGCGAATCGACCGCGACGAACGCTTTCACGCCATTAATTGCCGTCGGTTTTTCTTGAGTTCAACCTAGCTTCGTCGGTTCACCTCACCATCGTGATGGATTCAAAAATTTAATGGCAGAACGGAGCAGAGCAGGACGAACCTACGTCGAACTCAGCAGATGTGGGGAGCACTTGGGTTGAACATAGGTCGAACTTGAGTTCGCATGGTGAGTGGGAAAACGCCCAAGAAAGAGCCTGCTGGATCAGACCAGAGTCCATCTAGTCCAGCACTCTGCTACTTGCAGTGGCCCACCAGGTGCCTTTGGAAACTCACATCCAGGATGTGAAAGCAATGGCCTTCTGCTGCTGCTGCTCCCGGACACCTAGTCTGCTATTATTAAGAACCTAATCATGAGAAAGTTTTGTGTCAATTCTACTTTGTGAAACAATATGAAACTGAACAGTCTGAAGAGTTAGGTAAACAATTAATTAGAACACAGGATAAATTTTTTTTTTGTATGAAAATAAGCAAAATAAATGGCTGGCCTTGAAGATTAGATTAAAACAAAAACAAAGTTGGATAACTAATATTAAAACAGAGAAAGTAATCCTTAATAATTCTAAAGAAATTAAAGCTGAATTTTTGAAATTCTTTTCAAACTTATATGAAGAGAAAAATATAGATCACTCAGTGAAGAATCATTGTTTTGAAAAGTACGCAGTTGTAAGTGTAGATGAACATGATGTAGAAGATTTAAATGCAGTAATAACTAAAGAGGAAATAGCTCAGATAATTAGTGGATTAAAAGATAGTAAAGCATCAGGATATGATGGTACAACCAATGTATTTTATAAAGTTTTCTTTAATGAACTAGTAGATCCTTTGTATCTGTTGTTAACAAGATTGGTCTTAGAGGAATCCTGGAAAGGAATTAATTAAGAACATATAGGCTAATATTAATCAAAATTGGCAAATTTATTGGGATTTCAAGTGACAACTAATGTACAGTATCTTGGTATAAATATATCACCTTCAAGTCTTTTGTTATTTAAAAATAATTATGTTAAAAAGTGGAACATGACCAAACAAGACTTAAAAAGATGGGGAAAACTGAATTCATCTGTTATGGGTAAGATACCCGCAATCAAAATAAACATTCTCCCAAAAATGCTGTTCTTGTTTCAATGCCTCCCCACTATTACATCAGATAAAGTGTTTAAAACAGTGGCAAACTGATATATTTAATTTTCTATGGAGAGGAAAGAAACCCACAGTTAAGTGTAAAATCCTGACATAGTATTGAAAGGGGAGGGTTATCATTACCTAATTAAAACCTTTAGCATGCCTGTTTCATAGAAGTGCCCTTTTCCCATTTTTTTAAAAAAATTGTCTGTTGAAAATGCAAAGCTATAAAGTTGAACATTAGGATAGCCACCACGGGGCATTTGTGAGGGGACGGGGAAAAGTCTCACATTTATTATCATATTTTTATTGGTTATATCATAATGTTAAGATGGATGGGGGTAGGAAATTCTTTCCATTGTTTAAGTACCATACTGTACTGGAGAAAAAAGAAGGCGATATATTGGTTGGGCTACTCAGGTCTGCTGTAGAACACCACAGCCAATCAGACATCTTCTCTCATCTGATAGTGGCAACCAATAGAAGCAAAGGAGAATAGGGAGCAACAGGGCATGGGCAACAAATAATAGCCAATCAGATCGCTGGGAAATCAGCATAGCTCCAAAGATCCCTGTCTTTGTGGCTTAGAAGCCACCCATGTATGGTTAAAAAATATAAAAAATAAAGGTGTTTTCTCTGTGAATGAACCAAACCAACCCAAATTAATTTCTGGAGCTTCAGAATGTTATGGAACAAAATCCATGAAAACTTTAAGAAAAATATATTTGCAGGATGTTATAATTGTGCTGTGCAGAAAAGGCCATTTAGTTAGGAGGATTCAGATCTCAAGTGTAAAATTTGTTGCTCAAAGAAGTTTTCTGAACCCCAAACTTGACAGCTGAGAACTCTGTGTCCTAAGCTGCATCTTGGCCATTAAGCTCACACCATAAAGTATCCCTAATGGACTTTTCAATAGGTCTGTTTCCCTCCCTGGGGAAAGAAGACTCCTGCCATTTTGAAATGTCAGATTTTAAACCTTGCAGCAGTGAGGTTTTTATTCTTATTCTTATTTATGCCCTGGTCTGTGTTTTTCTGAGGCATGGGCAGAAGTAATCTTCAAAGAATTATTTGTGCTACTGGGAATTTCTTAAGCATTTAAGCCTTAGTTTGAAGAACCATCTGGAAAAAAAAATATAGCTTGCATTCCAGACATTAAGCTCAGATGATAAATATGCTTAATAAGGTGTTTCTCCCCTCCCCCTCCACCCCCAGCATTTGAGTATATTGCCTAAAAGAGAGGGGGGAAATAAACAAGAAGCCTGTCATTCTAACAGATCAGATTTTGAATGTATATATTTGGTGCTACTTGGCAGAGTGTTTTGAGTTCCTTTATTGTATGCAGATATTCTTCTGAGAACTAGGATTACACAAAAAATCATAGCCTTGCCTTCTTATTGTGCCTAGATACAAACAACCAAGTTGGATTTTTCCCCCAGCCATTTCCTTGAACTTCACCTCAGTTATTATCAGGGACTGGGTGGAGCATGAATATTAGCCCCGTTCCCTTGGTGGCCTATGTGTTGCCCTTTCCATTCTAGTTGTTGTCTACCACATGAGACCCAAGTCCCTCAAATCTGCAGGACCAACTCTCTCCTTATGCTCCACCATGACATCATCCGTCACCATCTGAGCAGGACCTTCTTTTTTTCAATGTGTAGCCATCTTTGTATCATCAGAGGCTTTCATGGTAAGAATCAACTGGCCATTGTGGGTTTTCTGGACTGTGTGGCCATGGTCTATAGTTTTTGCTCCTAATGTTTCGCCTGCATCTGTCATTGGCCTCTAGATGCGGGCAAAACATGAGGAGCAAAAACTACCAGACCATGGCCACACAGCCTGGAAAACCCATATGAGCCCCGCAGTTGTCTTTGTTACATGGGGCAAGGGCTGTCCCCAATTTTTTGTCACTAAAGATTTTTCCCCTTCAAATCTTAAATTGCAGCTGAAACTAGAAGTATTTTACATTTTTTTTAAAAAAAAAAAATTCTATGCAACAGCCAAACTTTGTTTATGAGCTATAAGGATATAATGTCAAGGGAAGATCGAGGCTGAACCTTTCCCTTTGACACATTAGTTTTTCAAGTGGGGGATTCTTTTCCCCCCAATGGGGGAAATTTAATTATTTAACATCCCCAATCTACACAAGAAGTGGAACTCTCCAAGCTAAACTGTATCATCTTATCTTGCTAAATGTATAACCTCACCCACCAATTAGGACATGCACGCAATCTAAACCCACCTGGAGTGGATTTTGTACCCCCCCTTTTTTTTTACAGTACGCCAAGAATATAATGCATGGGGCACAAGGTTCAATTTAAATGTAATCTTATATGGCTGTTTTTGATAGGCTTGCTTTTTACAGTGGAAATTATAGTGTAAATTGTATTCTTTTTCTTTTTATTTGTTCTTGGAAATGTCAACTATGTTTGAGAAGGTTGGCTGTGCTTGACCTTTCTGATCTAATGGCCAATTGGCTGAATAAAGAACTCCAAGCTTGACTTAAGACAGGAGCGGGCGTTTGCAGGATCACTCTTCTAAAATGGTGCACCGAAGGTGGCCTTGAATTAAAAAAACGAAA
Source organism: Sphaerodactylus townsendi (assembly GCF_021028975.2). NCBI lineage: Eukaryota > Metazoa > Chordata > Lepidosauria > Squamata > Sphaerodactylidae > Sphaerodactylus > Sphaerodactylus townsendi. The sequence continues at coordinate 14,170,332 of NC_059434.1, forward strand.
CAAAAACAACACCAACACCTCAAATACAAATTGTGATTGATGCAGCAGACCTGGTAGATGAGTTTCCATAAGCTTCTGAAAAAAAATTGGGATTCCATTGGTGTGGCTGAGTTCTTCAAAGTCTCTGTTCACAAAACGGAAATGTGAAAATCTTCCATCTGCCTATCAGTCTGTCTTGGATATTTGCACCCAACCCATTTCCTAAGGAGTTCAGCCCAGCGTACATGGTTCTCCATTGCTCATTTTATTCAAACAGCAACCCTGAAGGGTAGATTGGGTTGAGTTAGAGAGTGCCAGGCTGAAGATCAACCACCAAGTTGTACGACGGAGGCAGTGGTGTAGTGCCAACGGGGCAAGGGGGAGCGATGCCCCGGGCACGCTCCTGTACAGGGGCGTGGTTGGGGCATGGAGGGGGCCAGTGGGGCTGGGCAGGGCACAATGGGGGCATGGCCGGGCATTCCGGGGTTCCCATGGTGGTGGGACTCAAACAGTGGCGTAGCGCCAGTGGGGATGGGCGGGGCACAACGGGGGCATGGCCGGGCATTCCAGGGGTGGGGCATTACTGGGTGGGGCTGGGGCAAGGACACAGCTGCTGCACAGGTCCTTGGGTGGGAAACGAATGCACACAGGCACAGGCTGCCCCGCATGATGGTGCACCTCCTGCTAGACTGCTTCAAGTTCTGCGCGCTACTGCTGAGAGGAGAGGTGTAACTAAGGCAAAAATCACGGGGCAAAATCACCAATTAGTAACCCCCTCTCGGCACACGCAAATAATTAGTAACCTACTCTCGGGAACCTGTGAGAACCTGCTGGATCCCACCTCTGGAGGGGGCATTCCAGGGCTGGGGCGGGCAGGGGCACAGCAGGGTGCAGGTCACACGCATGCCCCAGGTGCAGTTCCCCCTCGCTCCACCCCTGCAGGAAGGAGATTTGAACCTGTGTATCCCAGATCCTTGTCCAGTTTGTATGTGCGACTGGCATTATCCATGCTGTCACACATACAGGCAGGTAGAGGCATCATCCTTGCAAGTGAAAATGTATCCTGTAATTTGACCGTTTATTGAGGATGGCTCTAAAGCAGGGGTTCCTAAGGGTACAGTGTGGTGTAGTGGTTGAGAATGGTGGACTCTAATCTGGAGAATCTGTTTCGTTTCTCCACTCCTATACAGGAAGCATATTATGTGACCTCGGGCTAGTCACAGTTCTTCAGAACTATCTCAGCCCCACTTACCTCACAACATGTCTGTGGGGGGGAGAGGAAGGGAAAAGGAGTTTGTAAGCTGCCTTGAGATTCCTTAATTTTGTAAGCTGCCTTGAGAGCAGCAGTGGCGTAGGAGGTTAAGAGCTCGTGTATCTAATCTGGAGGAACCGGGTTTGATTCCCCGCTCTGCCACCTGACCTGTGGAGGCTTATCTGGGGAATTCAGATTAGCCTGTACACTCCCACACATACCAGCTGGGTGACCTTGGGCTAGTCACAGCTTCTCGGAGCTCTCTCAGCCCCACCTACTTCACAGGGTGTTTTTTGTGAGGGGGGAAGGACAAGGAGATTGTAAGCCCCTTTGAGTCTCCTGCAGGAGAGAAAGCGGGGATATAAATCCAAACTCCTCCTCCTCCTTTTTCTTTTTCTTTTTATTTTTCTTTTTCTTTTTCTTTTTCTTTTTCTTCTCCTTCTCCTTCTCCTTCTCCTTCTCCTTCTCCTTCTCCTTCTCCTTCTTCTTCTTCTTCGTCCAGGAGAGGAAGACAGGGGATAAATCCATACTTTTCCTCTTCTAAACTCTTTTTAACCTGGGGACTATAGTCCCTTAGGGGTTCCACGCAGTGGCGTAGCACCAAGGCAGCAGAGGTATGTGCAATGCAACAGGCGTGCACCGGTGCGGAGCATGGCAGGGGCATTCCAGGGTAGAGGTGTTTTGGGGTTGGTGGGGGCATGGCAGGGCACAGGGCGCATGCCTCATTCCAACCTGGTTCCTCAGAGGGGCTTTGGAACGTGTATCAACTGGGCAGGGAAAAAAAATATTTTTCTTTGATTTCCTTCTTGTTACTTTGAAAATCATTTTCATGGGAAAAAAATCTTATAGTTGTCTGTTGTGGGTTTTCTGGGCTGCCTGGCCATAGTTTAGTCGTTTTTGCTCCTAACGTTTCACCCACATCTGTGACTGACATCTTCAGAGGCATGTCACAGTAAGATGCGTTTCTTATGTGCTACGGAGAGAAACACATCTTACCATGACTTGCCTGTGAAGATGTCAGCCATAGATGGAGGCAACATGTTAGGAGCCAAAACTATTAGACCACGGCAACACCGCCTGGAAAAGTCAGCTGGGTCCGGCCACAAAAACCTTTGATAATGCATTGTTGTGTGTAGAGGTGTGGCCCTTCCTGCTCAGTGACCAGATACACAGAATAATACACCGGACAGTATATATATAGTGTGGGTAAGCAAATGGCCATAGCCAAAGAATTTATTAACCGAAAATACAGGAAGGCAAATTGGCGCAGCATGGGATGTGATCCAAGCATCTGGGCAGTCCTCGGAGTGCTTTCGTTCCTCTTTAGAGGACATTGACTCAGTTCCCTTTACAGCCCGCCTGCTGGAGGAATCTAGCCAAGCAGAAGATTGGAGTGGGACATTCCAGACCGGCGAAGTGCCCATGACTGGGGCCCCATCTCCATCCTTCTCGGCTAGGGGCGCATAGCTCGCTTAGTCACCCAGCTGGGCATTCCAACCGCGGGCTTGTTCCACCCCTACCTCTTAATTAGGTGTCATAAACAGGGCAGCTCTCACAGCGCCCCTGCCAGCGAGTCATCCATGCGCCACCGCGCCACAGAGCCATCGGCCGAAGGTAATCCCTTCCCCCGGTTCCGCCTAAATGCCTGCTATGCCTTCAGCCAATCACTGGCCAATGCTGTTCTAAGGCTATGCGTAACCACAAATCCAAGCCCTGATATGATAGATGAACCCCATCCTTGTCTGTACAGTGCTTCTACCTTAGGCGTAGAAATGTCCCGATGTGAAACCCTCCACGCCCCAAAACTCCTGAACAAAGTATTTATCGCCGTCCGGCAGATCCTCGCTCTGGCTCCCATTCACACCCGTGGCGGGTCCAAGGCACCCTTCCAGATGCGTCTTCCCAACAAGTGAGACCAGAAGATCGTAGTTTCCGGTAGCAGGTGAATGGGAGTCCAAGTCCGCTTAACATTGTCGCCTGTATGTAACAGCTGCCGATCGCTCTTCACTGCAGGATGCTTCGTTCTCCTTCCGGGCAGCTGCAACACCAGCGCGTGGGGGGGCTTGAGAACCTTCAGCTTGGTCCGAAGGGTGGGGAGAAGGTCCGGCCAATGCATGCCTCTTTTCCCGATCCAACACAGCCTGGACTGGTGGTGTAAGCCCAGGTCCCCACCCCATCCTGAAGAGGCTGCGACCGTCTCGCCGCCCATTGGAAACACGAGCATGCTGTGGGCCAACCACCCAAAAATGACTCTCTGGTGTCCTGTAAAGAAGCTGACAAAATGCGGGTTAGGTTGGGGCCACGGGGAATACACAGAACTCCTCGCTATTGATGCTAGCCAACGGCCTGATGTATGTCTTGGTAGGGTCGAAGAGCCGCCAACGGCCCGACGTCCATGATCTCTGCCGGGCTGGGGCTCCCAGCCCGCTAAGCGATGGACGCTGCCCCGTCGAATCCGAAAAGCGAATGGAAGCCCATAGGGATGCCACAGAAGGGAGGCAGGTAGGGCCGATAGGCAAAGCTCTCAGCACCGGCCCAGCCAGTTGGTAGCGGGAGAGGCGAGAACCCATCAAGATGGACAAATAAAGGGGCCCTCTGGGGCGGACTGCCAAGTAGGCCGCCATGTCGCTTCTCACGGCGGGCAGGGGCCAGGCTGTGGAGGCCTGTACATGGAGAGATGCCGGGTGGCCCCTGGCCTGCTGGATCCTGGCTCCTTCCTGATTGCCGTGCAGGTGGATATATATAGTGCGCTTTCATGGATCCTGGACATCGCTTGGAGTGACAGGGGTCTGTCGCCAAGCACCCTCCTTCCTGAGAATGGCTGAAGAGAGACAATTTCCCCACTCTCGGAAAGTTCCCCGAAAAATGCCAAACTAAAGGCCGCTGCTTTTAAAGAGGCAAGTCTCGAAAGGGGATGTGCACCTGTCTCGGCAGAATTACGGTCGCCATCTGCCGCGAGTTGAGGCGGTTCAGGGAAATGTCGAGGCTCTCGTCCCTGGCCCTAGGCTTATCCGGCCCACCCCTTTATGGCCTGGGCCTCGGTCTGTACCAGCGGAAGCTGGAACCTGGGTCCGGAATCCCTGAAGCCTTGCAGTAGAAGGATACCGCGGCCAGGTGTGTGCGCATGGTCCTGGGAGACCTAGCAACTTCTGGATATCTCTCAAAGTGCATTTAGATTTCCCTTGCAGCTGGAGTAATAGCTCCCTAATGGTCTCTAACTTGTCTGTTGGGAGGCTGGATGTGCCCTGTAGCGTGTTCAATGTGATCCCCAGGTGTAGTCATCCCCGCAGGGTCGCCGCATGGGCGAACAGGCGCAGACGCCGAGAGGTTTCATCTGGTGGAGGAGCCGCAGCAACAGGGGAAGCCGGGATTTCATGAGGATCCTGACAACTCCTGCCCTGTGCTGGTCTCTGGCACCTTTCTTTATTAGGGTTTCATTGTGTATGGTAAAGCGAGGTGCGGGTAGGGAGACGAGCTGGAGATCGGAGACCTGAGGATCACCATGTGATGCATGATCTCACCTAAGCTGCTAATAATGCAGGTGGAGAGGAGCTGCAAGCTGCCTGGGGCCTAATCCTCACCTGAAGTGTACAGCACCATTGTCCCTTTGTCCGGGACACAACAGGTGACTGTGAGCCAGATGTAGGCGAGTTCGTGGAACCCGCGACTCATATGGGGATGAGAGTGGGGCGCGGTGCGCCAGAAGGCCAGAGGAGCTCGCGTGCCAGCTGCCGTTTCTATCACGGTAAAAAGCCGCCGGGTCAGCAGTGCATTACCACATCTCCTTTTTTTATATTTTTAGAAGGAAGGTTTAAAATGTCGTGGGGGGGGCGACTAAAGGGACGCTTTGTCCCTCCGCCATTGCTTGGTCGAGCTCTTCACCGCAAATGCTTTGTGCAACATTAGAACTTGGTATGGCGAGGTAAGGGAAATTGAGGGGCTTTCTACACAATGCTGCTACAGGCAATATTAGATACACATTGGGATGAAACAAGATCCCATCGACGCAGGCATACAATAATCAAACCAAATGCAGAGCTGTACAATATTGGATACAACTTTCCTTGCAATTCGATGCACTTTCATATGAATCAACTGGGGATTATCAGAGAGATTAAAACAACACATGATGTAGCGTCACATTCTGCACCCGGTGAGTAATAACAAACAAATAAATTCAATGCTGCATCCTAATTATCTAGGAGCCGCTTGACAAAGTTCCTGCTGTCTCCAGAGCGATAGAGGTAGTAGAATTGATGGACTTCTCGCAGCAGGGCAATAAGGCCAGAACGTCAGGCCTTATAGTCTTAGTAAGTTAGCATGAACAGTCCAGGGACTCCTACAAGGGGAGAGTCGCGAGGAAACATAATTCATTTTGCCTCATAGGAGTCACCGCTGCCGCCCGGAAAAGGGGGGGGGTCGAGGGAGGGGCGAGCGGCATCTGGTGTTTGGGCTCCCCGGCAGTTTCCATGACAAACAATGGTGAGACGGGTAGTGAGAGTCCCGGCAGGCAGATAGGGCGGGAATGCAACAACAGCAAACACGATGACCCTTCAAAATGTACCATGCAGTGCACCAATCACCCACGTCAATATATATCTCAACACCTTCTTTGGGTAATGGGTCTAATGGGCATAAAGGCAAGGCATACAGACATTGGCGTTAGCAACGTAATATATACAAGACATGCATGTTTGTAGATAGGCGACATCATATAAGTGAAAACAATAAACATAGCTAAACAGTACATAGGCTAGATGTAAGTAAGGAAGTGCTGCAACTCCGCTGGGTTGCATAATTCGTCCAATGCATGGCTCTTTGCTGTTGGACTACCAAAGCACAGAGCGATGGCTGCTAGAGTCCATGGGTGGGGGTTTCTCAAGAGCCGTGAGGGAGAAGCCTTAATTGATAGTCTTTAGCATCAGAGTAGGTTCAGTGACTCTCACGAGCAAGGTTGTGGAGAGAAGGCTTGTTCCAACAATTGACTTCAAGCCAGCTGAAACAGCCGGAGAGTTCCAAGCGCGGTTAACGAGTCTAGGAATGTCTTGGCTGCAATTCCCGCAAAGCTCCAGCCAGGGGCGCAGAGAGGCAGAGGAATTCGGCTATTGCAGATGAGGAGAAGCGCATGATCAGAAGCCAAACTTTAGCAGCCATACCTGGTTTAGGTTGCTGGCCCAGGGAAGGCCATCACTCGGGAAGCCAGGGTTACATCTCAGAGAAGAATGGGTACGGGTTCCCAGAGGTCCCTCCCATCTTGGCCCAGGCTGAGGGGGGGTGATCGGGCTCTCCGTAACAGGGCGGCTGGGTCGGATCTCCAGGGGAGTTCCGCCCATCTCCGGGATGGGGCTGGCCTGGCATGGTGAGCTTGGACTCCTGTATGAAGAGAGAAAGACAAGCAAACGCTTTTCCCAGGGCGGTGGCGTGCTGGCTATTGAGTTAGTTCTTATAGATGACTCCATGGCCCGAGCCCTGTTCCGAGTGGCAAGGGCGTAATTTTTTTGATAGGGAATAGAGAAGTTAGTACTTTGGATATGGTCTGGATGACATTTATATCTTGACAATCGACAGGGGAATCATCTCCCCTTCTTTCGCTGAGCCTTACAATGCTTCCTTTAGGTGAAGCTGGCTCTATTCCGGCAAATCGATCATCACCCGCGCAACATCTTCAAGGCGCGTAGGAGACACAAGGCAGAGAATTGCCCTCAAGGCTTAAGAGAAGGGAGAGGTCACATCACAGGTCGGGTGTTTGTTTGTAAAACAATCCCATTCACTGCTCTAAGGTGTGGGTTTTTTTGCAAAGCTAAATCCCAAGTTCAATTCAACAAATTATACTCATATCGTAATATAGCAATCCATAGGGAAGGCATTTCTCTAGGAGAAAGATGCAAAGAAAATGGCCCCCGGCTTGAGTTTTGGATCACCTGAGCAACTTCTGAAACCCTTTTCAAAATCCTAGGTGTTGAGGTGGTGAGTCAGCCCATTTGGCAGAAATGCAAGGGGTACCGTGCAGAAGAAAAAGGGAGGGGGGGTGAAGTTAACTCCCCTACCTTCCCCTCCTGTGCTGGCGAGACTCCTGGCCGCTTCAGTCTGAGCTCCTACCTCTCACACAGGCCGTGGCAGTAGGTGGGGCTTGAGAGAGCCCCAGGCACTGTGACTAGCCAGGGAGACACTCTCAGCAGTGAAAATGTGGGAGCATGGGTCACTCCGGCTCACATACAAACCCAGCTAAGCGCCAATGTGGCAGTGTAGGCTCAGGTAGACAAAGGAAAAGGTTCTCAAGAGAAGGCTTGAAGAAGAATTTTGAGGGTTAAAACTAAAATGGGAGGTGGCTTGAGGCAGAATGGGTGACACCTTCAAGGTGCATTGGCAATATAGAGCAACGTTAAATGATGAGAAACTTCCAAATTGAAGCTATTAAGAGTGCCAGCTTAGCGAGGCAATGGGGAAAATTCCTCTCATGAGGAAGAACCTTAGGGGTCCTCTTTTAAGTAAGGCAAGACACACAGAACATATAAGCATGCCATTAGAGCATATATAATGTAATGAGGAGGATTGCAACTTTGACTCAAGATCTTGCTCTCTTGCTGAAGATGGTTTTCTTGTGAGAGCATTTTAAAACAAGCGGCGACTCAATCATAGCGGGATTTCTCTGTGAGAGCATTTTATCAATATACGGGTGAAAGGGAAGCGGGCTAGTCCTTGTTCTTAATTCCATAGGAAGTGTTTCCAAACTGGATCATTTTATTTCGAACAACAGTACAATTGAAGACAAAACCTATGAGCGGAAATAACATGAGCTTTAAGATTCAGACCCCCCGGGTAGGGGAGGGGCTCTGGCAGCGTTCCTCGCAGTTGCTGTGGAAGCAAAGATTAGGTAATTATGGGGAATTATGCTAAGCCTTCGTTCCTATGAAGTTCCAAACCAGTTCAAACAGGGTCCTAGAGGCAGGCACGCAGCGAATCTCCGCGAGAAGTCAGGAATAATTCAAATCCCTCGGAAGCCCACCATTCGGGGCCCGTGAGGTTCTTCGCGGCGCTGGGATCCTGGGTTCTTCTGAGGTATCATTGGACGATTTTTGCTGTTACTGGGTGCTTTGCTTCTAGGGCCCTCGCAACGCGTTCTGAGGCTGCAGGAATCTGGCTCGAACCTTGCGCGCTTGAGGGGCTAAGGGGGGGCTTCCTTTATGAAGGACCGGCTGTATTGGCCATCGGCTGCCTTCCTCTCCATTAGCCTCATTGTCCTGTGGCAGTACATTCCGGAGGAGAGACCAAAACGCAGTCCCTTGGTTAGGTGAGATCGGACTGGGCATGGTGCCGTAAAATACCGTTGGTGTTTCTCCATCAGCATTTCTCCGGCTGCAAATCCGAAGTGTTTTTACGCAGATTTCGGAAAATTACCCCATTCTGTATAATCTCGGATCGAGTGTATGGTGACTTCAGAAATAGGAGGAACGAGCATGTAGCCGGGAATGGAAGCGCAGGAGGAGCATAAGGCAACGAGATTTAGACTTCAGTCTGAACCTTAACGATCTCAAGATTCCGGCCAGCGCATAGAGGCAGGAGGATCAGAAAGGCAGGCATTGACACCGCGAAGCGAGGTAAGCATCATCTTCCGCCGGTGGCTCTTCCTCCTGATTCGCAAGAATGCCCGTTTTGTCCCATGCCATTACGCGGGCGCTTCGACGGGTGCGGTGGCTTCCGGTGAAAATGAAGGAGTGGAAGGGTGGAAGGCGGAGCCGAGAGGAGGAGCTAGGCCGGGCCGCCGAGTGCGAAATGGAGAGTTTGGTGAGGAGGAAGCAAGCGAGTGCAGGAATATGACAGGCGTCCACCTCAGTGATAGATGTGGAAAATTCCGGGATGAAATTGAAGTTGAAAGATCGAAGAGCGAGTGGCGACCTTCATTGGCAAGGGAGCCGGCGGACTCGGTGCAGGTGGCTGATGGCTATTATTAACATTGTCTCCACGGCCAAAAGTAGCAGTGACACCGGCGCCGCTGAGTGCTTCAGCGCTTAAGAGAGCCCGGATAAGTTTTCCCAGTCCTTGCGATTCACGTCCCCAGCGTCAGTCATGGATATTGAGCTTCAATCTCTCAAACTAATTTCCAGCAGCTCCTCTTTTTTATGGGAGATCTGCCGCGATTTTCGCTTAACGCTTTTAGTTCGCTAACGCAGCTTGTCATAAGCCCTGGCTTTTGCAAGCTCCCATACTCTCACCGGGTGTTCCGGCCGGATCTAGAGAGTGTCCTAGGACTCGGGTCCCTGGATGCGCAGATCCAGCCGGACGGCTACGCATACCGGTAAATGGGGTCCCTGGATGCGCCTACCCGAAGCTGACTTTGGTACCGCCGCCCTTCCCTATGCAGGCGATCGTGAGTGCAGGGTGGAGGTTCCGCGCATTCCCCCTGCTCTCGCAATCAGCTTGTAGTCATCCCCGCGAGGGTCAAGCCGCCATGAAATAGGCCAGACGCCGGAGGAGGTTTCATCTGGTGGAGAGCCGCCAGCAACAGGTGCTGGATTTCACGATCCCGGACAACTCGTCCTGTGCCGGTCTCGGCACCTTTATTAGGGTTTCATTGTATGCAAAGCAGAGGTAGGGAGATGAGCTGGAGACCGGGAGACCTGGAGATCATCAAGGCATGCACATCCTCACCTGGCTGCTACTGCGCGGAGAGGAGCATAATGCCTGGGCCTAATCCTCACCATGGGGCAAGACCATTGTCCCTTTGTCCCGACACCAGGTGACTGTGCAGCCGATAGTTCGCGGACCCGCGGACTCTGGCGGGGATGAGAGGAGTGGGGCAGCGGTGCGCACCAGAAGGTCAGAGGGAGCCGCCGGGTGTGCCAGCTGCCTTCATGCGCTGTTGTCAGCAGTGCATTACTACACCCAGGAAATTCAGGGTGCGAGGGGCCTCGGTTTTTCCGTTAGTGGCAGGAATACCCCTTAGCCCGCCCGCCAATGCCTGAAAGTCACGAAGCCCGGTGGCACTGTAAGTCTTCGCCTCCCACAATAAGGAAGTCGCCTAAGCAATGCGCACGAATGGACTGGACGCATCGCCCCTTTAAGCTGCCCATTCCAAAAAGGAACTGAAGGCCCTCGAAGCTGCACACACAGGCTGATATGCGATAAGCCCATGGGCATGGCTTTGTCGATAAACCACTGCCCCTGGAATTTAATGCCCAGCAGGCAAAAGTCATCCGGGTGTATGGGGAGCAACTGAAAGGCGGATTGTGGCGTCGTGACTTCGCCAGGAGAGCCCCGCCGCCAGTTTCAAGCCCGATCAGGTTCGATGTCAATGACATGTTCACAGCGGACGGAGCAGAGGTCCTTGCCTGCATATGGTCGCTACTGAGTGACCCCTTGGGTAGGATAAATGGTGGATTAGGCTTTGAACTCACCTTCGGGCCTTTCCAGCGCCATTAGGCACCACGGCGAAGTTCCCCAGCTTTGGGAGTGGGAAGGACAGGCGCAAATACGCGCCAGAAGCCACTTCCTTTCGCGAAGTTTCGGCTTCTACCACTAGGCATAATCCCGAAATGGACTTAAGGTTGCCGCGAACCATCGCCACCCTAGGGCCACAGTGTAATGGGATGTGAGTCTCTTGAGGTTCCCTCCCAAAGGAATTTGGCAACAGGCCATGGGGCAGGCGCAGATAACAGGACTCCGTAAAGCGCGGGAGTTTGACCGGACGCGCCAGGGTTCACCAGGACCCAAGCAATTCCAATCTAGATGTATGCTGGTTAGCTGGATTGGCCCGCCCCTCCTCTGGGAGTTTGGCTACCTGAGGGTCGGGCTCCAACGAAGCGGGCAAGGACTTTTCCCTCTTGCGCAAGTTGTCTTAGTTCAGTGGGGCTCAGGCAAACCCTCGCAGGGAGTGCTCTCTCGAATTTGCATTTCGCCCCGTTGCATTCCGCCTGCCCAAGCAACTCCCAGCAACCTGGTGCGCATCCTCCCGTAATTGGGCCGCCAAGAGTGACCTTTGGGGCGTGGCGAATATTGGCTGACAAACATTGGTCTCATGCTTCCTGGATTTAACTTTGTCCCATCGAAAGCATCACTGCATCCTGAAGCATCCTATGCGGAACTCCTCGTCGTAACTCAGAAGCCGCGAGCATCCCTCCTTATAACATGAGTCTCCAGCAATATTAGCACTGGTAATGGGTTAGCCAGTGCCAACCCCCCAGGCCGGTAAGCGTCCAAACCAATGCCATGTATTCCCCTAAAACCCAGTAACTGAAGTTGTCGGTAAACCTCTCCACCTTGGTTTGACCTTTGGGACCGGGTGGGAGGAGGACCCCTTCGCGGACACCAGGGAGGCACCCGCATGGATAAATTTAAAAAATATCCACATAATATCGACCTATACGAGGGCCCTATCCTTCAGCTTTCACGGGTGAGATGTTTCCCTTGGGGATGTCTGGTGGGCTTACGCAACCACTCGAAGGGGGACTGGCAGGGTGGGCTCCCCTGGAAGGGCAGCGCTTCCAGGCTGCGGTCCTCGCGCATCGCCAGAATTGGGGAGCGATGGGAATGGCATAGGCCGCATCCTCCTTAAAATGTTCCCTCCCCCCTCGCAGGAGCCGCCTTCATCCTGAGGAGTAATTTTACTGGAGTGAGGATGGCTGAGAACGCCGGCCGCAAAGTTGAATGTCGGGCGGTGATCCTTTCCTTGGCTTCATTACGCTGGCGATCCCCAGCTGGATCTCTTCGCCTCTCTTCCTCGATGACGTGGGCTTTCTGTGGCCACCTCCTCTTTTCTCCTGTGAAAAGGCCTCCTCCCTCCCCCCTGGTCCCCTGCTGGCTGAGATGGGCCCTGCCATGTAGCTGCGAAGAGGCCAATGCCCCATCACTCGGCTGAAGAGCTTCTTGGCCAGTCCAACCGTTAAGCTTAATGTATTCGGCTTGTCGCTGGAAAATCTGGGCGTTCGAGGATCTGAAACCCCTGGTTGAGTCTTCGGGGCTGGTGCTCCCCTGCACAGCATCGCCTACTCCACCGGGTTGGTCGCCATCCCCCCTTTTGGGGCCTCAGAAGTTCTTGGTGGTAGCCCCTTTGAGGGCTTTTGATACGCGAGCCTGCGCGGCACACATGGGGTGAAGCGGCGAATGGGTTGCTTCTGGCCCCTACTCTGCTGGGGCATCGTCTAGGTTCGCTTACAGGCAGGCGCCTTCCCCACTGTTGCCTCGCTGGGGCCTGCTGGATAAGGGGGGGCTCTCCACGGAAGCTCCCCGAAGGGCATTCCGGCAGTGCTCTGCTGGAACCCAACCTCGCGGGAGAGAGGCTGTAACTCTAACCTTTTGGGGAGCTGGTTTAGTTCGGCCCTGCTCCTCACTCGCTTTCGGGTTTATGGCTCCTTAGCTTAATGCCGCATGATGTAACGGTCAACAGTGAGTAATGAGAGCAGTGAGCCGCAGAACTGTAATGAGCTGCTACAGTGTGGTAACCCCCCACACCAATGGACACGCTACTAACGCTCTTAATAGCTACTTCCAGCCAGCTGGGACGAAAGGGAAACGGAAATGAGGATCCTCAAAACAAGCGCAACTCGTTAGTAAATAGCCGAAGATTACACGTTAGGCGCATGTACTGAACCCCTGCTGCGCTTTGGCTCAAGTAAAACTCCTCGGGTCCGGAGTGCGCTCTTTTCTCCCCAAGCGCTTACATGACAAGTACAACAAATGGGGGGGGTTGAGCCAGCGAAGTTCCTGAGAGGATCAGACCGGCCCGGTTACCATGCTTCATTGGGGTGAAGGATTTCAGTAAACCCATTCTACCTAATACAGGGTCTGGCCACCCCCTTGGATGGAGTGGGGATCTGCCCCCTGCCCGGGATGAAACCCCGCCTTGGCGACCACGCGGAAATGGGGGGGTATGGGTGGGTTCCTGGTAGGCGCAATGGAGGGGTTTTAGCGCTAGCGCTTGCCCGGTAGTCCGCAGTTTCATGCTTGCAAGGTTTCCTCCCCATGCAGGCTCCTCGAGCCACGCCGCCTGACGCTTTAGACTGGGGTCCCATTGGGGAAATTTAAAAGGAGGGGGGGGCTAAGAATGCCCGATGCGCTCGCTCGCTGGCATATGCTTTGGCCGGCGTCGGGCTGGCCCTGCGGCCAGTAGGCTGAATAGCACTACCGCCAGGCTGTGGGTCCCGTGGTGAAGGGGGGGAGGCAGAATGCCCGGCCGCTCTCTTGCTTTAGCGGCGCTTGCGCCATTGCCGCCAACTCCATCGGTTCAATTCCTCCTCCACCATAAATACCCAGACAGATCCGTATGGCTGCTTTTTCAAAGTCCCTCGGGCGTTTTCGGGTATGGAGTGGGTCAAGCGCACCACAAGGCAGGTGGCCTTTTTAGGCGCCAGCCTGCTTCGCAGGCAGAAGCAGTTCTCGGCGATATCGCGAGAGCATCGCCCAATCAGCAATTTCGGGCCCGCTATGCAGGGCTGTAGCCTCGAAGCCTGCTCGCTCCTCTGTGCGATGCGATAAAGCGCTGGACGGTCACAAGCATGCCGAACGTATCGGGAGCCTTCGCCAGGCCTCTGCCCTCTCTCCGCTAACGGGCGCGCTCGCTTAAATCAATGCGAGCCACGCTTTACAGCAATGTTTCACTCCAAACAAATGTAAGAGGGGCATGGGATGTTCCAAAGCACCATAATAAAATTGTACATTCATCACCGTTCTCACATTAGGACATTTTGTCTGAAGCGGGAGTCCATAGTTTTCATCAGATTCTCAAAAGGGGCTGGGGACCAAGGTTCGCCACAATTGCTCGATAGGAATGAACGCGCTCTGTTCAGTACCAAATCCAGGAATCCAATTGGATTGCAATCTAAAACATGATTCACTTTGGAGGAGGAGTTTGGATTTATATCCCCCCTTTTTCTCCTGTAGGAGACTCAAAGGGGCTCACAATCTCCTTGCCCTTCCCCTCACAACAAACACCCTGTGAGGTGGTGGGACTGAGAGAGCTCCGAGAAGCTGTGACTAGCTCCAAGGTCACTCTAGCTAAGCTGGCGGTGTGGGAGTGTACAGGCTAATCTGAATTCCCCCAGATAAGCCTCCACAACCTGCCGCAGAGCTGGGAATCAAACCCGGTTCCTCCAGGTTAGATACACGAGCTCTTAACCTCCTACGCCACTGCTGCTCTTTGTGTAGTTAATTCTTGCCTGCCTCTCAACGAAAATGCATGCCAGAGGTTTACTGTGCCAGTACCGGACTAGAGCTGTTTGCGCATTCCTAGCTGCAGCTTCATCAACCTCATTAGCATGAGGATGTGGGGAATTGCTTTTCTAACCAAAGTCTAACGATAGTTTGGGGTTGTTTACAGTACGATGTATAACATAATACGCTTGGGGGAAATCTGTAGAGCTTTTTAAAGATTCAACACAGCTGCCCTTCTGCATCGGAAATCCCTGCTGGTTACTGATTTAACAACTTGAACACACAAAGTTTTACATGGGGCAGGTGGGGGAAGATATCCAATTGGGCTGATCCTGGAGCACGCTGTGATCAAAGCCTGGAGAATCATCTATATATCTTAAATCCACAGGTAGAGGGCACACTCATCCCAACAGATTTTCCTGCAAACTCAGGATTCCCCCAGGGTCTGCAAATATATATATATATATATTTTTTTAATGGGGAGATAAATAATTTACAAATAAAAAAGTGTCCCAGGATGTTGGAGATGGCCCCCAGCCAGGGCCTGGTTGCCTATAGGAAGCATGAAACAACTGTGCGTTCTTGAGAGGCTAGTGGATTCGACAGTTCTCTATCATTCCCTGCCAGCATCATGCTGGCAGGGTATGATGGGAACTGTAGTCCATAACATCTGGAGGGCCATGAGTTTGACACCTATGTCCTATGGACATCCAATAGGCTTAGAAAAAGAAGAGCTTGGATTTATACTTTTACATATTTCTCTCTTTAAGGAGTTTCAAAGTGGCTTACAAACTGCTTCCCTTTCTCTCCCCACAACAGAGACCCCCTTGTGAGGTAGGTAGGGTAGAGTGATTTCTGAGAGAACTGTGACTAGCCCAAGGTCACCAAGGTCACCAGCAGGCTTTTGGTGTGTGTGTGGGGGAAATCAAACCCAGTTCTCCAGATAGATTAGAGTCCATTGCTCTTAGCCCCTCACTACACCATGAAGGAATGTGAACCCAGACCCAACATTTAACTCAACTTCCTCAGCACACTGGCTTTCCAAGGGCGAGGGCAGTGGTGGATCCAAAAATGCTAGGTGGCTAGGGTTCCCATGGTGGTGGGATTCAAACTGTGGCGTGAGGTAACCAATGGGGCTGGGCACAACGAGGGCAGGGCGGGCATTCCTGGGTGGGCATTCCTGGCGAGACTGTGGCAATGATGCGGTTGCTGCTCGGGTCCTTGGGCTGGAAATGAACGCGCAAGCAGGCTGCCACGACTAGCCTCGGGTGCACCTCCTTGCCAGGACTATGCCAAGTTCTGCGCTCTGCCACTGGCCGAGAGGAGGGCCAGAATTCAAGGCAAAAAATCACATGGCAAAATCAAATCCAATTAGGTAACCCCCTCTCTCGGCACAATACCCAATAATTAGCAACCTACTCTCGAACCTTGTGAGAACCCGGCTGGATCCCCACCTCTGCATGATCGGCTTCCAAGAAGAAATTCAAATGATGAGGAGTGACATGCACTTGTAATTTTCTGCAAGACGATTCTTCGGGATTAGACTGACTTCTAAAAAAATAAACTATCTTCATCTTGCCTGTATTTTTCTGCCCGTCGCTTCCTCGGAGAACTTTTCCCCCCTGACTCTCGGCATTGTTCCTGGTGAACTATAATACTTGAGATTAAAGTAGAGGTTATAAATTGAAACAGGAGTTGTAACCGTTAGTAAAAATATGAAAGCGACGGCGTCTTTTTACTGGGGCTGACATGCCAGATTGAACGAGTAAGGAAATCTGTCTGTAAGGGAGACAGATGGGGGAGCTCTGGGACTCTTCCTGGAAGGATGCCGCAACTATTGCTGATGCTCTCCCTGCATCCTGACAATAGCTACACTCTGAAAAGCAAGAGTTTACATGCCTGAAATAAATTGTTTTGATTAGAACCTTTAGGAGAGAAAGTCATAAGGTACAGTTTTATTGACTACTTGCCAAATCACGGAGCCCTGTGTTCGGCAAGCTTGTTCTGTGCTTGTAAGTCAAGCTACTGACCGGGCTCCAATTTTTCTAAGGTTACAGGCGTACCTCTGTGGCACATTATCATTTTGCTCTGAGTTATTATACCCGCTGCACATTGAGAGACAAAGCTCGGTTTGGGTTTTAAGTGGGGGTTATCAAAAAAAGACAATACTTAAAGACACCGTAACATTTTCTATAATTTATGTGCCCAGAGAGATGGAAGCTGAGTTCCCTCTGTATATCTTCTTTTTAAAAGAACGTCACTGGAGGAGATGGTGAAACGAGATCACGAATGCCTGTCTGTAGTTGCCAAAATTCTTCCTCTTTTGTGAGTTGGATTTTTGTCTTGTTTTTATGGTAGCACGGCATGAGGCCTCAATTGTTGTTCTTGCTTTGTTTTGATCAAAGAGCAGTGTGGATTTATACCCCAATTTTATCAACCATGAGGAGTCTCAAAGAGGCTTACAAATGCCTTTCCTTTCTCTCTTCACAACAGACACCTCATGAGGTAGGTGGGGCCAGTGGTGGGATCCAAAAATTTTAGTAACAGGTTCCCATGGTGGTGGGATTCAAACAGTAGCGTGAAGGCCAACAGGTCAAGCAGGGCATTGACAGGGTGTGGCCGGGCATTCCAGGGGCGTGGGGTTGCGACAAGAAATTACAGCTGCTGCCGTCCTTAAGCAGGAATCGAATGCACACAGGCGCAGGGCTGCCATGTGCACGCTTCAGCACCTCCTGCTAGACTGTCACTAAGCTGCCTCTGCGCTACCAAGGCTGAGGGAGCCGAGGAGGGGCTTAGAACTCAAGGCAAAAATCACGTGGCAAAATAACCAATTAGTAACCCCCTCTTGGCACACACCACACAACAGGACCTACTCGGGAACCCAGAGAACCCGCTGGATCCCACCTCTGGGTGAGGCAGAGAGTTCTAAGAGAACTGTTTATAACCCAAAGTCACCCAGGAGGCTTCATGAGGAGGAGCAGGGAATCAAACCTGGTGTACCAGATTAGTCTGCCACGCATGTGGAGGAGTGGGAGATCCAAACCCAGTTCTCCGTATTAATTTCTGACTCTCTTAACCACTACACCATGCTGGTAATGTCAACTTCATGGTATAGAATAAGTCTTGGGACAGATACACCCTCCCTACCTTGAAGAGCTTGCAAGTTTAAGCTTTGCAGTGTTGGGCAAAATATAAGCCAGGGAGGAGTCAAAGGGTGCAGCTCTCAGTTTTGGAGGTGGAGCCTGAGTGCATGGTGGGGCTCTTTGGAGGGGGGAGGAAACTTGCCACTGTATAATGCCATTGAGTCCATTTCTTCAGGGGAACTGAGCTTGGTTGCCTGGAGATCTGTGGCAATAGCAAGAGCAGAAGACTGGCAACCCAAGGTGAGACAAATGAAGAGCATAGAGTGGTGAGAGAAGATACACGAGTACTAGCAGAAAAGTCCATTTTATGAAAGAAATGAAAAGAAAACTGTGGGTTAAGCATGCCAACTGAAGGGAGCAAGCCCTCCTGTCTATCCTCCCTCTTGGCCAATGTTTGGCTCATTCCACACGTGCAGAATAATGCACTTTCAAACTGCTTTCAATGCTCTTTGAAGCTGTGTGGAATGGCAAAATCCACTTGCAAACAGTTGTGAAAGTGGTTTGAAAATGCATTATTTTGCGTGTGCGGAAGGGGCCTTTGATATTTTGCTCCCTTTCTTCCTACTCCTTTATTTCTCTCTCGCTTACACATACACATGCTCCTTTCCCCAGGAGGGGTCTTGTGCTTCCAACAGAAAATAATGAACTTTCAAATGTAAGGAGGGAGCAATGGTTTTGAAATTTAAGAATCTGGAGAGAACAAATTCCTAAAACTGAATCCTGAAATAATAACTACACAAAGGCTGAAATGAGAGACAGATTAGGTGCCCGCCTAATAATAATGGCTCAAGTGTGTATGTAAAAGTAAAAAAAAGGAGAAAACCATGTGATCTACCTCATATATTAAATCAAGAACAAGCTGTGTGTGCAAAAAAGCCCAAAATTAATGCACACATTTTTGTGGTACATACCACTACTGGTGGTGGTGCCCAATCCCACCAGAGAAAGGACAAGATCTACACCACTTGCCTTGTGCATCTCACAAGGTACAATTGTCCTTGTGAGAGGGAAAGGATGATCATCATGGTAATTTATTAATATGTTTTGATTTTTGTTCCTTGGGGGATTTTTTTTTACATACTTGAAGACTGACCAATGTTTGGACAAACATCTCCCTTATCTGTACCTGACCCCAGAGTGTGGATTTAGTGATCTGAATACCAAGATCCCTGATCAGAGTAAATCAATCAAGCTATAGTAGTGTTAGATGGATTGCTGTACTAGATACCGAAGCGATACTATGTAATTCTTCTTGCTTTTTGAGACCTGAAACAGTAAATTGTTTGTGCCAGGTATTGTTTGCGCTGTTTGAAAAAGCCTCTGTTGGAATGTATATGTCCAAGCTGAGCAACATATTTTTAAAGCTATGCACTGATGCCTGTTCATGTCCTTCGCTTTAGATTTTAGTCCCTTGTGTTCAAAGTTTCCTTTGCAAGTATGTTTTCCCAGCACAGAAATTGTTTCTGTCTATTGTGTAGGAACAAGAAATACTTTGTCTCACATCACACATGAGAGCTGCTTCAATAATGGAGCTAGGCGCGACTGGTATAGGTCACCTGAGGATCCAAGTCTTTGTATAAGAAGGGGGAAAGTTGATTTCCTTTGTTTTTCTCAACTAATGAAACTCTAGGATTTTTTTGGTGGGGGGGGTAAAGAAGAAAAGTTGATTTTTTATATCCTGCTTTTCTCTCCCTTTAAGGATCTCAAGCAGACTTTCAATCACCTTCCCTTCCCCTCCCCTGAACAGGTCCTTTTGAGGTAGGGGCTGAGAGAGTTCTGAGAGAACTGTGACTGGCCCAAGGTCACCCAGCAGGCTTCATCTGGAGGAGTTGGGAAACAGATCCACTTCATCAGCTAAGAGTCCATCATTCATGTGGAGGAATCGGGAATCAAACCTGGTTCTCTAGATGAGGATCCACCACTCTTAACCACAATACCACACTGGCTCTCAAATTAAAGCAGATCAGATTCCTTGAGAAAGAAGAAGAGAAGAAGAAGAGTTTGGATTTATATCCCCCCTTTTGTAGGAGACTCAAAGATGATAGATAGATAGATAGATAGATAGATAGATAGATAGATAGATAGATAGATAGATAGATAGATAGATAGATAGATAGATAGATAGATAGATAGATAGATAGATAGATAGATAGATAGATAGATAGATAGATAGATAGATAGATAGATAGATAGATAGATAGATAGATAGATAGATAGATAGATAGATAGATAGATAGATAGATAGATAGATAGATAGATAGATAGATAGATAGATAGATAGGAAGGAAGGAAGGAAGGAAGGAAGGAAGGAAGGAAGGAAGGAAGGAAGGAAGGAAGGAAGGAAGGAAGGAAGGAAGGAAGGAAGGAAGGAAGGAAATGGAGGGGAGCGATTTTCTTTGACCACAAAAAAGGCTGTTTTGAAAATCATGGGACTCAGTATATCACTGACAAGCTCAATCCCCATACCAATAAGTCTCCTGCTGGTTGCCACTACTCTCTCTCTCTCTGTCTCTGTCTCTGTCTCTGTCTCTCTCTCTCTCTCTCTCTCTGTGTGTGTGTGTGTGTGTGTGTGTGTGTTTGTGTGTGTGTGTGTTTCTGTAGTGTTCCCCATGGGACTATGGAACAAACCTAACACACTAGGTCAACATCATAGCAGTTCACAGTGTTTTGAGTCTCACCAGGATCTATAAGAAAAATAGAGAGTCAAACAAGAAAAAACAGCTGAAGATCATTAGCCTAATTTATACAACTCAACAGGGTTAGCAGACATAGCGATAGAGAACTGCCCCAGTGCAGGTTGGCCTGCAGGAGATTAGAGGAGCACAAAACAGCACATGAATTCAAGTTTTAATTAGATCATTACTGTTTGCTTGTGTTGCATTTGATAATTCTATAATGTGCTTTTAATACAATAAGATCATAATATATGTTTTAATTATTTGATGTAATTTAATTAATTCATACTGATATTTATTTAAAAATATACCAACGGACTTTATAGTAGTAGTAGTGGTAGTAGAAGTAGTAGTAGTAATAGTAGTAGTAGTAGAAGAAGAAGAAGGAGGAGGAGGAGGAGGAGGAGTTTGGATTTATACCCCACCTTTCTCTCCTGCAGAGAGACTCAAGGTGGCTTACAAGCTCCTTTCCCTTCCTCTCCCCTCACAGTCACCTTGTGAGGTAGGTGGGGCTGAGAGTTCTGAAGGACTGTGACTAGTCCAAGGTCACTCAGCAGAAATGTGGGAATGCGTAAACATATCTGGTTCACCAGATAAGTCTCTGTCACTTAGGTGGAGGAGTGGGGGATCAAACCCGGTTCTCCAGATTAGCATCCACTTGCTCTTTCCCACTATACCATGCTGCCTCTCCACACTAGCAGAACTTTATGAGATAAGATATTATCCTTAGATAAGTGAATATTGCACAAAGCAAGGTTGACAGTGAAAGTCATTGCTTATTATTAAAGCTCCAGAAACATCCAGGCAACTTCCAAGACCAAACAAAGCTGATGAAGTGGGTGTAGTACCCAATGAAAGCAACAGCATTCTACCGTCATTCGAGATGGGCACTATAGTTCCCCGGATTTTGAGATTGTTCTATCCATATGGTCTGAGGAATATAGAGTACTGTATTAGTTACTGCCATGTCTGTAGCAGCATTTACATGATTGTTGTGTTGTGAGTGTTGATGTTTTGGATGTTATTTCGATATTTTGATGTTTTTCAGAAAATTTCTTAGTATTTCCTACAGGGTTCTGATTGACTTGTCTATGTGATTGAGGCTATTTGAGGAACTCTGTATGTTTGTATATTGCAAGTCGTAGCAAGTATGTCACTGCAGAAATGCAGTCCCCATACCACTGTCTCTTGCTGGTTGCCATCTCTCTCTCTCTCTCTCTCTCTCTCTGTGTGTGTGTGTGTGTGTGTGTGTGTGTAGTATGTGTGTAGTGTGTGTGTAGTATGACATACACTGGCTCAAGGTGACCCAATGAACAGGGGTTTCACCACTTGCTTCTCCAGTCCTAGTCTGATAGTCTAACCACTCCACTCCATGGAATTCACACTTCTTCCTGACATGATAGGATTTATTCCCCCCATTTACAACAGAAAGTTACATTCAGATTCATTTACTTGCTAAAATGGCATGAGTGCTTACCACAGTCATTTAAAACTGTTATTAGAAAGCTTAAGTTCCCAGTTAATGACGGCCTTTACGTAAAGTTAATGATGGGTTTCAGACCTATAAACCCTTAAAGGGTAACATTAGAATTAGCTGGCAATGGAACCTGGGTAGATAGAAGTGTAAATATTGGTGGTGACTCAAAGCACTCACTTGTCTACCAACTGATTTGTTCCATGCCATTTTCATCCCCTGCTGCTTCAATTGGTGTGACATAGGTAGGCAGGCTCCCGTCCATCAAGAAAATTGCATTACCATTCCTAAATGACAATCAGTAATGGATGTTCAGCAATGCACCACAGATAGGCCAACAGGTAGGGTTACTGGATGCAAACCTCAGTTCAAACTTCTGCTTACAGAACAATAATATTTCATGCTTACAACTGTGGCATGCTGAAATTATTTCCATGCATTATCTCAGTAATCCTTACAACAACCCAGTAAAGTAGCTCAGCCCCACACTGCAGACAAAGGGTTACCGTCAAGAGATCTGTAGCATGCCTGAGGACTCCCAATTTGGAACAGAAGCAAGATTTGCACTAGGTGCTTCCTACACTCAACCATTACACTATACCAGCTCTCCCAGTTTTTTTAGCTGTAAATAAGACATATTTTAAAAAGTAATAATGACAACAGTAATTACCCGTTTGACATGATGAGGGTGTTAGCCTTGCCCTTGACACCCCAATATATATTATTTCAGAATATTTTCCTGTTAAACTACATTGGCAAAAGCCAATTTCTCATATATTTTTTTGTGTGTGTAGCAGTGTGTCCACTTAGAAGCAGGCCACAGGCAAAAGGTCTGTTTAGCAAGATCAAATCAATGAATGAGTTACTCCAGTGAGAATCTGGAAGCCTCATTAACTATGGACATGATCTTGATTACCACACCTCACTGAACTACTTTTGGACAATAAATAGACACTGAAAACCTCCTTCTTGGTATCTGATGCTAAGCATTTCACTACACCTTTTTCAGAAAAAAATGGCTCTGCAACAAATGGTTGCTTCCTTTGCATTTCGCTCAACCTATTGATACACTTTTCTCCTAAAACCAATCAATCCCTTCCTCCTAATCTGATGCCTCGCCAAATTTTGAATAACCTAAGTGGAGGCTCCAAAGAGTTACTCTTGCATAAAGCCATTCTGTGCTTCCTGATTTAATCTTAAGAGCAAGTCACTACCCACGTCCCCGGTACTTAAAACAATAGATGAGTTTTCTTTGGATTAGCTCAAACCACAGCAATCCCAGCATGGAAACCCAGAAAATCCAAGAATAGGTAGAAACTTACAGGAATAGAAACTTACTAGCTCCCACCCCAAACTGCTCACAGGGGTATAAAAATACAGTGCACCCTAAGTTCCACGTTTTTAATGCTGGTCCTTCATTCTAGCGCCAGCTCGGCATAGGGGCTAGCCAGCTCCTGCTGCTGGTTCTGCTCTCTAATGCTGGCTCAAGCCCTCCAGGCTGGCTTTCTCCAGTTCTAGCTGCTGGCTCCAGCTGCTGCTGGGCCCCCCCCACTCTCCATGCTGGCATAGGAATCCCTGCTCTTCTTCCAGAACTTCTCTCTTGCAGATTTTAGGTAACGTGATAAGTCCCCTGCTTCCGCAACCTCCTATCTCTATCACCCAAAAACCTATCTTTTCCTCCCTATCTATATACTTAGGAACTGTGTGTATGTGCCTTTATGTCTCACTGTGTGATTGCTTGCAAACAAAACTATATATAAAAAAATATTTAAACTGCAATTTGGTCTCTTGTGAATTCTCTGCAGATAACGCTTTCGTGTCAAGCTTCTGGTATACATATAGTCTCAAAAAAAGATCCCTACACAGCTTCTCCGTCTCTCCAACAGCTGCCAAGCCAAGTTAGTTTCCCCATTGCTACTTTAAGATATTTGTGTGCTGTTACACTCTTAGCAGATGGTGGAGATTCCTTAAAAATAAGTTCAGAAGCTGTGAAAGCTGGGTAACAAGGGGAAATTGCAGGTAGGATCCAGCCAACTTTTTCATTCACCCAACTACCCACAAGACTTTTGAGCTCTCTCTCTCTCTCTCTCTCTCTCTCTCTCTCTCTCTCTCTCTCTCTCTCTCTCTGCCACCCACCCACCCACCCACACCTACACCTTACACTTGGTTGCATCATGAAAAGAGAAGGCTGACTGGAAAAAAAACAGGCCCCTTCCACACAGGCCAATAAACCCAGGCTAGGGACAGGGGGAAAACCCGTTTCGGGGGGAACTTTGCATTGCTCCCGCCCCTAAAGTGTGCTTGCCCTGCATTCCTCCCCCCCAAAAAAAATGGGTTATTGGAGAATCACACTCTCTGCAATTCTCTTGTTTCAATGTGTTTTGCAGCTGCTTACAAGCGAACGGCTGCCCCGGGAAGCACTTTACTTGGCCGTGCTTCCTGGGTTTTAACCGTCATCCTCATGCAACAGCCTTCCAAGTGGGAGGGAGATTCATATTTTTAAAGCCGCCACTGGGCGAGCAAGGTGCAAAGCGTCACTTTATCGCTATGCATCCATGGACTCCGTTCGCTGCCTGCACAGAGGCATGTGAACATGAAAACAGAGGAACAGGTTATTTTATCCCTCATGCAACCCGCTCTCCCTGTGCTGCGTGGAAGGGGCCATAGTAAGTCTCAGAAAAGTTGAAGGCAGTAGGAGAACATGATGGCCTGTTGAAGGCAGTAGGAGTAGAAAAAGTTGAAAACAATAGGAGGACATATGATTAATCAACTCAATAAAGGAAGCCAGGGCCTCCAGTTTGCAAGACCAAAATAAGGCTGTTGGTGATAGGACTTATTGGAGTTTATTAATTCATAAGATTGCCATCACTGAAAAACAGCTTGATGAGTCATAACACTCAAACCATTTTATTATTCCATTCCATTTATACCAAGGCTCTCTTTCGGTGTGCAGAGTCCAGGGCTCACTCCTTATATGCTACTTTTCTGCCAGCAGTGTGAGCTATCTTAAAGCAAGGCCAGAATCATGTAAGAAGGGAAATAATAATTCTGAAAAGGACACAATGAACATTTTTAGAACATCTTTGCAGAATTTAGATGAGCTACTTTGGCACACTTATGTAAGTTTTAATATCTTCCTTAATAATAAAACTCATTTATATCCTAGACATCAGGTTATTGGTCTCTCAGCTTCTCCTAGGAAGTAATTGAGGACCTGAGTAGGGACAATGGGAATTGAGGCCTTCTGATTAGTTTTCTCTAACCATACATTATTTATCACCAGATTCAAGTTTTTCCTACTGATTACTTTTAGAAACTCTCTCACCATCACACTGTGTAATGAGAAAGAATATGCATCATGATGTTTGCTCTGGTGTAGCCTCACAAAGCTGCAACACAACAGAAATGACTGCTCCTGGGTGCAGTGTGGGATCTGGCCAGCTTTTTTACTCAGTCTTGGACAACAAGGATGCTTCAAGGGAGCTGCATTTCAAAGGTGAGGGGCCATCACTGAAAAAGTCCTGTTTGGCTCTGTAAATTTATTTCCTGCCCAGCCCCTGAGTCCTTGGGCAGACCTTGCCACTTACCTCACAACTATAGGAACATGGGAGGAAGACCTTAAGAATCCTTGTACTTCTCACCATTAAGGAGTAGCCTAGATAGCCCAGCAGCCACCTTGGCTCATCTCTTGTCTTGTTGATTACAACTCAACAGTTCACTTTGCACACACTTTGTGTGTGTGTGTGTGTGTGTGTGTGTGTGTGTGTGTGTGTGTGTGTGGCGTAGGAGGTTAAGAGCTCGTGTATCTAATCTGGAGGAACAGGGTTTGATTCCCAGCTCTGCCGCCTGAGCTGTGGAGGCTGATCTGGGGAATTCAGGTTAGCCTGTACACTCCCACACACGCCAGCTGGGTGACCTTGGGCTAGTCACAGCTCTTCGGAGCTCTCTCAGCCCCACCTATCTCTCAGGGTGTTTGTTGTGGGGGGGGAGGGCAAGGAGATTGTAAGCCCCTTTGAGTCTCCTGCAGGAGAGAAAGGGGGGATATAAATCCAAACTCTTCTTCTTCTTCTTCTACTTACAGGTTATATCCAACTTACAGCAACCTGATCATAGAGTTTTCAAGATAAATAACTAAGCAGAAGTGATTTGCCATTATCTTCCTCTGCTTAGCAACTCTTGTCCTCCTTAGCGGTATCCCATCCAAACACTGACCAGCACCCACCCTGCTTAGCTTTCAAGCTTTGCCTTTCCCCACTTACCTTAAGCTCCGCGCTACTCTATTCAAGTAGTGCGGGGTCCCCCTGCACTCCCTACAACAGGGGCGGCAACAGCGAAGCCGCCCCGATGCTGCCACTGTCACGCCCCCTCAGCACGTGGCATCCCTGGCGCTGGAGAAAACGGTGCCTTTTGATGACCCCGCGCAGAGTGCGGGGTCGTGGGGACGCCTGGGCGCACGCCAGGGATGCCGCACTCTGAGAGCAGTGCACGGCATAGGGAAGATCCTTGTGAGTGGGGAAACGCCCAAGGTCTGATGACATCAGGCTGGACTGGGCTATCTTAACTGTTTTTTTGCACGCTATGTGAATTTCTGCATCTCTTTCTATAAGTCATAGTTTTATTTCCTTTTTTAAAAAATTGTCTGTGTCTTTTGTGTTATCTGTTTATGCCATGGTCACACATATCATGACCACATGATTATGAATTTGGAAGACTCTGACTTTTTATACAAAAAAGACTGAGCAAATTTCTACAGAAGCTCTTTCTGTCCAAAATGGCAGTTGAAGCTTATTGCTTATTTTGGACCCTGAATTGGATCAGGGAGAGCTGGACAGAAAGTAGGGTTGCCAACTTCCAGGTAGGACAAACAACAATCTGCATAGATTGGTTTATAGTAACAAAGTACTCGTGTGAAGTGTAATTGTGTAATCAAATATCTTTTAGCACAATGAAACCAACATACACCCACAGACAGAGACATATATCCTTAGTACACAGATGAAATTAAAGAATCTAACACTAGGCATTGTAGCAATGTAGAATCAGAAATACACAGTATAGTACCACAACAAGTAGTGTGGTCCCTTTATGGTATTCTGTAGCCCTTACAGCTTTCAAGCCATATTATAATACGTATTTCTGTTTCTATGTTGCTACAATGTCTAGTGCTAGATTATTTAATTTCATCTGTGTACTAAGGATATGTGTTTGTGTTGGTTTAAGTGAAAAGGTATTTGATCACTTGTGTGTAATACACCAGTCAATGCTGATTGTTGTTTGTCCTGATATTGATACACCTACCCCCTTTCTCATTATGGTGAACTTCCATCTAAGGCCTAGAGATCTCTAGGAATAGCAACCAATCACCATACCAGTTCCCATGGAGAAGATGACCGCTTGTGATGGTTCTTTCCTTCCCTAAGAGTCTAGCCCCAAATCTCATGGAATTTCCCAATCTGGAGTCAGCATCCTTTGCTGGAAGAGCAGGAATGTTGACAGGAAAACACTCCAAACATGCTTAAAGGCTGAGTTTTCCATATCATGTCTGATAGGGATGCCAGTCTCTGGGGCTTTCCCCACTACAGAAGGGAGCTAAGGTCGACTCGGGTCCCTTCAGTGGAGGGCGATTCCAGGCTGTCCCCACAGCAACTGAGTTGGCCCCCTGGAACCGAGCTAAGTGGGCGGGATCATCTTGGTGCCTGTTTCACTCCTCAATTGTGATTGGAGCTTGTGCTACGGCAGGAAACGGGAGTGTTCTCTTTTTTATAGTTTTTACAGTTTACAGTTACATGAGCTTTCTGCCCACCACAACTCTCCCGTTCTGCGCATGCCACAAAAGCGACTCGTGATTGGTTGAATGGATGAGGTGTCATTTTGATGCTTCCCCACTTCAAAGCTTCAAAGCAGTATCGAGCTTGTTACAGCAGAAAAGTGTAGTTCATAACTGCGACAAGGATGTCACAGTTCTGGGGGGGGGGGCTGAGACAAAACAATGTTGAGCTCGGTGGCAGTGGGGATTCACTGAGGCGAACCTAGGTAGAAACCAGTTCAATTCTGTCAGTGGGGAAAACCCCTTTATGTGGGACCTGAAGATCTTCTGGAACGGCAGATTATCTCCAGATTACAGAGATTTGTTCCCCTAGAGAAATTGGATGCTTTGGAGGGTGGAATCAATAACATTGTACCCCACTGAGGTCCTTGTCCTCTCATGGTTCCATCTCCAAATCTCCCAAAATTTCTCCTGGGTCTGGCAATCATATTCCCCCAGTCGCTGCTGGTGGCCAAGAGGGACCTGACAACACTATGTGCAGCATGAGGGAAATTATGCTGACTAGTTTTACAGAAGTGTTGTAAGGAGTCCTGAGATAATGTGATAAGTCCTTGGAAGTATTAGGCAATCTTTAAGAGGCTCCCCAGAAACAACTTTATCCCAAGCTATAATCCGAAAGCGAGCAGTCACAAAAGGCTGTGTCATTCTCCTCCAAATTTTTGGACAGCTTATTGAGTCTCAAGGGAATTTCTGTAGTGTAATAAAACTGTCACTCAAAGAGGAAGCAGCTCTCTGCAAGGACATGAAAACAGACAGATAATAAGCCGAGTCCATCTAGATGGGAGACTTATTTGCATGAAAGCAAAGCTTAGAGGCTCGAGGGGACTGCCAGGCGTGTTGGAATGTTGGAGGTGTCCCGAGGAGGTTTCTGGGATTTCGGGGAAAGAAATGCCTTATGCCCGGACAGAAGAAGAGTTGGTTTTTATACCCTGCTCTTCTCTACCCTAAGAAATCTCAAAGTGGCATACAATCACCTTCCCTTCCCCCCTCACAACATAGATGGAGCTAAGGTATAGGTGGAGCTGAGAGAGTTCTGAAAGAACTGTTTTAACTAGTCCAAGGTCACTCAGCAGGCTTCATGTGGAGAAGCAGAGAATCAAACCCAGTTCTCCAGATTAGAGTCTGTCACTCTTAATCACTACATCACACTGACTATCATGCTATCAGTTTCTGGAACCAGCAGAGAGGAGTAGCAGCAGAAGAGACTTGGCCAGGAAGAGCAGAGTGACCTGCTGGTGTTCATTTTGGAGGGCTTTTCTCAAAGCCACAGCTTTTAAAACAGTGTATTTTAACAGGGGTTATCTCTTTTTTCTCCTTGTAAGGCTGCTGAATCTGGAAGGTGGGGCTTAACAGAGGTTAACAGAGTTCATCTCTTGTTCCTCTTTGTCCTGAGAGGTGGGGCTTTTGTCCTGAGAGGTGGGGCTTTAGTTCAGTCTCTGGAACCAGCAGAGAGGAGTAGCAGCAGAAGAGACTTGGCCAGGAAGAGCAGAGTGACCTGCTGGTGTTCCTTTTGGAGGGCTTTTCTCAAAGCCACAGCTTTTAAAACAGTGTATTTTAACAGGGGTTATCTCTTTTTCTCCTTGTAAGGCCTAGCGGCGCGCGGAATTTTAATTTAATTTTTTTGCTTTTTAAATTAATAAGGACATATTTGACAGATAGTACGTACAGATAGCTCCAGGGGGCAGTGACTAAAAGCTTAATATTTAAATATCTAAACAAATCAGATATGAAGGCAGAAAGCCAGCAGGGGGATGGGGGCTTTCCAGTGTTTTGCACTGAGTGTCACATGTATGACTATCTGCCACTGGGACAGAAGTCGTGGGTGTGCCCTCGCTGCAATGAGCTCCTGGCACTCAAGGAACGTGTGCGTTCTCTTGAAGCCAAGGTGGCAGACCTGGAGAAGCTGAAAGAGGCAGAGAGGGTGACAGATGAGGCTTTCAGGGACCTAACAGCCGGGTCCCACTCCCAAGGTGACATCTCTTCAGATGTCATGGAGAATGAAGGTCTTGGGGATGGAGGGTGCCAGTCTGAGGTGGGGGAAGATGCTTCCTTAGATGGGATCCCTTCCTTAACTGGTGATGAGCTATCCTCTCGCACTGAGGATACCCCTCGGGGAGGTGGGGGGCTCCTTGTAGTGGGTGATTCGATCATTAGAAATGTAGAGAGTGGGGTTTGTGGGGGGCGTGATGACCGCAGGGTGACTTGCCTGCCTGGTGCGAAGGTTGCGGATGTCACGCTTCGTCTAGATAGGCTGTTAGACAGTGCTGGGGTGGAGTCAGCAGTTGTGGTCCACATTGGTACCAATGACATTGGGAAATGTAGCCGGGGGTTCTGGAAGCTAAATTTAGGCTGCTAGGAAACAGGTTGAAGTCCAGGACCTCCAAGGTGGCATTCTCAGAAATGCTACCCTTTCCACGCCAAGAGGGCGAGCCAGGGCAAGCCGGAGATACAGGGTCTCAATGCGTGGATGAGAAGGTGGTGTAAGGCAGAGGGTTTCAGATGTGTCAGGAACTGGGAACCTGTTGGGACAAGGCAGGCCTGGACAAACGGGACGGGCTTCATCTTAACCAAAGAGGAACCAGGCTGCTGGCCAACATTAAAAAGGTGGCAGAACAGCTTTTAAACTGATCACTGGGGAAAGCCGAAGGAGCTGAGGTGACTTCGTTCGGAATACAGTATCTATGGGGATGCAGACAGAGAGGGAGGTTTTTCTAAATCAACCACATACAAGCGAGGAACATAGCAATGTGCATGTGACAAGGGATAGTGTCTACAAAAGACTTGAGGGTAAAGCACATAAATCCCAGGTTAAGGACAGAGACAGGGTATACAGGTGTCTCTATGCTAATAGTAGAAGCATTCGACCTAAAATGAGGGAGCTAGAGTACAGAGTTTTGAAGGAGGACTTTGATATAGTGGGCATTACAGAGACATGGTGGAATGAGGAGAACCAGTGGGATGCTGTTATACCAGGCTACAGGCTCTATAGGAAGGATAGGACAGGGCACATTGGGGGTGGAGTTGCCCTTTACATCAAAGAGAGCATAGTATCACATAAAATAGACAATGCAAGGGGAGCTGGTTCCCCTACAGAATCACTGTGGATATCAATATCAGGTGTGAAGGACAGTTTAATATTAGGAATATATTATCGTCCACCTGACCAAAGTGCACAAGAGGATTCTGAGATGGAAAAAGAAATTAGAGAGGCCAACAAAAAACAAAATGTAGTGGTAATGGGTGATTTTAACTATCCCCATATAAACTGGAAAAATGCATGTTCAGGTCATAGTAAGGAGAGAGCATTCCTGGATATGCTAAATGACTGTGGCTTAGAGCAGATGGTTGTGGAACCAACCAGGGGAGAGGTGATCCTAGATCTAATTCTATGTGGGACCCAGGACCTGGTGCAGGAAGTCAGTGTTGTTGAGCCGATAGGGAACAGCGACCACAATGCTGTCAGATTCAGTATCTCAGCATGCGAGCAAGTGACAAATACTAAGGTAGTTACATTTGCCTTCAGAAAGGGAAATTTCTCAAAGATGAGGGGGATAGTGCGCAGGAAGCTGAAAGGGAAAATCAAGAGAGTCAAAACTGTCCAAGATGCTTGGAGGTTATTTAAAAACACAGTAATAAAAGCTCAGCTGGAATGTGTTCCACAGGTTAGAAAAGGCAGCACCCAGTCCAAAAGAAAGCCACCATGGTTAACAAGAGAGGT
Organism: Sphaerodactylus townsendi; assembly: GCF_021028975.2. Classification (NCBI taxonomy): domain Eukaryota; kingdom Metazoa; phylum Chordata; class Lepidosauria; order Squamata; family Sphaerodactylidae; genus Sphaerodactylus; species Sphaerodactylus townsendi. The sequence goes on from NC_059434.1 coordinate 14,201,546, forward strand.
TGAGGAAATTATCAGAAAAAAGAAAATGTCTTTTAGAAAATGGAAGTCCAGTTTGGCTGATGAAGAATATGAGAGGGAACACAAATGGTGGCAAAAGAGAAGCAAGTTAGCTGTAAGGGAGGCAAAAAAGGATTATGAGGAACGCATGGCTCATCTTGATGTTCCATGGCTGGAACATCAAGACCAGCAACAAACAGTTCTTCAAGTACATCAAAAGCAGGAAGCCAGCAAGGGAAGCGGTAGGCCCGTTAGATGACAAAGGAACAAAGGGTGTGCTAAAAGATGGCAGGGAGATTGCAGAGAAGCTGAATGAATTCTTTGCATCTGTCTTCACCCAAGAGGAGGTGAGGAACATTCCTGCACCTGAACCAAGCTTCTTAGGAGGCGAATCCGAGGAACCAGCGAAGATAGTGGTAGACAAGGAAGAAATTCTGGCAGCCATTGATAAACTAAATGTTACCAAATCCCCTGGCCCAGATTGCATTCACCCAAGAGTTCTTAAAGAGCTCAAGCATGAAATTGCTGATCTTCTCACTTTAATATGCAACTTATCCCTGAAATCAGGCTCCATCCCTGAAGACTGGAAGATGGCCAATGTCACACCAATCTTTAAGAAAGGATCTAGGGGGGACCCGGGAAATTACAGGACAGTCAGTTTGACATCTGTTCCTGGTAAATTAGTAGAATCTATCATTAAAGATAAAATTATAAAACATGTAGAAAAGCAAGACCTGCTGAGAAAGAGTCAGCATGGCTTTTGCAGAGGCAAATCCTGTCTTACAAACTTACTAGAGTTCTTTGAGGGTAAACAGGCATGTGGACAGGGGTGAACCGGTGGACATTGTCTACTTGGATTTAAATGGCTTTTGACAAAGTTCCTCACCAGAGACTGTTGAGAAAACTCAGCAATGAAGGAATAAGAGGGAAGTTCTCTTATGGATTAAAAACTGGTTGAGAAACAGGAAACAAAGAGTGGGTGTAAATGGGAAGTTCTCACAATGGAGAGATGTCAGGAGTGGTGTCCCCCAAGGATCCGTTTTGGGACCAGTGCTCTTTAACCTATTCATAAATGACCTGGAAGTAGGGGTGGGTAACGTGGTGGCCAAGTTTGCAGATGATACCAAATTATGTAGGGTGGTGAGAACCACAAAGGATTGCGAAGAGCTCCAAGCGGACCTTGATAAATTAGGTGAGTGGGCTCAGAAATGGCAAATGCAGTTCAATGCAGCAAAATGTAAAAGTTGATGCAACATAGGGGCAAAAAAATCCAAACTTCACGCATATACACGCTTACAGGGGTCCAGGTGCTATCAGTCACAAGGACCAGGAAAGTGGGATTTCAGGCGTCTTAGCTTCGAAGTAGTTCCATGGGAATGTCAACTCAATGCATGGCAGCTATGAAGAAGGCAAACTCTATGCTGGGGATCATGAGAAAAGGAATTGATAATAAAACTGCAAAGATTGTCATGCCCTTATATAAAGCAGTGAGATGGAAACTACTCAAGCACTTGGCAGTCCTGTGTTCAGTTCTGGTCGCCGCATCTCAAAAAAAGGATATTGAGGAGATAGAAAAAGTGCAGAGAAGGGCAACAAGGATGATTGAGGGACTGGAGCACCTTCCCTATGAGGAGAGGCTGCAGCATTTGGGACTCTTTAGTTTGGAGAGGAGGCGGCTGAGGGGGGATATGATTGAAGTCTACAAAATTATGCATGGGGTAGAAAATGTTGACAGAGAGAAATTTTTCTCTCTTTCTCACAATACTAGAACCAGGGGGCATTCATTGAAAATGCTGGGGAGAAGAATTAGGACTAATAAAAGGAAACACTTCTTCACGCAACGTGTGATTGGTGTTTGGAATATGCTGCCACAGGAGGTGGTGATGGCCACTAACCTGGATAGCTTTAAAAGGGGCTTGGACAGATTTATGGAGGAGAAGTCGATTTATGGCTACCAATCTTGATCCTCCTTGATCTGAGATTGCAAATGCCTTAACAGACCAGGTGATCGGGAGCAACAGCCGCAGAAGGCCAATGCGTTCACATCCTACATGTGATCTCCCAAAGGCACCTGGTGGGCCACTGCGAGTAGCAGAGAGCTGGACTAGATGGACTTTGGTCTGATCCAGCTGGCTTGTTCTTATGTTCTTATGTTCTTATCATGCATGGGGTAGAAAATGTTGACAGAGAGAAATTTTTTCTCTCTTTCTCACAATACTAGAACCAGGGGGCATTCATTGAAAATGCTGGGGGGAAGAATTAGGACTAATAAAAGGAAACACTTCTTCCCACAACGTGTGATTGCTGTTTGGAATATGCTGCCACAGGAGGTGGTGATGGCCACTAAGCTGGATAGCTTTAAAAAGGGCTTGGACAGATTGATGGAGGAGAAGTCGATCTATGGCTACCAATCTTGATCCTCCTTGATCTCAGATTTCAAATGCCTTAGCAGACCAGGTGCTCAGGAGCAGCAGCAGCAGAAGGCCATTGCTTTCACCTCCTGCAGGTGAGCTCCCAAAGGCACCTGGTGGGCCACTGCGAGTAGCAGAGTGCTGGACTAGATGGACTCTGGTCTGATCCAGCAGGCTAGTTCTTACGTTCTTATGTTCCATGTGGCTCTGTTGGCTTATAACTGATAGAAAAATTAGTCAGTTGAGCCCCCAAATGCCAAAGCCATAAACTTTGTTGCAATGAGGGGCTAATTAGCTGCCTGAGCCCAGGTGGAAAGGATATATCCATCCTTGGCAATTGGAAACACTGAACAAACTGTAATGTACAAGTGCAGGTGTACGCAAGCAGCAGGTGGGAAATATACTTTTTGGGCTGCCAGTGATGACCACAAAGGCCAAGGGGGCCATTCAACCCAATGAATCACACAAAGGCAGTGGGATAAGTGTTTTCTTATCTGCACAGATAGCAAAACAATAATATAATGAGAAAAGGGAATCCCTTTCCAAAGCTTGTGCAATCTGATATGAGTTTACAATGGGGTCATAGGCACACTTGTGGTCTCTTTCCTACTGAGTGTACATTACCTTCAGGTTGGATTCTTCATAATGCATATATTTTCCCCTCTCCCAAACTCATTGTCCCTCAATTCAAAGAATCTCTGCTGTTTCCAAAACCTTTGGTAGTGTGACTTTTCCTCTCCCTTCGCAGGGAAAGTGAAGGGAGAAGCCCGTGTTTGGCTTGCATCGGGTTTTATCACTCCTCCCTGCCTCCCCCCCACCTACCAGCAGTTCCTCCCCCTTTTGGGGCAGAAATTTAAAGCGATTGGAAGAGCTTTCTTTTAAAAAAATACTGCTGGCCTATTGCTGGATCAATAGACCAGTGAAATCTACATGAAATTTACATAATCTAGCTAAATAAAGCTGGACCCAAGACAGCATTCACACACACTGCCATACCCAGGGGGGCATAAGGGGGCTGGAGACCAAGGCATCACTTTCCTGGGAGCAGCAGTGGCGTAGGAGGTTAAGAGGCGAGCTCGTGTATCTAATCTGGAGGAACCGGGTTTGATTCCCAGCTCTGTCGCCTGAGCTGTGGAGGCTTATCTGGGGAATTCAGATTAGCCTGTACACTCCCACACACGCCAGCTAGGTGACCTTGGGCTAGTCACAGCTTTTTTGGAGCTCTCTCAACCCCACCCACCTCACAGGGTGTTTGTTGTGAGCGGGGAAGGGCAAGGAGATTGTAAGCCCCTTTGAGTCTCCTGCAGGAGAGAAAGGGGGGGGGTATAAATCCAAACTCTTCTTCTTTTTCTTTAAAAAAATACTGCTGGCCTATTGCTGGATCAATAGACCAGTGAAATCTACATGAAATTTACATAATCTAGCTAAATAAAGTTGGACCCAAGACAGCATTCACACACCCAGGGGGACATAAGGGGGCTGAAGAGCCAGGCATCACTTTCCTGGGTCAACTTCTTCAACTTCAACTAACCTTTATTAGGCATATCAATAAAAATACAAAATACAGGACAGAGCGGGTGTTAAAACAGGACATAAAACTGGACAAAGCACGTAAGGTTGGTACAGAAAAAGTGATCAAGCTTCCATTATGTCTTCGATTTGAACACTTCTCATAAAAATTCAGCGGTTTTTCTAGTTATCCCGCCGTCGTTATTATTCAGAAAGTGAATAGTCTTTGTAGGCTCTGAACAACTTTTTTTATTTCCTAGAGCCGGGACGAATAGGGAAAGTCTAGGTCAGTGGTGGCAAACCTATGGCACGGGTGCCAGAGGTGGCACTCAGAGTCCTCTCTGTGGGTACACGCGCACAGAGTTCATCATGTGGGGGGCAGAAAATCCCCCCACACACACACACATCCAGGCTGGCCTGGGCCATTGGGCACAACGTGTAGGTAACCCTGTTAAGTGCTGTTAAACCCCACTGATTTTCATGGGAAGAACTAAAGCGCAATCCTTTACCTGAAGGTATGCTCGGTTGCTGGCTATGGGGCTTGCTTCTAAAGCCTCCTAGCGTCATGATTCACCCATTTGAAGCATTGCACGGTTGCTTCAAAGCAAAGCCACCAACTACCACCAAGCTTACTCCCAAGTAATGTGTGCCTTGGAGCCAACCGTTTTTTCTAAATTAAAACCTCAGTATTCAGGTTAAATTGCCGTGTTGGCACTTTGCGATAAATAAGTGGGTTTTGGGTTGCAGTTTGGGCACTCGGCCTCGAAAAGGTTCACCATCACTGGTCTAGGTAATGCGTACCTCAGGCAAGAAAACATAATATGCTCAAGGGTCTCAACGATATCCTGACAATATGCACATGTTCTATCTTGAAGTGGAATATTCAACCGTCGGCCCTTAAGAACGGCAGAGGGGAATGCGTTACATCTAGCTCGAGTAATGAACCATCTCTGCCTGGTCTCTGACAGTTGGGATAGATATTTAGCTGTGAGGCTAATTTCAGGATAGATTCCAAAGTGCAAGGGAGAGCAAGATGTCCTGGCTGCACTCAACAACAACTGGTGTTCCTGGTCCAGTAGCCTTCTTTTTAGGGACAGCCACATTTCATTTGCAGATTGCACAAAGAAGGTTTCTAAGGAGAGACCTAAAGAGGTTATTTTGGCCTCTATACATATCCACCATTCAGAGGATTGCAGTTCAGGGAGGGCTAAATGGGTGAGGTATTCGGCCTCGGTATTAAAGCAAAGATGAGACCAGAATTTTTAAGTTGTCATCCATGCTCTGGTTTCCAATAAGTGCTGTCCTGAGTTGAGACACAGAACAACATATGGAACACAGTGGGGTACCCCAAAAATCTTGGGTCATGTGGGGGGCATATCTGACTGCCACCACTTGACCTCCTGCCCCACAAACTTGCCCATCTCCCCCTCCAGTTCTCACTCATACCTGCCATTTTCTCCCACTTGTGATTCTCAGTCTTGTCTGCCATCTGCCTGTGATTTCACTGTATAAAATACATGAATAAGGTTAGTTTGGACTGGCGATCCCACACACGTGCCGTTTTCCCTTTTTTATTGTTTTGTGGGAGGTTTCTTCAAAACGACAACTCAAAATATGTGCATGTTGCAGATTCTCATGGCATGTCATGAGTGAGAGGTAGGCAGGGGTGGGGGGAGGCAGGAAAAAGAACCACATTCCCTGGCAATACTTTTTTTGTCCTTGCTATGCAGACAAAAGAAGTCAAAATAGTTCTTAAAACATCTGCAAGATGTTTTATTTGTGCTGTGCAGAAAGGGCCACTGGCTGTTATACTCAGCGTACTTTATATTTTGAATTTATGCTTGGACAAGATGGAAACTTGGTTCTCCAAGCTGGTACTAAAGCTTAGGCCATTTCTGCATGGCCAGGCTGGGGGTTGGGTCGGCGTACATGATGCCGACCCAACCCCCCCGGGACCATTCGCACAAACGGTCCCGGTTGTGGTGGGGAAGATGGCGCAGCCTCCGCGCAGGCTGTGCCGTCCCCCAAACGCCTTACCATGTCCTCCAGCCTCCGGCACATCACACAGGCCAGGGGATACACCCCTCTACCCTGTGTGACAGCTCGGAAGTCACGGGGCAGGGGGGGCATGTTCCCTGGTCTGTGCGACACGCCGGAAGCCAGAGGACATGGTAAGGCGTTTGGGAAAGGGGTGAATGGCGTCTTCCAGCCACTGCCGTTCGCACAGCAGTGTTTGGAAGCTGCTGTTTCCCAAAAGGCAACGCTTGCCTCGAGCGAGGTTCAGAACATAAGCGGCTTCGGCGCCTTGCTGGGGGGGAGAGAGGGTTAACGAGCTTCGATGCAGCATGCACCTTTCAGGCAAACAGGGCTCCCTAGGGACGGCGTTTTTGCCATCCCTAGGGCACTGTTATTGGCCCGTGTGGAAAGGGCCCAAGTCTCAACCTATGGGACCCCAATTTATTTCTGTATCTGGAGGTAGAAATCTGTGGGAAGCAAGATGACCGTGTGAGGTTTTAAGTGGCTTGCACTTGGCTTTGTGGTGAATAGGCCTTTGGTGAATATGACCGGCTGGTAGTGGCATTGTTATTCCTGCCCACTAGGGAGCAAAGTCAACAATGTAGTCATGTGATGATTTATTGAAAGAAGGCATCTTTTGAAAAGAGAGCTAGAAACTTCATTTTGTTTAACCAAGCTGGCAGATGGGTCATGCGGAACCCAAGAGAACTGTCCTTTTCTCCTGCACTGAAAATCACAATAATTCTGGACACGCTGTAACATCAGAAGGAGAAGGTGAGATAAAGGTGGTGTCAAAAGAGCAAAAAAAAAACCTAATAGGGAAGAAAACTAAAGTAAAAACTACAGGCACAAAAATGTGTGTGCAAAATCAGAGGAAAAACCAAAGCAGCATGTAACCAGAACCGACTGGGGGTCGGGGGGGGGGACATATGGACAGGCCCACATTGCTGTGTGGATCCTCCAAATCCTTCTCATGTCACTATCAAATAAACATTACTTTTTATTTGACATTCTTACCCTCTCCACAACCATTTCCCCCTGCCTCTGCCTCAAAGGGTGACACAGAGTCTATCCAATGGATGGTGAAAACAACCAGTCTTTCCCTTCCCCCACCAAGTATTTACTGTGCAATTCCCTAATTGGATCTTTAGCCTCGGTTTGATGTCGTGTAGTGGCCAGAGTACGAGACTAGGGCTCATTCCGCACATGCAGAATAATGCACTTTCAAACTGCTTTCAGTGCTCTTTGAAGCTGTGCGGAAGGGCAAAACCCACTTGCAAACAGTTGTGAAGGTGGTTTGAAAACGCTTTATTTTGTGTGTGCGGCCTAGGATTTTGGAGGGACCAATCATTTTCTCTGAGACAAACCCACCTCGCAAGATTGTTGCTGTGAGGCTAAAATAGGGTACGGGAGGATGATATTGTAAGCAGCTCCAAGTCCCTATTGGGGAGAAAGGAAGAGTATAAATATAAATAAATAAATATATACATAAGCAGCAAGTGAAACATTGTTCAACAAAATCTCTGGAAAGGGCAGCTCTCAATAATTACTTTAGACTTTTTGACATTTTTTTCAGTGATGATCTGCCGGATAATTGTTGTGGACCTCACTGGCAGCAAGGAAAGGTAAGTGTAAACAGGCAGTGTCTCCTCCTCTTCCTTTCTTCATCGGCCTAGAGCGAGCCTAGAGCTTGTATTGTCAATAGGGAGAATTTCACCAGTATTCCCTGCTGGGATTTCCATCTGTCACAGGACATGACATATCTGCCCTGGAACAAACAGAATATGGGAAAGACTCGAATCCATTCCTGCTTGGATTACATTTTTAGGTGTGTGTAGTTGTATATTTTATGTTCTGTGTGAAATAATCAGAAGGAACACAGGCTGGTGATCAGCCAAACAGTCCTGCAAAGGAAGGTAACTTCTTTATACAATATACAATTTGTGCCATCCACTGACACAAGACGTTATACAAGCCACTGTCCTAATTAGTCTTAAATGAAGATTAGTCAAATTCATGAGAGAGGAGGACATCATTGGCTCTTAGTCATGGTGGCTAAAGAAAACCGCTGTGTTTACAGGGATCTCTAAATACCAGTAGTGGAATGGCCAACAAAAAGGCTTTGGCCTCCTGCCCTACCTTGTAAAGTCTCTAGGGGAATTTAGTTTCATTGTTGGAAACAGGACAATATACTAGATGGATACTTGGTCTGATCTGTCAGGGTTCTCACATAGGGGCTTTCCCCACTGACAAAGTTGTACTGGTTTCTACCTAGGTTCACCTCAGTGAATCCCCACTGCCACCAAGCTCAACATTGTTTTGTCTCAGCCCTCAGAACTGCGACATCCTTGTCGCAGTTATGAACTACACTTTTCTGCCGGAACAAGGTCGATACCGCTTCGAAGCTTCAAAGTGGGGAAGCATCGAAACGACACCTCATCTGTTCAACCAATCATGAGTCGCTTTTGTGGCATGTGCAGAACGGGAGAGTTGTGGTGGGCAGAAAGCTCATGTAACTGTAAACTGTAAAAACTGTAAAAAAAAGAGAACGCTCCCGTTTCCTGCCGTAACACAAGCGCCAATCACGATCGAGGAGCGAAACAGGCACCAAGATGATCCTGCCCACTTAGCTCAGTTCCAGGGGGCCAACTCAGTTGCTGTGGGGACAGCCTGGAATCACCCTCCACTGAAGGGAACCAAGTTGACCTTAGCTCCCTTCTGTAGTGGGGAAAGCCCCCTATTGCGAGTGAGTTTGTGTTGCACATATCCTGTTCAAAAATACACAAGACATTTTATAGAGTGCTTGATCTGGGATAAGGATTTCAATATAGCTCTGTTAATGAACACAAAATATATGCCCCCCCCCCCGCTCCCAGGACTGGTTATCATCCATCTGCGGTCTGCACTGAAATGTGCTATCTCACATGCAATTACTTAAATGTCAAGATCAAGTACTTTGTCAAGGTTCTTCCATACAGTATCTGATAAAGTAATTTGTTGTTTTCACTCAATTGCTTCTTAGAGGCAAACATGAAAATTCACTTGCTTTGCCATATACATTATTTACAGCCTATAAATAATATTCGTGTGTAGAGGCAATTAAGAACGGTAAATAAAATAGAAAGCATCTATGGAGACCTGTAAATATAACCCTTTGTTTATGTGTTTTAGCACTTAAATTGTGTTAAGGAGCTGCTTACAGAATCGTGGAATGCCAGCTGGCTAGATGATTGAGGCCTGAGTCCACCAGTCTCCTTCCTCTGATAAAGTTTCAACTTGCGTACAAGAAAAAAAAATAGTGAGGTGCGTAACATACTGTGAGAACTGAGGGATGATTTTAACAGGCCAATAGTTCATTTGGACAATTATCTGAGTCTGATTGGCTTATAACAGTCCGCCCACCTGTGTCCATAAGCATCAAGGTCATCTCTCATAACGTGGCTGGTGGGATATGTTGACTTCCCCAACCAGGAACCCTTCAGGCAGTGGTGGGATCCAAAAATTTTAATAACAGGTTCTGATGGTGGTGGGATTCAAACAGTGGTGCCACCACACACACGCACCTCCAGTCCCTATTGGGCAGGGAGGTTGCTTTAGTAACCCCTTCTCAGCACTCAGAAAAAAATTAGTAACCACTTCTAGAGAAGTAGTGAGAACTGGTTGGATCCCACCTCTGCCTTCAGGTCTTCAGTGGTTTAGTGTTCGATGGCATGGCAGCTACAGGGGAGGTCAACAATGAGCTAGGTATCCCAGTCATTGAGGGACTTGGGAGGTATGATGGTGGGAGATGAGTGAAGAGAAGAGTTCAGAGATACAGACAAGCTCAGTTCTCTTCCAATCTCCATCCCTTCCCAAGACATGCTGGCAGCAAGGTTAGGATGTTGTATAACATCAGATCTATCAACAAGAAGGCCAAGACTTTACAAGACTTCCTTGTAGAGCACAAGGTCTACCTGATGTGCGTGACAAAGACCTGAAAGAACTGGAGTCTCAAAGAGGTTTGCAAACTCTTTCCATTCCCCTCTCCACCAACAGACAGTTTGTGAAGTAGGTGGGGCTGAGAGAGTTTTGAGAAAACTGTGGCTAGCCCAAGGTCACTCAGCAGGCTTCATATATAGGAGCAGGGAAACAAATTCAGTTCACCAGATTAGAATCCACTGCTCATTTGGAGGAGTGGGGATCAGACCTAAGTAATGTCAGCTATATAGTTGGATTATTAGTCTCAGTCAGCCACTTACGTAACCTGAAGACAAAATTTAACAACTTGGTTTGTTATCTCCAGGGAAGAGTCTTTAAGAAGAAAGGAGGCATAAGATTCCTTAGGTCAGTGGTGGCGAACCTATGGCATGGGTGCCAGAGGTGGCACTCAGAGCCCTCTCTGTGGGCATGCGCAAAAAGAGTGCCCCCTCCCCACACATCTAGGCTGGCCTGTGCCTCTGGGCTCAATTATTAGCATTAAACCGAAGACCTAGTTTTGGGGAAGCAGTGTAAGTAAGCTCGGTTGCTGACAATGGGGCTTGCTTCTGAGTAAACCCTCCTAGGATCGTGATTCACCCGTTGGAAGAGTTGCACGGTTGCTTCAAAGCAAAGCCACTGACTACCACCAAGCTTACTCCTGAGTAGCACACGCCTTGGAGCCAACCGTTTTTTCCTAAACTAAAACCTCAGTATTCAGGTAAAATTGCCGTGTTGGCACTTTGCGATAAATAAGCGGGTTTTGGGTTGCAGTTTGGGCGCTCGGTCTTGAAAAGGTTTGCCATCACTGCCTTAGGTTTTCCAGGTAAGCCTGACAGAATGGGATCTATATACTGAATGAGCAATGCAGCAGGACATGTTCTATCGTTTCTACTTTGTTTTACATAGGCTCATTCCGCACATGCAGAATAATGCACTTTCAAACTGCTTTCAATGCTCTTTGAAGCTGTGCGGAATAGCAAAATCCACTTGCAAACAGTTGTGAAAGTGGTTTGAAAACGCATTATTTTGCGTGTGCGGAAGGGGCCATAGACAAAGTCATCGGAAAAAAGAAAAAAAAAGGTATCTCCCTTCCAAGGGGGGAGAAGGTTGAACATTGAAATGTGAAAGGCTGAAGCTTGTCTAGTATTTCATAATCTCAAGAGATCTGAGATCATATGCAGGTTGGAAATATTTGGTGTAGTCCAAAATTGCTGAATAATTCTGGGGTTGTCTCCTTAGATGGTCCTGTTGAGGATGACAATATCTTGTCTAGATGCAAACTCTTTTCAGTGGCAATCTTTTCAGTTAGATTTGGTATCCTTGGTGATTTTGGGGGAGGGAAAGAATATTTAGAGAGTCTTTCAGTGGTGATATGAAATGGACAGATTTACATGGTGATTCATCTAAGAGTCCGAGCTTAGATTTGAAGTCTCCTGCAACTACCACAAATGGTTTCGAGTGAGATGTTAACAGCAAATCTACATATCATTTACATCTGGACCATATTTCTTATGACTATTGTTTAGCACCATAGGTAGGATAGTACACATTTAGTATTAGGAGAGATTGTTTCAAAAACTGAAGCAAGAAAGTCTGAGCCCAATGGTTGCAAGGAGTCCGTGAAGTGACCGTTAGGGATGGTGATTCATTAAACCCCAATCAGCAAAAAAGTCCCCAGAAGCTTTATCAGTAGTGGCCCCTCCCGCACACGCAAAATAATGCGTTTTCAAACCACTTTCACAACTGTTTGCAAGTGGATTTTGCTATTCCACACAGCTTCAAAGAGCACTGAAAGCAGTTTGAAAGTGCGTTATTCTGCATGTGTGGAATGAACCAGTGTTTGGGGTTTTTTTTAACAATAACAAAAAAAAACCCCATGCTATTTGGCAGAGCTGAATTAGCCTGGTGCTGGGCTTTTGTTTGCAGAGGTGGAGTTCTTTGCAAGCAACCCCTGTCCTTCCAGTTCGCAAATATGGTTGCTGTTCGCAAATATGGTTTGCAATTAGAGAGGGAGCTGAGACTACATTGCCAATTTACACCCCCCCCCGCCCAGTTAATATTGGATTCAGATTTTTTAGAACTTTAGAAGTTTCAGGGAAAACGAACATTTCTAGATTCTGAAAGTGTCAACCAGTAGTTGGAGGTGCAAACCCCAAATTTAGCAAGCACAGATTTCTTTTGTGCTCAGCCCCAGTAGTTGTCATGTGTAATCTTGTAGCGATAATAATGGCCAGGCCTCCTTTGGATCTTCCTTTTCTCTCCCTAGACATGGCAGGAAGGTGGTTTACCAATTAAAGCATTCAGCTCTATCTAAGCATTTTTCAGTGCTACAATATTTGACCCCTCTCCCCTGGAAGTTACATTAGACGAAGAAATGACTGGGTAATCTGATCAGTGTGGGGCTACTCAGAAGATTTACAATTTCTCTAACTAGATATATTAAATCTACATGCGTTTCATGATTATTTTTTATGGTTGTTATTGTGGGTATATGTACAGATGGGACTGGATTTTTCCCCTACTGGTTTTGTCCTGGAACTGCAGTCCGGTGTGTGGTGTAACATCAGGGAGAATAGTTGGGTAGGCTGCTTTCCCAAATTAAGGAAACTGATGGAAACCTTGACACATACTAAGAAAGCAGGACGGCATGCTGGGTCTAGATATCCCCTTTGTAGATTACAAAGCAAATTGTGTAACATTGTGACTGGATGTTTTCCAGATCCCAGGAGGGGACAGGGGTAGGCTCGCTAGTAGTGATAGATGGCAGTTCTTTGGGATAGGAAAAATACTTATGGTACAGTGCAGAGCTTCTCAGAAAATTAGTAGGTTCACGTCATTATTGAAAATACGCCAGCATTGGTAGATGACATCCCTGAGCTGCCAATCTTCTTTCTGTGCAAACAGTTCTCTGTGCTGTATGCCTCCGTTTCTATTTTTGTTAAGAGACTCTTGATAATACACCTACTTTGCTAATCCCAAAAGGAACTGCTTTGGAAGGAGAAATCCATGCATGTTGGAAGGGTTCAATTTTTTTCAGCCGGAAATAGCTGGGTAGTGTCAAATACAGCTGTCCTGCCAATTTATATTCATGGCCTTTTTGAACAATTGCGCCATGTGCTTGGATCCCTAATCAAAACATGCAGGCGGGTTTTGTATGCATACGATGCCCACAGTTCTCTAACAATGATTTCCTATCGTTCTTATAAGCTGTGATACAATTGGCTGTATTGTGTTTTTTCCCCCATTCAAAAATAAAGTGCAACACATGTTTCATTGTCCATCAGATACTGATTAAGAGAGCACTCCTAGTAGTCTTACATACTGTTCCTCACGCAAAACCATGGCTTTATTACATTTCACGGCCCATTCAATTTTGGGGGTTTTAACATCTATAAAAGCACACATAAAACCCTCCTGTTTCTTCCCTGATCTGGATGACCCAGGCGATCCAGCTCTCATCAGATCTCAAATGCTAAGCAGGGTTGATAGTACTTGGACAGGAGACAATCAAGGAAGTCCAGGGTTGCTATGCAAGGGCAGGTAATTGCAAACCACTTCTGTTTATCTTTTGTCTTGACAAGGTCAAGACCCTGTGACAACCTGTTAGCATGTCAGCTCTTCCCTGGGTCTTGTCATGAGACTTTGGGAGGGGACCGGGAGCAATTGGCATGCATTCTTTTCTCATCCTCTGAGATGACTGACACCTGGCCTTACCTTTGGTCTGACCTTGAAGACTCCCCACTGGAGGTTAGAGGGATGTTTTGGGGAAAGGGATATTAACAAAGAACTGTTGCATTATGACTCAGTTCCAGCAAAAGCTGGCTTGATTGCTGTTTGCTTTAAGCTTTCAATAAACTGTTTGCTGAACTGGTTATTGCAGAAGATGACAGATCTTGACAGCTAAAAGCCATCTGCAACTTGATTCTTTCCAGCACTGTGTTCCAGGTAACAATCTCATTTTTGTTTAGGAAGTGGAAAATCATTTGTGGCATCCTTCATGTGCAGATCCTGCTGATCATGAAGTCCACTCCAACATGGCAGATCAGAATTGAATGTTTAGTGCATCCAGTGTTGGGGGGAAATGTCATCTGGTGTTTCCATTTTCCACGATCTGGTCAGAATAATGGTGAATTGTATGGTAGGACCTCATTACACAGTGAAAATAATACAAGGAGCATTAAGCAGGATTTTGCATTCAACTGGAGAATGCATTTGGTTCAGCATGAAGTTCGATTTGTGTGAGACATTTAGTAAGACATTAAGTGTGAGAAATTAAGTATACTGGTTACTTTCAGCCCCTGACAAAATAATTTCTGATAGGAGCCCCCAATTTGTTTCAAAGTTCTGGAGGGCTTTTCTGAAGCTTCTGGGTATGGAACAAGGTCTGACATCAGTGTATCACTCCCAGTCTGATGGCCAGTTGGAACATTCCAATCAGACATTGGAGCAGTACCTCAGGTGTTACAGTAATTATCATCAAGATAATTGGGTGGACTTGCTACCTTATGCAGAGTTCACTTACAATAATGCCATTCATAGTAGCCCAGGAAAAACACCTTTTGAGGTGGTCTCTGGCCAGTCAGCTAAGCCCCTCCCATTTTAGGGCAATTGGCGGTTGAGCCTCCTGACCTGCAGAACTGGATACAACAGATTGCGGAAGGGTGGGACCCTATTTTATGTGCCCTACAGAAAGCCAAGGATTCCCAAAAGAAGCAGGCTGACAAGCATCGCAGGCACTTTACCTTTCTACTAAGAATTTGAGAGTCATTCATAATACACTAAGTTGGGTCATAAATACATTGGACTGTTTAAAGTCACTCAAGGGATCAATGGTGTGACTGTTCAGCTTGAATTACCTAAGGCATTGCGCAAAATGCACCCTGTGTTTCATTGCAGCCTCCTCAAAAAAGCTCCGGCTCCTAATGTGTCACATGCTTCATCTGCTCCTCCTTCTCCTCCTCCGATGGTTAATGGTGACCAACACTTTGAAATCCAGGAAGTTCTGGACTCCCGCTTTTTTCGCAAACGCTTGCAATATTTGGTTTCGTTCGTGTGCTATTGAGTTTTTAGTAAATTAGCAACTTCTAAAGTGACAGGTGAGAGTGCTTCTGAACTTGCAACTCAGGATAACATGCCTTTCATGATACATGGGACAATGTTGTCAACTTCAAATATTTGTTGCAAGGATTTTGTTGTGGGTATTTCTGTGAGCTATGATCTAAATATGTTCCTGATAGTTTCCCTTATTTTTGACACCTTCAGATATCATATCCAGGTACCTCTTGATTATGTTCTAATATAGCTGAAGAACCTGAAAAGTGGCGTGACTGTTTCTGAAAGGTGGAAAACATTTAAATTAATAATACCATGTGTGATGTAGATTGCTAACTGACAATTCTTTCTTCAAATTGTCTCTTGACAGCTAATTCAATGCCAGACAGAATCAAATGTTTCCTTTTGTTATGGTAGTGCTTGAAAAAAAATACCCACACAAGTGATACTATGACAACTTCAGATGGACAATTAAAAGAGGGTTTTAAAAAATCCAACAAATACATGAAAAATATTCCACAACTTGGTAAAGTCTTTGTGTTTGTGTGTTAAGTGCTGTTCAGTTCCATCCACAGTGGAGGCGGCAGGCTGTAGCACCAATGCAGCACTGTTCACTGCTCCAACGATGGTGTGAGGAAGCTCGCAAAGGGCAACAGCCTCCCCTCCAATGGGTCATAATGAACTTACACCAGGCAAAAGGCTGGCTTAAGTCTGGATTATGACCTGTCCATACAATGCTGCCAGCGGCAGTGAGGGCAGCCCATCTGCGCAATGCCAGCAAAGGCCAGGAGGAAGCTGACTAATGTCAGCCTCTCACCTGGCCAAACCCTTGCTACACCATCAGTAGCGGTGGGGGCACTGAGTTGTTGGCACAGCATCCAGTGCCATATTCCAGTGTGGGAGAAGGATAGCAACTACACGCTAGTGTGTTCTCCCCTTCGCTACGGTAAGTGCCCTGGGGTGGGTGAATCCACCAGTTTGGCAGTACGCTCCCCCCAGAAGTGGATTCACACCCCTGTTCCTTTGGGTGGGGTTGATCAAGTTGCTTCAGACTTATGGTGAGCCTATGAATTAATGACTTCCAAAATGTCCTGTCATTAACAGCCTTGCCCAGTTCTTTCAGACTGAGGGATTTGGCTTCCTTTACAGAGTCAATCCATCTCATGTTGGCTCTTCTTCTGTTCGTAATGCCTTCAACATTTCCTAGTATTATTATGTTTTCCAATGACACTTGCCTTCTCATAATGTGACCAAAGTATGACAGCCTCAGTTTAGTAGTGTTAGCTTCAAGGGACAGTTCAGACTTGACTTGACCTGGAGCCCACTTGTTCGTCTTTTTGATGGCCCATGGTATCCATTCCATAGCACTCTTTTCCAACTCCAAATTTCAAATGAATATTTTTTTCTCCTTTCAACTTTCTTAA